>NW_024511432.1:11185194-11398439 GCF_017590135.1 Pyrgilauda ruficollis
CCACTAACGTATTTCCAGAGATAATGTCTTAATGTTTTGAGTTTAAAAACAAGACAGGGTGGAAAGACATCTATTCGTATCTACAGCAAGCAGGTGTATTCAGAACATTTTCAGGAAGAAAAGAATGTGCATAATCATGGAAGATATTGGAAAGCTCCTTTACAAAGCCATTTGGAATTTAAAATTAATTCAGACCCAAGAAGAGTTTAGGCCTGATAAAGTGACAAAGCAATTTGAAGGTCACTTTTCCACTAGGTGCTATAAATTTTTGCATTTTTGTTGTAGTTGTGAGCCTTTTACTTCAGAGCAGCAATCTGATGATCCGGCAGGCTCCTGCAGGATCTGCGTCTGAAAGAAGTCAATGACTGAGCCAGAAAATATTTTTAGGCAAATTTGTTTTCTTCAGTTCATGTTTGTTTGTAAGAATTAAGACCCTGAATGTGTGAGGTGGTATCTGCCTTCAATTTCCAGTCAGCTGGGAAGTGAGATGCTGTGCTGGAAGCTGATGAGGGTCTTTATACAGGGCTCCTTGTTGAAGCCTTTTTGTAGGAGCTGCGGACTGAGAAACAAAATCCTTCACTGCTGGCCTGCTTGTGGCATCTCTCACATTCAGTGAATTTCAATAACCAGGCATTCAAAATGAAAAGGTGATGACAAACTGTGTCATTGAATGAAACACAATTGTTTATAACACTTGATTATGGCTCTGGAAATATTACTCCAAGCCTTCTCCTGGTGACATGTCACATTTAGATCAAAAACTCTATGTGGCAGTTCGCATTTTTTAAGCTGGGTGCAAGTGTGCCAGATTCTATTTTGATTGAGTGGCTGGCATTCAGAAAGCCACATTTAATAGGATCGAAAGAAAAGAAATGTTACTTTTCATCACACAAGACAACAAAGAGAACCCAGGAAACGAAAATATTATTTCGTTTGAACAAATTACAGTAAGACTCTCAGGGGCTCTTTCAGGGAGTAGATGAGGAAAAGCACTTAAATATCATTCCATCAAACTAAATTTTTAACTACAATTTTTTACAGATAAAATGTGTTGGGAGGATTCAAAGAAGATTAGAGCTCACCTAAGAAACAGTATTCAAATTTGAACAGCTAATGGAAGCCTGCAAAAACTGTTAATGTCTATATCTTTCCTCTAAGGGACTTAGATTTCAGTATTCTTATAAAAACACATTGAGCTGATTTCATTTCTGTGTCTCCACAGACTTCATTCTTGTAATTTCAGTAAGTGTTATAAATGTCATTTTAAGTATTATAATGCTAATCCCTACTGACAATAAGGTTCTAAAGCTCAGCTTCCATTACTAAGGTAATGTTTACCTCAGATAGCATATAATTGTTTGCTTTTTTCACAGTAAATTCTCTGTTCCCAACTGCTTAATCAGCCATGGAAAAGAGAGAAGACTTTCATACTGTTTAATGTTCTTGTGATTACATTAGAGTACCGTGTAAACCCACATCAGTGGATCTTGGGAAACAGAATTTTTTTGTTTGCTTGTCCACAATTCTGAAGGCAAAGTATTTTGAGCAGTGGTCCTTGCAATAACATGAATCATTTATTAATATAAATATCATGGATATGGTATAAATCTTCTCGGCTCCTGAACTCTCAGGACATTTCTTCATTGCCTGAGTTGGAATCAGCAAGGACTTCCTAGAGCCTTGGAAGTTGAAATAATGTACCATATTCCAGTCACAGGCAGTGTATTCCCTGCTCTCAACAACAGGAGACCAGTGTATGCTTTCTGTATGAGCTGTCTGCTGCATCACATCAACCTAAACAATATTTTATTATGCTTTATGGAAGTTTAAAACTTCTCTTCGTTCTAATGCACTCTAGAGGACACAGATTAGGTTGGCTCAAGGACAGAATTTGGCCATTCTGTCCCTTCTGCCTGATGCCAGATGCACTCATGAATGAAGTTGTGGAGGAGACTGGCTTTGTTCAGGGACATGGTGTGTTTAGCAGTGTGCCCGATGATAACCTTGCTTAGGCAGCAGCACATAAACCCCTGCTTAGGTCTGCAGGAGCCAGGGGCAGAGTGGGAGCCCACAGTGGTCAGTGGTGATGTGAGGCTGGTGCTCAGCACAGGGCTGCATGGGATCAGTGAACTGATCTCAGCATTGCCATCTAATCTGTATTATCCTTGAGCAGGGTCCAAACCCATGTCCCTTCTCCCCGTGATGAAAACTACACCAAAATTGGACCATTGTTTCAACATCCACCACAGAGGTTCATCACCAGCTTTCCATTTCTTCATGTTAGCTGTATCACTGGCCAGCTGGTGTTTTTGCAGAATTTTTTTACTTGACTGACTTCCTCCTTGCATTTAGAGGTGAGCTAAAAATAAGAACTTCATGGGCAAGACAGTGTGTCACTTAACCAGAAATGCAAATACCTATAAGAGCTGATAATAAACATAAATTCATTGGCAACTAATGTAGTTGAATACATTTCTACTTTGGACAGAGAGCACTGAAGTCTGTAAGAGTTCTGCCTGTACAACCATAACATATCACAAGCTGATTACTCAGTGAACAGAAGTGAACCTGGACACTCAAGTATCATCTTGCTGAGAAGATTGCCTTTGGGTTTCAGATTGTTTTAGTGCTTGGGGGCTTGGAAGGATCACAGTATGTGCCCAGGCCTTGTGGCCTTCCTATTTTCAGCCCCTGCACTGCTGTCTGCCCGCAGCAAAACTGTGACTTGCAGGTGGTCAGCTGACTGCTGAATAACCTGGAGGCATTTCGGCCACAAAGTCCAAATTACCTACACAGAGTCCCAGCTGCTCTCCGTGTACCAGCAGCATGTCTTGTTCAGCCTTTAGTTCAGGGTTTCAATTCTAGACTAAGCAATTGCACTGCCTTTCTTAAGCAGAGATGTCGAAGAAGAATTAGAGGTGCCCATGGTTTGCAACTCTGAGCAGTTGTGAATGGCACAGGGCAGGAGAATGCATTGTGCTCCAGGTGGGAGGCTGAGGAGGGGGAGGAGGCTGGAGGTGGAAAGGGCCCATGTGCACACTGGCCCAGGGCATCCATCCTGCAGGTGGGCAAGAGAATATATCTTTTGTAGTATTTTTAGAACTAAGTTAGTATTTTAATGATAGATGGTTTGTTTTGATGAGTTTTGAAATGAAGTAGTGATCTTGGCTCTTTGAAGGGAAGTGATTGACCCTAAAGATGCTGCCTTTTTTCAAACAAAAAGCTGTGGTTTCATTTTCCTTCACATGATCTCTGTAAGGGGTCATTTTAAGGATGCATGAAGCACACTTACAGAAGACAGGAGTATGTTTTTTTTCCCCTGTAAAATATTCAGCCAGTGCTCTTTGTCTCTCCCTAAGAACGCTGCAGGATCCAGGAGCATTAAGTGAGCCACAGATGCCAAACCAGGGGGAAAAAGAAAAGAAACAAACTATATTTTCTGCTCATCTGTGGAGTGAGGATAACACAGGCCCAGAAGCACACGTTGTGAAGCAATTTCAGTCGTAGCTGAGTGCCTGTTTTCCCCTGGAGCACAGACTGTAAAAACCTTAAAAACCTTGGTTTCTATTTCCTTAATATTCTGGTTTTGAAGATGATATTGTGATGAAGAAAGAAAGAAGAATGCCCTCTTTAAAGGTGTTCTCATTCTTTTTAATTAGATTGGAGAAGATTTGAAGTAGGAGAACCACGTGCCAGCTTTTCAACGTATTTGTAAGGCATAGATAAATATTTCATTTTAGAGAGAACGAGACATGAGCACAATAACTTGTATTTGAATCTGTTACACCCAGTATAAATCTGGAGTAACTCCAACATTCTGAAGTCAGCATTCTTCGTCTGGGTTTATCTCCTTGTAATTGGGATGGGAATCTGGCCCACTCTTCAAGAGACTGCAAAGAGCTCTTTACCTTTAAATCTATCCCAGTTAAATTACACGGGGCCATAACGTATCACCTACATCCTTGACTATTTTAATGCAAAAATATAGTTTAAATCTCCCTGGATTTGCTGATCATCTTGGGATTTCTAAAGATACTGTTAGGCTGTAATACATGTAGAATATCTACAAAGAAAAGGGTCTATAGTAAATTTTTCTGTATTAGAATAAATAATTTGATTGTGGCATAATCTTAGCACTATGCAGCATATTACTGGTAGCCACACCTATGGGTCCACACCTTTGGGTGCACACAGCCTGTGGTCTTCTGACATGAAGGCATCACCTCTGACCACTGCAGGCTTGCAGGAAGTGCTTCCTTTGGACCCATGTTTGTGAGTTCACAGCCTGTGGCCAGAGTAATGCTGTTCCATGCGGCTTTATTTTTTTTTACTGTGCTTCAATTGCTTGTGCTCTCTACTAAAACAGAAGGAAGGCCAACAAGAAATAGTGGTAAAGACAAATTAGAGATATTTGGCTCTCTTAGTGGGTCATCTCCCGGGTGAGTTGAGCAAGGGCAGGGTACAGAGGCTCCATCTGCGGACGCCGGCGCTTCCTCTCCTCCATCTGCTGGGTGGACACCGCGCTCGGCTCGCTGCACAGCAGACGAAACACGGACGAGCAGATTTTTCCAGACCAACCCAAATGAATTTGACTACCCAACAAATGGCTCCCTGGCTAACGGGGAGGGGGCAGCCTGCACATCTATAGGCTGGGTGACCGTAGATAATTCATGCAACAACCCAATGCCTTTCTTAACTCTGCTGTAAAATTGAGAAAAAATAACACATCAGTTATAGTGAGGTGTCACATCTTGGCCAGTAATGAATGTTCTCTGGGCAGAACAGACTGACCCTTTTATAGAATGGACATGAGCAGAAGTATTGCTGTGGCACTGCGAGCCCCTCAGCTGACAATACAGGTTGTTTTTCTAAGCCAGTATACAAAGTAATGAACTCTTCAGAAATCTATTTAAAAATCTATTTCTTTTTCCAAGAATATAGGTAGATATTTACTGTCATGAGAGGGGATAAAATTCTGACCCCATCAAAATCAATTGAACAATCTTGGTGCAGCTAAGACTTTGGATGGCTACAAAGACACTTTCTAAAGTTTTTCTTTTCCATAGCAGATCCTCATGTTCTTAGAAAGTGCCTTGCCACACCTGCTTCAGACTTGTGAAAACCCTCAGTGTGAGATATGGTAGACAAAGATGAATGTACATGTATTTGCATTGTTTTAAAAGGCAACAGTTCAGAGAAATCTGAGGAAGGGGGGAAACATGGAGGAACTCATCCCTTTCCTAATCATTATCATTAAAAATTTTATAAAGAATAAATACTTGCCCAACTCTGGTAACAATTGTATAAAAAGAAATGTTAAGAGCAGTAAATGGAAGAAAAGTTTGCTGAATAAATGGCTAATTTGCTGAGGAGAAATCACAACAGTGTTTCAATATATGTTCACCTTCTACTGTGGAGTTTGTACAGAAAAGTAAACTTGGCAGCTAAATACTAGTTTGGAGTCCCTTTAGAATTATTTTACAAAGCAAGAAATGGTTCAGTTTTGAGGGTAGTAAAAAGGAAACTAATGCTTGTCATAGAAAATCTTTTTTTTTTCTTTTTTTTTTTTTTATGTGTTAAAAGCAAGTAAGCCCCTAGTGGTCTTAAATAATTTGCGTAAGTACACTTAGCACATTCACTTCCTTGGGAGTGCTGATTGGGTACCAATATATTAGTCCCTTGAAAAAGGAGAAAAAGAAGATAATGAGAGACAGGAATGCTACCTTCACAGTAATTTCCCGGTATTCTGCTTTCCTCAGAGGTCTGGTGTGTGGGAGCGCTGACCACCTCGATCCTTGGGCAGATAATAGAGTCACTTAGGAAATGAGAGACGGCAAATGGCAATTTGAGGTGGGAGGGATGGCTCCAGCAGTAAATGGCACGCATTAGGACAGCCTAATCACTTAAATGCAGCCTATTAGTAAGTTTAGCTGAAGATGTTAAAAGAATCCTTGCAGCCTCTCTGCTGGCATGTTTGGAAGGGAGTTCAGTTATGAGACTATTAAAATGTTATTTTGATAATTAAGCCCACAGCTGTTGTGAGGGCGTTGGGGGCACGAGCTGGCGCAGCAGCCGAGCGCACCAGTGGCATGGGGGGCAGGCAGGGGGAGAGGAAAGGAGAAGGGAGGAAAGGAGCCCTCGGGAGTTCCTTGGTGCTTGGGAGAGCTGGAATGGCCACCTCCAGCATGCAGGCTCAGCTTCCCACGGGAAGGTGCGAAGGCAGGAGGAGCTGCTCCCCTGCTCTGCTGGGATTTGCGTCTCTGCTTTCTGCAGCGGGCGCAGCTCCAAGGGGCAGGGCGAGAACGGTCCTCAGGATGTGTGGAGTTGATTTGCTTTGGTGTAGGGATGGATCTTGGCTGGGTGCAAAACTTGTGTCTGAGGGAGAAGGGCTGCAGACAGCAGGGCTGACACTCATGGTGGGGAGGTGAGTGTCCCCATGTCACATGGCATGTGGGCAGCAGCACCCAGGTTACACAGGGGCCCCCTGCACCTGCCAAGTCGTGCACGAGGACCAAAGGGGACATGGCTTACTTGGATCAGTTCTTCAAAATTAATGGCAAAATTTTGGTTGTTTTTGGAAGTGGGATCAGGCTATGAGTGTATTCAGACCATAGATATCTCTGTCCAAAGAAACAAACTGGGTCAGCAGGGTCTGGTCCCTGGGAGTGACCTAGGGTTTGCTTTAGTACTTTAAGTGCTCACTAAATATGCAGTAATAAACGCACAAGCAATTTCACTGTGGCAGGTGAAGTGAACTCTTTTGCAAACATAAAGCTTGCATTTTATTTTATGTATACTGCTACAGACAAAACATGCATTGTGCAGTATGCATACAGAGTTTATCCGTGTTGGCCCAGTCTCCTCTTCTGTGTTAAAATTAGGATGATTTGCAGTGTTTATCCGTATTGAGCAGGATATAATTGCCCAAATTAAGGCTGTCCATCAGGACAACTAGTAAATTCACCTCTTGTCTCTGTGTGTCAGTGGTAACCTTTCCACAATTGCTCCTCTACCTGCAATGCAATGTCAGTTGTGGTCCCTTGTTGACTCCTTGCCTGCACATGCTCACTGAATACAGAATCAGAAAACAATATGTGTGATTTTATAAAATAGACCACATAAACGGAATGTAAAATGGGGGAAGTTAGCCTTTTGATGAAAAGGGAAATGAAACCCAACTATGTCTCCTGCCCCAGTATCAAAAATTGTTGAACTTGCAACTTTTCAGCCATTTCCTGCTTTCCATGATTACAAAAATGTCTTCAGTAACATCTGTACTTTCTCTCAATTCATACATCACTGAACCAGGCCGACTTTAAAAATATTGTATATAACACCAGCTATGTATCTAAATTATTACTTGTCAGCTCAGCTTTTGATTATCAGCTGGTTTATATATAATTATAGCTACTGTCAGTGTTGATCTTTGTTAACATCCAAATGACATTCTTTTGTCTTCTTTTAGAAAATACAACAAAATAAAAGAATCAGCCCTTTAAAGTTTTGCCAGAATAGACAGGTATTACCTCACCTTCGTAGGAGGCCCATACTGAAAATTAAATTACTGATAGTTTTTGCTTTGTGCCAAGCACACAGGCAGCCAGAGTGCCTGGGACACTGGGTGTGGCACGTGAAGGTCTAGGGCTTTGCACGGTTTATAGAGGTTTGCAGAAGGTGATGGGGGGCTTTGCACAGGCAATATCTGTTGGGGCAGGTGACCCACCCTGGTGTGTCCTACCCTGATTTCATACAGGTTTGATTTCCTCCAGTTAGTTGAGGTTATTTTTGCTAAAGACTAGTGGCAGTCCTAATGAAGTCAAGCAGGAATCCAGTACCAGCATGCACAACTGGGGCCAAGGTGTGCTTAGCAAGAAATTGTTCACAACTGTAATGTTTAGAAGAATCCAAACTTGAGATGTGTGACCAAAACAAATCCAGGAAGGATTACCATGGGAAGAATCTTGGACTTAGAGTCAGACAATGAGATTTTCTTAGTGTGAGCAGCTTGACCCCACCATGGGATGAAGAACCAAGGTGCAAGGAGACCAAGGCAAAGGAAAATGTTGTATTTAAGGCAGAAGATGGTTACAGCATCAAGGATTTCACAGTCAAGATGAAGTGAAAGGATAGATTTTTGTTGAGGAATAAGAGGGCTTAACACTACAATAGTATGTTATTACAAGTCTGTTGAACTTGTTTTAGCTTTAGGGTGTTTTGATTCCTGAAAAGCAAATTAATTACATAGTAACTCTGAAATCCTGACTTCCTTACCACCAGAAAAAGGTTACTCTTCCCTTGTGGCTATTTCTTATTACCACCTTGTGATGATAAAGTATTTGGCACATGAAAGTCAGATGCTTTGGAGATTACTACATGAGTTATTAGCCTATCTACGTACCTGAAGTATTTGTAATGGTGTTAATGCCTTCCACTGTTCAACCTTTGTAACAGGGAGTATCACTTGACAATTGAGAGGAGATGCATCCTTTTCCCAGGACCGAGGCCAAAATGTGACCTTCCAACAACCTCACAAACAGACATCTGCACACGCATGGGCCAGACTCTTCTCTGCTGTTTATTACAACACCTAGGCAGGGACTCTGCTCCTCTCACTAAATTCTGTTGCTGTCAACAGCTTGTAGAAGACATAGGTGAAAGATGAGCCCAGAAAAAATATGAAGAGTTTTTTGGGGAAAAAACCCTCTAGGATAGCCATAGCATTGGGGCAGGAAGTGAATATTGTCAAAAAAAGAAACTGAGTGTTCTCATTAGATCTATTTCTACACTACTTTCTGCTTAAAGAGAATATTAAATGTCCTTTAGGCAACACTTTGAAAGTACCTTTTCCTTTTTCCAGATGGTGTAATTAAAAGCCATTCATTTGGTACCTAAGTTAGGAATCACCTTTCTCCATGTTAATTAAAAGCTATAGCTTACTAGGGCTGCTAAGTGCACAGTTATTGGTGACTTTGGGGCTTTCAGGAAGAGCCCTGGTCAGAAGTGCTGGAAAATCTTTGAAGCAGTCAGACAGCTAAAAAATACCAACTCAATTGTTTTTTTTGTGGGGGATGATGAGTATAACCTCTTGTTCTGAAGGGGGTGCCATCCTTTGTTGCTCATGTAATAGGTGATGGCAAATCATTTAAATTAGATAACTTGTCCTATTTATAGTGTCCATCTATTTATGTACAACATTAATGTCTTTATAGGTGTTTTTTGCTGATTTGTGTGTGCATATATCTGTCTGTCTATCTATCTACTATCTATCATCTATCTATCTATTTAGCTAGCTAGCTAGCTATCTCACACACAACCCCCAGTGTGCAAACCTAGCCATTTGCTCTCAGGAGGTGGGTGTGCTCTTTGAAGAGAGGAGGTCTAACCACGTTTTCTGCCTCCTCCCTCAGCCGTGACCTCTTGGACTGCCTGAAGCCATTAATTCTCCATTCCAGGCTACTGTGAGCACTGCATTTGTTGCAGTTCATGGCAAGTGTGTTCCTGTGGCACAAAAGGATTCCGCTGTGAAATACCAGCCAAATATATGTTGGGTTTATTATTTGTTTCTCAACTTCTGAAACGCCAGTGTAAATAAAAGAGCTGCAGTGTTGTGCTGTGTCCCCAGCTGAGGCTGGACCGAGGCTGTGCCCTTGCCCTGGAGGATGGCATCAGCCCACAGCAGGAGGCACAGCTGCCCCAGGGCCTGGCCTGGCTGTTCCCTGGGGCTGCTCCTGCAGCAAGGATGCAGGAGGCATCTCCAGCCTAGAAATGTCCCTGAAATTGTCTCAGCACCTGGAGACCTGCAGGGATTTGGCACAAGCCCAGCTCCTGGACTGCCTATGGATCTCTCCCGGGCTGAGGCAATGTCCACTCCTGGCTTATTTAGGCAAACAGAAGTGACATGCTGGAGAAACATGAATAGGTTTTTGTGCACTTCAGAAAGGAATTTTAACATAACACCTTTTCTTTTTTTTCAGAGAAGTGCAAACAGTTTGCCCCCAAATCTCAGGAGTTAGACTTTGTAGTGTCAAGGACTTCTGTCAGTTTCTGCTTGGGAAAATGCCTTGAGTAGAGATCTCTGGTTATCTGTTTTATTTGAATTACTGAAAGTCACATCCTGCAAACTGCTGATTGAGTTTGGATGAAGCTAAATTTGGGTAATGAAAAATGACCCACTGTAAAGAAAATGCTGGGAATGGCTCCTCTGTTCAGCTCTGTGTAAAATTCTCAACAAGATGTTTCCAATTTTTAATTCTCCCTCTGCATCTGTGAGATAAAACATTACATTTTAGCTCAGAGATTTCTTTGTCCTGTACTCTTTTGCTTTCAGTACTTAGGCACACAATTCCTAAGGCTCAGTTGCTAGGTATAAAAAATCGAAGGCAATTTTCCTCCTCAGCAAAGGATTTCCAAAATTCTCATACGTTCTTTAAGCTACAGCAGAATAATGGGAGGCTGGTGGTGCTGTCGTGGTGCCATTAGCTTCGCTGTTCAGTAGCTGCACATCAGCACAGTAATCATTTTCAGATTTACAAGCATTAAATATTTTAATTTAATGCCTTGGCTCTCTTGTAATTCATGCACTTAATTATATGATAATTACTCAAATGAAAGAGATACAGCTGCTGTTGTATCAATTCTTCTAGGAATGTGAGATTCTGGAATTGGCCTTTGATTTCAGGGTTTTGTTTGCTGGTTGTTGTTTTTTTTTTTTGGTTTTTTTTTTTGGTTTTTTTTTTTTTTTTTTTTTTTTTTTTTTTTTTTTTTTTTTTTTTTTTTTTTTTTTTTTTTTCTCCCTGGTCCTTTCCAAAAGCTAGTGGGCACTTCGAGGTTTTTTTTTTGTTTTTTTTTGGGTATGTAGACCAGAGGTGAATTTCAAGTAGTGTTACTTTCCTAGCTGCTTTTTCTGGAGCATGGCATACATTTGGCAGCTGAGGGACTGGGCACTGTGCTGGCTGTTTTTACTGCTCCTTGTGGATTACAGTCATTAAAACAGAGGCACTAAGGCAAAGCTTCCCCAGTGCAGGACCCTGCTCCAGTGGAGATGGCTGCAGAAGGAAGTGAACTGCAGGAAGGAGGTGTGTGGTTGTGTACATGTGCACATAACTGTATAGAATTTAATACCTTCTTAACGGGCCAGTTGCCCATTGCAAGCACTGCACAATGAAATCACATAATAAATTAAAGTATAAAGGTTCAACCAGGCCAAATAGACCACCAACAGGAACCAAAGGATTTGGCACAAAGGCAAACCCAAGTGACCTCAGAGGAGAAGGGCAATTAACAGATCAGGTGAGGAAAAAAAGAAGAATTTTTTTGTATTTGTATTAGCAAATGCAAAAAAAGGCAGTCAGTTCAAAGAAGGGAGCCCCTAGAATCTGAGAAGGTAATACTGTCCATGAGGACCACACAGCTGCCAGTCCAGGGCTGTGGCACCTCTTCTCTACAAGGAGACCTCCTTATGAGCATCCTGCAGCAGGTAATGCCCCAGACTCCCGATTTCTGCTTTCCAGCTGTTCTTAACGGTTAAAAATACATAGCAATAGGCTTTTTCTTCGGAAAAGCAGTAATTATAAGATGGCAGAAGACATCTTCTGATTTTTACTATTTTGGTTTTATCACATATCTCCAAGTGCTCAAAGGTAAAAAATTAGCTTTGGTATATTCTTCAGTTAGGAGACGTGCTAGTGAAAGTCTCCATAAAGTTATTCAGAACTTAAATTACTTAAGATCTCTGAAAACTGTTCCACAAGTATGTGCAGCTTGCTCTGTGGGAGGGTAAGTACCACATCCCTGGGAGCCGGCGCTGGCTCGGGTCTGGCAGGAGGGCCATGTTGAGCAGCAGCCTTATGAAACTGCTTGTGCTCTGCACAAATACTTGAAACCTTCCATACTGAGCCCCTTCCAGCATATCAGAAAAGAAGGAGCAGTTTCAGCCCTTGTGTATTCAGAGGAAACGTGCTTGTGGGCAGGCAGGAAAGAGACTGTTCCCCCCAGTGGTGCTGCTGGAGCTCTCTGGGATTGCTTTCTGCAGGGCTTCACTTTGTTGGTGCAGATTGATTTCACTTTGTGTGTTTTAACTTCTGCTTGTTTCCTGCTGCCGTATCTTCTGGCCCAAGTTGACTAAAAGGTTTGCTGAGCTTTCAGTGCTTAACCACAGGGCCTGCCCTTCTTGAGACAATTGTGGGGCCAGCCAGCAGCATCCCCTCAAAGGGGCAGTTGCTGGGCCTGAGCTTCTGGGCAGGCATGGAAGAAGTGCCAGACACCCACTCACAGCCAGCACTGGCAGATCAGCAGTGCCATGATTTGCTGCTATTTTTCTAGAAAACAGAAAAAACAAGAGACTATTTAACAGTGATCACAGTAAAGTTTTGTGAAAACACGTTGCAGCCATATTTAAAGTTTTTGTTGTTGGTGGTTGTTGACATGTGAGATTATGTTTAATCCTCCAGGGACTCTGGATATTTTGTAAGAATTGTAAGTGTAAATATTTGGCAATAGTTTCATATCCGTCCTCTCCAAGTCCCAGTGGAACAGATGATGCCGCGTTACTGTACTGTGTATAGTTTCTGTTGATGGCAGTAGCAGATTTAACACTTCTACATAGTGGGATTTGACTTTATGAGTATTTGAAGTTTGTCTTCTGTATGTGGAGTAATTGCTCTGCAGCATGCTTTCGTGGAAGTGAATGTAATTTTTGTCCAGTTTCTTAAAAGCTGTAAACGAGAGGCAGAGCCAACAACAAACCTATCATGATTAACAATACACAGAGATGTTTTTCATTGCTAAAGACATCTAGCATAAAGTAGAAATATTTAGTTGCCTGGCTTGTAGTCTGATTGTCAGACTTACAGCAAGGCTAAATCCATTCAAACAGTTACTGGAAATTGGTATTTGAACTTGTGAACTCAGGAAAACTCCTAATCTGTGCTGAGGTTTCTGGCATGCCCTTCCAAGCCCCACAGCCTCTTGTCTCAAGCTTTCCTTTAACTCTCCAGAGACCTTGGTGTCTGCATTTCTGAGTTCCTGCTTAAATAGAAGTTGCACCAAAAGGGTTACAAAATTTTAAGCCCTGTGTATGCAGACAATTTTCAGCTAGCTTACAGCAGCTGTGGAGTCGTGCTGATAGATTAAAAGCAGCTCCCAGCCCCAGAATGAAGTACATTAGAGTTCCTGCTGAGCCGAGCTGGGGTGAGGCCTACACAGCTGTCATTTAGGCCAAGTTTCCAACTGAAAACTGAAGAAAAGGATGCAACTTAAAGAAAAGTTGTATTTTAAAATAAGGCATCTGGTTATTAATCAAATATAGGCAGGAGCTCAGTTGTGCAGTGGGTTTCAGCCTCAAGAGCCTGACACTTGGGAAGGTAGGGAGGCAGTTTTCAGGGATCAGGAAGGGGCATGACCAGTCAAAAACTGTTACTCAGTGACACTGTAAAAATAATCCCGTTTTTTTCTGTACTTGTCTCTCTCCCTGAAAAAATAAACAGAATACAAATATTCTTGAACTGTTGCATGTCTGAGCAAGAGACTGACCAGCTCACACAATTGCTTTTTGCTGATACTGACCTCAAAGCAGAGCTGATTCCCGAGGGAGCATGCTCATTGAAATCTGCAGTTTGCAGAGAGGTATTTAAAGCACAGAATTTTTTATGGCCTTTCCTCCATTTTCCAGCGTGTCTTTACCACAGGAGAGGTGGTCCCCAGTAGCAGGACAAGCTCAAGAAATTTCGTGAGCACAGCTGATCCCTGAGCTGCCCACCCCTCTGCCCCGTGGATCGCAGCACCCCACACCGTGCTGATGCTCACCCTGACCCCCCGTTCTGTTACTTCTCTGCACAAGCCCTTTTTGTCTCATCCCAGTAGCATAAATGAACCAGTGCCTCTTGGTCTCCACTGCCATGACCAGGAGTAGTCTGCTTGTTCTTGATGCAGGCCAGCTTCCAAGTGGCTTCTCAATTTTTAATGCAAGAGGGTCATTCACGAAAAACTGAGTGATGAACATGAATTAATTATATTATCACATTGACATACTTTGGCTTCTGAGGACTTTTGTACCCATTTTTCATTTAATTTGCTTGCACAGTTACCACTGCTCTGTCCCTGCTCCTCACTTATAAACTGTTTATCTCACAGTATTGCCTGCAAGTGCTGAAGCCAGATTTACTTCTGTTTCATTTAAAATAAAATATTCAAAAAGATTTGTTTAAAATAGTGACTTTTGTCTGTATATAGTGTGTGGTATGAATAATTTGTTTGAGTTCAGATACAGTGTTTCAGTTCTTATCAGATATGTATGGCATGAATTTGAAAGTATGCCCTCTTGCTTGCTTTCTCATGTATGGTGCATAATGAATTTCCAGCTTGGCAGAAAGGAAAGGATCAGAGTGGGAAGCAGAGTGTACCATGAGGATTTATCGTGATACCAGTGAAAGCAATAAGACAACTCTGGGTAATTTCTTGGTTACTGAAGTAACAGTCTCAGTTGGGAAAGGACTGTGAAATAAAGAACTTGCATTCTTCAGGTAATAAGCAACTATCAGTCATTAATTAGGCTGACCTTATAGGTGGCTGGTTCCTGTTTCTTTGCTTATCCCAAACTACCCAACATTTTTCAGCATCATCCGGGATTAATATTAACATGTGTAAACCTATTTTTTGTGCAGAAATTTGGGATAATTTGGATATAAATGTGTGTATGTAGTGAATTGAAAGGCACAGTAAGGCCAGTGAGATCAGTTTGTAGTGTGTACAGTAAACAATGCTCTCCAGGAGTGCAGGTGGACCACATCAGTGGTCTTTCCAGAACACTCAAAAAAGAAATGGTAATTTTCTTTGGGACCTTAGATCTGAAATTTGACTCATGAACCCATTGTAATGTGGTAGTTCTTAATATATGCACTTTGGAGGTGATATTTCTCTATGGGACAGTGTACACATTCACATAGATCCTGTTATTTCATATTATTTATTCATATTGACAGTAGTAAAAGATGGTTTGTACTTGTGTGGTAGACTAGAGGTAATGCAAGTTCAGTAATCATCCCTTAAGTACAGGGAAAGTAACTCAAAGAGAAAGCTCTCAATTTGGCTATTGCTGTGAATCACCAAGCAAATAAAAATGTGTATGTTGAACTTCTGAGTCTATGTGGAATAAGTGTTAACTCAGGATTCTCTCCTTGGTGAATGCAGGGCACATATGTGCATTTGGCCTCTAGTAGAGTCAAGTAAGTCACCTCTACCAGCCCTTGAAAAACAGGACTAGCAGGGCTTCCTGCTGTTTGTAGAACAAGGTTACTAAGCTAGTCCAGTGTAGTCATAAAAATGTATTAAGCACTTGTAAAAAGCTAAATATCTAAACTATTAAGTGCTAAATACTATTATTTTTTATTTGTGATTTTGAAACCAGTCTGATGAGTGTCCTTAGTAAACATAGTTGCAACAAATGCATATATTACAAAGTTTTATGGTAAGAAAATGAAATGATATATAGTGCAGCAAAAATGCATTTTAGTTCTGAACCCTAGAATACCACAGTTAATGGAAGTGAAGCTTGTTACCACTCTGTTGCTTTTCCAGAAAGGAGCAGAGTATTGTATTATGAGCAATAGTAACAACAATAACAACAACAACAAAAATAACAAAAAATTTCATTTTTAGTAGCTGTTACTTAAGTAATAGGTTGAGTTTTTGAGGACTTTTTTCTCACTCAATTTAGGAATGATATCCTGCAATCTGCATCACTTTGGAGATTTTAGTTTTCTGTTAACTTCCTAACAAGGACAGTTGTAGGTGAATGAATCAGTGCGCAAAGAGAATTCATGTGTTTAAGATTTCGGAGGGAGGTTTTTTGTGAATTTTGTTGGGGTTTTTATTTTCTTTTATTAGGCTTGGAATATTTCTAGCTATCTAATCTCATCTGAACACATGAGGGTCTGAATATTACATATTTACATTTTTGAGACATGCATCAATTTTTATAAGTTAACCTGGCAATTTTATATTTGCCAGAATGCAGAAGCTTTCTCCACTTCTAAAAGGTTTTATTTTCATTAAGCTATGAATGCAGAAGAGTGTCTGTCAGATTTTTTTTTGCATTAGCCTGGCTGGTTTATCTTAAGCATACTCAGTAGACTTGCCTCAGTTTTTCTCAAGCTATTGTTCTTTTTTACACCGCGTTTGCACACTGCAGTGCATCTGGGGAATTTCAGCAGTCGGAATATACATGAAAAGAGACCCGCTCTACTTTCATAAGGTCCCTGGATGAATTGGACGAAACCTCAAGGCCCCATGGTGGAGCCAGAGCCGCATTCATATTCCTTGCCATCACCACACATATGATAGCATGAAGCCCAGACCAATCGAAAACTTGACAGTAAGCCTTTTGATTTTGCGGGGAAGCCTTCATCAAGCTGAGAGAGGGAAGGGAATATAGCCCAAACTGGACTTCATACTGTGGCAAGTTTGAAATCCCAGCCCAACCGCAGAGCTGCTTGATTGGAATAGTTGGAAACTGTGTCCAGGAATTCGGCAGCAAGAACTTGGCTTTCAGTTACTCCTGCCTTTTTAAAGGAAAACTCACCATACAGGTCACTTGGAAGCCTTATTTGTTTTGTCAGGATTTTAAATATGTACACTCTTGCAAAGGATAGTTTTTGTGTGGTGTGTAGTGTTTGCTGCTGTACAGTTCTGTTCCACAGCAGCTTTGTTTCTTAGCCTCGTGATGGAACACTCTTGGCTAAAGCTGCCACACTTTGATGTTGTCTTCTAGGCTGTTTCATTATTTGGTCATTAAGAAAAAGAGAGAAAAAAAAAGGAACCCTCTTTTACACGATATGTGTTAGTATTAGCTTCTCCTTTAAACATTTTGCCTGCCCATGTCTTGTAGGTGTGTTGTGAAACTGATCTCTGCTTATTTGTTTGGGAATTTCAGCAGCATGTCAGAATTGCTGTTGAACATAATGATGTGTCATCAGTTATGCCACTGAATAACTATTATTCTTCGTCCTTTTTGGGCTCCTGTGTCTGGGTCCTGGCACACCTTGATATCTGCAGTGGTGCCTTTGGATTTGCAAATGGAAGAGCTGAGCATTTCCTCCTAGGGGACATGGTGAAGCCTCTGCTGCAACCCTCCCCCCAGAATACTTCATTTTAAACTTTAATTTTAAAACTACAAAGCTTCTGCACTTTTGCTGCCTCTCTAGAACTGCATTTTATTCATTGTCACCCCTGGAATTGTGATCCAATTATGCTCCAACCCAGCTCTCAGTCAGACTGACAAAACTCTTGTTGACTTTCATGAGAGTTTGTCTAATTAAAAGACGAGTTGGGAGTGCAGAAGAGATAAATACCAGAAGCATGTAAAAGTGGCAAACTGATAGATTTGTGCTTTGTGTCAGAAGGTCATCCCTATAACACACTTTCCTGATTGCGATGGGAGACTTCTTTTCCATGGAGTGGTACAGAGTCCCCCCTTTAGTGCAGTGGTGCCTTTTATAGACTGCAATTCCTTATGGCTGAAGCAGAGTGCAAAACACATAATATTGTCTTGTGGCAAGTAAATGGGAGTGCTGCTACTTTAAAATGTTTTGTGGGGTTTTTGTTTGTGGTTTCGTTGTTGGTTTTGTTTTTTTGTGGTTTTCTTTATTTTTTTTAAATCTGTAGCAAGACTTCTTTCTGGCAACCTCCCACTACCAAAAAGGTAGGGAGAGGTTGGGAAGGTATGTAGGACATATGAGAAGCCCAGCCTGGAGCTCAGGAGGGGTTTATCTGCAAGCCCTCCCATCCTCCCCTCCAGGGCAGCCAGGAGTGCAGCTGGAATGAGGTGCTGGGTTTGCAGTGCCTGCTGCTCACACGCTCTCCAAGGGCTGTGCTGGCTGTGAAGCAGAGTGGAGGCTTGGTGCAGATCCATCCCTGTGGCATGTTAAGGCTCTGTTGGATTGGCTATTCAGCAATGTTTCCTCAGCCAACATTTTGGGTTTGGTTGATTAGATTATTTCTTAATACCACAACACTGTATAAGAGCATTTACTTTAGTTAATAAGTTTTAGGGTAAGCTGCAAGGTTCAAAAGAATCAATTTTAAGCACAGAACATCATTAGAAAATTATTAGCTTAGAAGCTTGATGTTAAGGAGGAATCTAAACCAGAACTTTTAAGGTTGAATTGTAGTGTATTCAAATGTCTTTATAGCTTTCAGAATCATCTCCAAGAAACACCAAATTTAGGACTATAAAATTGTATCTGTGTACATCTTGACCCCTTAACTCATGTGAATACATGAAAATTGCATCATATAAAACCATATGCGAGGTATTAGGATGGTATCTCTGTTGAGTTGTATTTAAATGGCTGCAGAGTGTAAACATCCCAGGCTCTGTACATACCCAAAACAGAGGCACCATTCTACAGGTCTGCAAAGAGAAAAGCTCCATGTGATTCTTACTAAGAAGTCTCTGCATTATATCCCAAAGGGTGCTGAGTGCCCAAAGCACTTGCCATGCCCCTGGAAGGGCAGAGTGCTCTCACATCTAGAGAGGATGACTGCAGCCTCTTCCTCTTCTGCTCCTCAGCTCTGCTAGGCAGGTACTGCCAACAGCATGAGCCATTCTCACTGCTGTACACCCAGCTGCTTCCCAGGAATTTTGTGAAACAGGAGCATCCCATGATGTCAAGAGTTAATAATTATACCAAATATATGCTCTGTGATTAAATAACGCGCAGCTGGAAAAATTAATCACATCTTGCACTGAGAAATGCTTAAGACTTTTAAAGCAGCAATAGGTGCAGAATTTAACATTTAAAGATCCCTTGAAATGCCAGGGAATGAATATAAATGACTTGGTGCTCTATAGTATTTCAATACAGTGATGCCAACCAATGGAAGTGGAGGGTTCGATCCTGCTATTTTATAATAGGCTAGTAAATATTTTATCTTGTGCCACGTTCCTTTTACATGAATTTTTAGCCCAAAACCACCACTCCCTTAATAAAGCAGAAGTTTAAATTCATTAATTTTTAAAAGGGGTGATACTGTCTGTTTACCCCCTTGCCTGGGCGCAGGAGAGGAGGGACACTCTTTTTGCTCTGTGCTCCTTCCCTCTTTTCTCAGCTTGTCCTGCATTTTAAGATTTAAGGCTTTATTTTTCAGAAAGCTTGTCCCATTGAAGAAAAAAAAAATATAGTGCCATTTTGTTTGCTTTGCTGAAGGTGCAGACCTGAAGAATCAGTGCTGTGTATAAGCTGCCTCACCCTGCAGTTTCTCTTACCAGGGGCTCATTTGTATGCAGAGGGGATTAGTCAGAATTTACTGTAGCTTCGCCCTGGGGAGCTGTGAACTCCCTAGGAATATGCTCTGACGAAAGCGTGCAGTTGGTAAGATTAGAACAAACCCTTCTGCTACAGAAAGTGCCTTGGTCACTCGCTAGGCCTCCAACATTGAAATCATTTTCATTTATAACCTTTTTGATCATTCAACCTCAAAGAAGCCTTGGCTTTTATGACAGCTTGCACTAAAATTGCCCAATTATTTGGGGGGGCGGGGAGGAGAGGAGTGAGTGAGAATCTGAAAACAGTCAGATGTGAGAGACAGGGCACTTGATCTGCGCTCATGGCTTTTCCTTCCCTTCTCCTACCAATATTTTTACAGCTGTTGACATATATTGAGTTACATGTGGCTGTGCCATATCCCCATGGTATAGTTTCAAAGATCTGTTCACCGTAAAGTGTGCTGTTCTCAAGTAAATGACTCTGACTTCAAGAAAGCACAGTAGTTTAAATGTTACTATAAATACAGGAGCTAAGACATTTTAATTATAATTTTTGAGTTATACAGTGCTCTGTACGTACACGAGGCATTTACTAAAGGCTGGGGATGTGCTCAGGTTACTGTGCTCTCTCGTGGATAAGGCAGTAATTGCAAGCAGCTCATTCTGCTGATCCCCTTTATTTGTGTGTATTTGCACAGTGCTTATTGACAATGAACATCTTGCATTTGGGAACTCAGCTGTGGGAGCTACAGAAGAAAGAAAAAGAGGCAATTCAGAAAAAAATTCAGATTCAAGAGATTTTTTTTTGTTTTTGTTTTGAGATATCTTAGGAATGTCACTTTTGTCAGAATATAACTTTAGTTAGGAAATATCAGCACATCTATTGTCCTTTCAGTGCCCTTCCAACTCATGTCTTGTAACTAGGGCAGATTAAGAATTCAGTACTAACAGATCTGTCAAATTTTTGAGAAAATCCCAGGGTATGGGTTCATTGCTGATTAGTTTTTTCATCAGTGTAGCAGCATTGGCTTTGGTGAGGTTATTCCTAATTTGCTTTGATGAAAGAAAGAAAAACCCTTGTTGTCAAAGTGGGTGCTGCTGTCATGGGAATAAATAGGTACAAGGTTTGGGGAAAGCACAGATAAGCGGCATTATGTGCCAGGAGGTTTGTTTTTTATTTGCCAGTGGGTTGGTGGTGT
This sequence comes from Pyrgilauda ruficollis, assembly GCF_017590135.1. Taxonomy (NCBI): domain Eukaryota; kingdom Metazoa; phylum Chordata; class Aves; order Passeriformes; family Passeridae; genus Pyrgilauda; species Pyrgilauda ruficollis. Next base: position 11,205,655 of record NW_024511432.1, read on the forward strand.
TGTTTTACTTTTTAAGCTTGAAAACAACATTGTAAAAAGCTTTTGCAACATTTGCCCTTGTGCATCAGTACCAGTATGCACAGTAAGGTTTCTACCCTGGCTGTGGAGATCTGATCGTGTTCCTTTAGGCTGGGACATGCAGCAGAACAGTGACTGTAAGCTTAAATAATTTTTTAATATGGTGACATCATCCTTCACAGAGTTCTGCTATTAAGATTTATCAAATCAAGTATCAATAGGGCTCCCTAAATGAATTTGTCTCCCTGCTTTACCTGTGACATAGTCATTGTAATGGAGATTTCAACTATCTCTGCTATTACTAGTGCAGTAAAAGCAGTTTCTCTCAGTGTTTTTAGGTCCTAAACCAATATTCACTATAAGCAGTAAAAAAAAAAAAAAAAAAAAAAAAAAAAAAAAAAAAAAAAAAAAATCATCTTTCAATGACTGAAACTAATTTTGGATCAAGCTTTTACTGCAGGCTTAGATGCCCATCATTGCTGATGGCATGTTTTTGGTCATGCAGTCTACCAATCTACATAAATTAATAAATGGTATGCGTAATAGATAGCACATGTATAGTGAACCACTTCTCGTGGTTGCCCTGAACAACTGCTGCAGTTTTTAGCAGCATTTCCCATGGCCTTGACTAGAAAAGCTGCTGAAGTTGGAGCCCCTGGGCTTTGTGGAAGTCCTCAGTGCCATTGCCAGCAGATCCTCCTTGGCCATTAAGCAGTGCTTCTGTGTCACTCAGCCAGGGAACACTATGTACTTCTATTTAAAAACAGTTGTGAAGTCTCCTGAGTAGGAACTGAAAACCGTGGACCACCATCAGAGCTACGTCCTCTGGCCTTTCCCCTCCAAAATTGTAGCAGTTATTTTTTAAGGTGTTTTTGAGTAGCAGTGGGAAAGCACACAGGCTGCAGAGATTGTAGGAAGGTACTGAGAGCATCTAACCAACTCTTAACGTCTTTTACAGGATTTGGACTCAAATCTTTGTGTGCTTCCTCTGCTTATAACTTCACCTCTTTTGTGAATCAAACCCAGCTTTTCTGTTGTGCAAATTGTACAGCAGAGTGAGGTCCGGAAAAAGATTTTTTTCTCCTTCTGAGCACCGCTACAAACTCTTACTGAAGAGAGCAAGACCATTCATCTTTAGCACCTTGCAGGCTGTTTTTTCTTTCAAAAACTTCTTTCAAAGTCAGAGTGTAGGCAAGTGATCTGAATGATGAGAATAAGCCCTGTTCAGATGTACCCAGTCCCTGGGCAACATCTGAGATGGCAAAGGCCGTCCGTTTGCATTTGCCTTATGGACATTTCTGTAAGTGATGCCTTCTATTTTCCATGCTAGTTAAGCAGGCTTCTTCCTGAGAGAAGCACTAGGAAGATTTGATAACACTTTATTAATATGTAGTTAGCTATATACAAATGAAGTGTTTAATTGATTGATTTAGTGGATATTTTTGATTATGTATAGCCAACCCAAGCAATACTAAGTCCTGTTGCTGGAGGTAGCTCACGGGCCAGCTACCTTGCAAGTAGATGTCTGGCTGTAAATTCATCAAAAGCTTGCATGTACAGTTCTTGGCATTTCTTTTCATTATCACAATTATCAGGGAGTACAGATGAGCTGGTTTTTCCCTACATCCTGTTGGCTGGCTTCTTTCGAGGGAGGAGCCTGGGTGCAGGCAGTGTCAGGGATGCAGCATCTTCCTTGTCCGTGCAACCACCAGGGACACGCTGGCTCAGGCAGGCTGGGGCTGGAGCTGGGGCTGGGGCTGGGGCCAGCCTCAGGGCTCTGGCAGAGAAGTGCAAGGGCATCTCAGGCACTCCTGGGACAGCCAAGCAAGACAGGCTCCCTCCTGCAGCCTGAAAAGCTGGGGCACATTCCCCTCCTGCCTTTTAAATGACTTGTATTTGTCCAGTCTGCTTAGGCTAAAATTTAAGATTTGTATTCAGAGGTGCTGACTGACACATTTCCTTTATGAATTCTTGTGGATTGCTATTGATTTTTTACTGTGGTTTTCAAAATCCTGCTTCTAGGACTCTGGAGATTTCCCTGCTGCAATAATAATGTATTGTCATTCTTAATATCTCAGCTTCTTGACACAATATTCATATTAAAACCACAAAAAAGCTACATTAGAGTAACACCGAGGGTCTGTCTGGAACCCACCAAGGCAGGGGAAATCAAAGTCAAGGCTGAAAATTAGGGCTGACACTGTGAAACGTATCCCAATGTACTTAAGTACTGGAGTTCATCTGTGATTGCAAGATCACTTGCATTTGAGAGATGAATTCCTCCGTACAGCAGGAATGAGTTATGATGTGTTGTAAATCCTAAGGATTAACTGTTGTAGTTGAGAGTGCCTATTTTTGTGGAGAGCTACATAAGCCAGCATTATGGAAACTGCTTTAACATCTTTTATGAAATTTTGTTCTCTTGCACAGACAAAGCTATTAAAAATTCATTCTGCATTTCTGCCACTTGCATAACAATTCTGGATCAGATTGTTCAGGTCAATAAGTAGGTAATAGAAATGTCACAGCCTTATTTGTATGAGCTTGTAGCCATTTTCCCCTTAACTATGTTGCCCCAAATATGTTCTGCAGACATGCACTGTCTTTTATGAGTGTGATAAACAGTTTGATTTATTCACCTCCATGATGTAAATGTGTTGTGTGAATGCTTGTGGCACCATGGAGCTATTGGAAGGCCTTCCATTTGACCATGCCTTTTGACCTTTCTCATACTGTGTCTTTGGGAGTTAAATTTTTCCAGTTACATGTTTTCTTGCTAAGTAGGAGAGTTTACTCGAGCTGTTCATGGCCTCTCAGTGTCCTATGTGGAATTCTGTGGAGTGCCAGGAATGAGATTTGAGAAAAATAGAGATTTTCCATGGTTGAGGAGAGGCTGGGAGGGCCTTGCATGCTGGTGAACATCTCCAAGGGATGTGGGCTGCTCACTGGCATGGGGTTCTCTGCTGCCATCACCCTTCACCAGAAGGGAACAGAAATGTAAATGTTCTGACAAAATTGAACTAATCAAATATCTAGGTTTATATTTTAGAGCAATGTGTTTTAACAATATTTTTATTAATGGGTTTAGAAAAAGCTGTTTATGCCCCTTTCCATCTGCTTCTCTCTTCTGTTATTCATGCTCACATGAGAATCCATCTGACACTACCCCTCCTAGTTCATTAAAGCGATGTGAAGGGGTTTCTTTATAAATGAGGATTATGAGTTATTTGCATACATCTAGGATCTCTTTTTTGGTGCTGTCTTGAGCAGTGAACAGATAGGGGCAGGAAGTAGACACATGGATTCCCATCAGAGAGGAATATTCAGACCTTGTGAGCCGAAAGACCTGGGAGCTCCACACACGTGGATATGCACAGTTTGTGCAACATGACCTGGCAGTCCTGATGAAGCCTCAGGAGCACATGACCAGGGGTCATTTTAATGTAGATATTGACTAGCTTTACTTGCTACCTGCCTCTGAAGACACCAGTGGACTAAACTGAGGTTTTGGTGTAATTAAATGGAACTGTCAAACACCAGAACTGTTCTGTGTGCACAAAATGTTCCACTGTGTGTGGATATTCAATGGCACAGTTTGCATATGTTGTTTGCTGTTATGAACATTCTAATATTGAAAAGTAGAGCATCACCCCAGCTGCTTTCAAAGATGTGGCAATTTCTAGATTAAATTAATTTTAGAAAGGCCAGATGAAGTTGCAGGTTTACTGTAAGGCTTATTTTCCTCTGGAGAGATGGCTCATGCCTTTCCCTGACCAGACACATCACTCTGCTGGCACTTTGCATTGGTTAACACAATTCAGAGGGTAAATGCGGGTAACTTACTGAGTCAGCATTTTATTAATTAATTTTATTTATTAATTATTGGTCCTTTAACCTACTGAAAATCACAGTTTTTATCATATCCAACATCATTCCCAAAGTGTAGTGTAAATGTTTGGAAAAGATCAGTTACTGATTGCGTGTTCCATCAGGGTAAGGTATTTCTTCTGAAAGTATTAAACCTCATAAAACCCAAAACTCTTAAATAGAGAAAAACATTAAAGATGGCTTTAACAGATATGTGTCCCAACATTATCACACCAGACCAGTTTAAAGTAAATCCAGTATTTTCAAGAAAAAAATGTTTTTGTTTCTTTGAAATTATGTATGCCTGAGTTAATCTTTCAAATGAATTATAAATCCCTGTAAATGCAGTTATCATTGGAATGAGTTATAGTAACAAAAATTGGAATGAAGATAAATCATGTTTCCTTGGTGAAAATCTAATAATAGCAGTCAGGTCCATACAACACTACTCAAATATAGATCCCCTGCTCTGTGACCGTGTGTGACCATGATGAGGAGCTCATGCTGCTCATCCTCGAGATCAGGGCCCACAAGGCTCAATATTGGGCACTTTCAGTACTTCAGGAGTTTTATCAAAACTATGACACTTGGGGTAGTGCAAACAGATGTGCACTGAAAACACAGAAACAAACGGAATTGCTTCATTTTGGAAGAGGCAAGGTGAGATTTTTTTACTTTAAGAGTGATGATAATCCTGAGTGTATTTAAGCATCTCAAGGTCAATGGCAGCTTCGATAACCTGTGCCAGAATAAGGCTTTTTGGGGAGCTGGGGGTGGATTGGCAGTACGAGCATGCTGTGTAAGAGCCCAGGTGAGGCAGAGCAGTGCAGCTCCAGCAAGGTGTGCTGACCCCTCTGACCTCATGCCCTTCACAGGAATTAAGCTCATTGTTTTACAGAGTCAGACCTTTAAAAAGAAAAAATCCTGTGAGGCCCTCACCATCTTTTTCTAGGAGGTGTATTGGAGAGCCCTTGCTAACACGGATCTCGGAGAATTGTTGGTATTAAACTGCTGTTGGATTACCAAAGTGTAACAATGTACAGGACCTGCACTTTCAGCCACTGTCTCTTCAGTGTGTGGGTGAATGTCAAAGGGAATATTTTGTGTCAGTTTCTTGTGACCCAGATTCCACAGAAATCTCTTATAAAATAATCTTTGAGCAAACACTGCTTGCATGTCCTAAGGACACCTCATCCCTACGAACCCAAAGGCAGGAGTGGAGCTGCTGTGCACTGCAAGATCTGTGACTTTCTATCTGAGAATTTTGGTCTTGTTTGATAGTTCAGCCTTTGTGCCCTGCAGATCCATTTTAAATTGTCTGAAGCAGGAATAAATCTATTACAATGACCACCATTTAAAAAAAAATAATACAAGATGGGTCTGTGAAGAGGTGTTAAAAAGTAGAAATGAAAGGCAGAAGTTGTAAGAAAAACCTGTTCATTGGACAGACCTGCAATGCAGTAAATAATAACCTCAGATGTGAAAGACAGCCTGTTCCAGAAAAAAGGCAGTGGAAAGGACTTTTTTCCTTCTTTTTTTTTTTTTTTTTTTTTTTTTTTTTTTTTTTTTTTGTGGGTCTAGGGGAGAAAAGGTCCTTTATTCTTTGGTAACTTTTCTGATTTTAAATATGTGCTTGTCTGGTCATGAGGAGCAAGGTCATTCCTACTGCTCAGGGCCTAGGCTTTGTGCTGGTGTTGGTGGGAGCTTCTCTCCTCTCTCCTTTTCCTCCCTCCCTCTATCTCTCCTTTTCTTTTTCTCCTGAGGTGCAGATGGCCACATTTGCAGGTTAACTGGAACAGCTGGAGGCACATTATTAGCTTCCTGCTGCTAACTCATATTTGCTTAGATTTTTTTTTTTAACAGCAACATAATTTACAAGTGGTAGGCCAGTGACAAAGCTGGCATGTTCTAAATCCGCATCTGATTTATATAATGCTGTTGCTTATCAGTGAATGAAGTCATAATTATTGCTTTGTACCATTAAATAGCATAAATATATAAACTGTTACACAAATTGCAGCAAATGTTTCCTCTAGGGAGCTCTAGACAAAATTTTAATGTAGTGCATTTGTCTGTGGTGGCAGTTTCTATGGTATATAATAATGTTGATAAATTTTACTGTAGCAAGTGACATTTTATAACATTAATCCTGGTGGTAAAAATCTGATGAATACTACAGCTGTAATGGTAGGTACAAGAAGAAAGAGAGCTTTTGACACCAAGTGAATTGATTTTAATAGTGCTTTAGAGCTCCGAAGCACAAGGATGGTGCAGAGATGGTAGATCCTTCACTGAAAGGGAGAGGACTCAGGCAGGTGCTGGACAGCGAGGCACCAGGGAGCTTGACTTGATGATGGTGATAATTAATTCTTTTTAAAATCTTTATTGATAAATACTTCCTCTGCTTTGTAAAGCAAAAGGAAACGAAATGGTGAGATAAAACCATTTAAAATGCTCCCCAGTTATTGCAACTGAGCACATGTAAGTGAAGACACTGTGCTGGGTGCTGTGCTCAGACGCTGTGCCCTGCCTGTGCTGGCAGCTGCCAGCCGAGCTGGGCACAGGGAATGTGCCAGGGGACAACTGGGCAACTCATGACACAAGGACTGTCATGAGAAATTCTTCCTCTGAATAGGGTGGTACAGGCAGGCTTTAGCCCTGTCAGTAACAGCACAAGTGATGCTGTGTGCTCTGTGATCCTTTAGAAATTGCCACCGCGTTGCCCTGTGAGCCAGGGCTGGGGGCCTGTGCTGGGGTTGGCCCATGCTCTCTGTGCAGACTGTGGGGTGGCACAGCACTGCCAACAGTGCTGGGCACAGGAAAGTGCCCACCAGAAAGCACTGGGATTGTCACCACTCGTGCCTGAGGTGCCTGGCTTCAGTCATGGCTGAGAGCAGCTGGTGTGCTCCCCTCCTCAGAGACACCTGCCAGGCATGGAGACAAAGGGGGCAGCCCCAGAGCGAGCCTGGGCTGTGCCCTGCCTGTCCTGCCAGCTGTCTGAGGATGGTTTGTTTTGTTTTTATTCCTGGAAATAAGGAGTGCTTATTTTCTCCAGAAAAGCTTTTAAAAAATAAATGGATAACTCAAAGGAGAATCCTCATGTGCACTGCACTTGGGACACTTCTATAAAAATGGAGAGCAGTGTAGTTTTTTACTCAGTCATTTAGACTGCCATGACCCTTCCCCCCTGGAAAGTGGTTTTTTTTCCCGTTTTCTTCATGACATGACTTCTTTCCTTTTCAAATTCATGTCTCTGTTTCAATAACATCAAAGATGGATCTAGAGGGTAAAAATTGCAGCCCCTGGCCATAGGGAAAATCCCAGTGACTTCAGACTGAAGAGCACTGAGGCTCCTGACACACAGCGTGGCACGTTGACAGCATTTTTGTTGTGAAGCCCTGACATGTCCTATATGGGTTTTCCTTCAGCTGTTTGCTTCCTGCATTTCTAGTATTTCACATGCCCCCAGTAATTATCTTCCTTTCTGAGAAATTGTATGTTTTTTCCTGCCATCCATTAGCATGAAGTTTATCGAGTGGTTGGGGAGAAGAGACTGTTCTCTCTGGGGGCTGAAGTGCTGATGCTGGAACAATGTATAAGGAATTCTCCCCCAAGAATATTGTGCCTCCTTACTCCTCTGCAGCACGTGGGGATGAAGAACAGAGGCTGAGTAGACCTCCCTGCCTGGTGGCTTGGGGGGTGCTGGTCTTTTCTCTCCACCTTGGAGAGATACCTGGTGCAGACTGTAAACTTTGCCACTGGCTTAAGTGGTTGGAGTTTCAGACACCAGCACTGCTTTTAAGACACAAACGTGTCCAAGAGCACTGCACCTCACCCTGTGGTGCTGGAGGCACTGTGTTACAGGCAGCAAGGAAGCCTGTGGCAGGGGCAGTTTCCCATAGGAGTGGCAGGGAAGTGACAGGGGATGGCAGGGGCATTATTGTGGGACAGCTGTGCTCCACCTTCCTTTGCTGGTCTTCCTCCATCAGACCTCTCACCTGCACCAGTCCCTGGGATGCTCCATCTGCAGCCTTCCCTTTGCTCCAGCTGCTGGCCAGAGTGGCAGGTGAGGGAGCAGAGCTCCGTGACGGGTGATCTCTGTCCCTGAGGAGGATTGGAGTGGCAGTGCCGTGTGGCCATGGCTTTGGAGCCCTGAGATTTATTTTGAAAGTGTATCATTGTTACACTTCTTAGTAAATTCCTGTACGGTGTTTTATGGCTTGTCCACAGGTGAAAAAGTGAAAAAGTAATTTTATTCTCATGGCTCTGCCATTAACAATTTTAGAAATAAAAAACATCTTATAATGTGCTCTGGAAATGTGAATCCTAAGCTGTTTGTAATGACTAAGTGCTTAATCAGCTCATTGCACACCTGAATCATGGTTAATAATAGTAGGGGCTGTGCAAGCTTTGTTATGTATTCTGCAATACTGCAGTGATTCCCAGCTCCCTGTTAAGACCACCAGACCATTCCCAGCACCAGGCATGTTACAGAAACTCTCAAGTTCACACCTCACCCTCTGCAGCCCCAGGGTGTGTGAGTAGGCCTGGCTGTGTTTATTCACTTCAGCATCTTAATGCAATTACAAAGATGCTGTGTGTCCAGCCAGCTTGGTCCATGGCAGCATTTGGTTTGTCTTTAAGAGGTGGTAAAGATGTGTTTGATGCCTGCATGAAGAAACAGGGCCATCTAGAACAAAAGCCTGTGTTACAATTACTTTGTAAAGTCTTTCTGCATTTGTGTGTCTACCAGAAGCACTTATGTTGAATGCAGTGTTTGATTTTTTTTCAGCTGCTCTAAATAGATCATCTTTACAGACCACAATAAAATGTTTGTGTAATGCTTAACTGTACATTAAGTAAAATCCTCCATTAGAATATCCCTGTATTATTTCTATTGGGTAAATAAGAGCATAAAGACAAGTATCCCCACAATTCCCATTACCACATTCAGCACTTAGTTACATTAGAAAAATGAGGCATTGTTCTGCCAACTTTTGTTTCCCTCCATTTGTGCTACTTACCACTTATGAATCCAGCACGCCGACCCATGCAGCAATTATTTCTGAAATCCAGCTATCATGGCACACGTGGGTACCCAGCACAGCTACTGCCAGGGCTTCATGGCTACCGCTGGTCTCCTGTGCTCACATCTAGAGCATTATTGGTCTGAGCTGGTGTATAACTAATGGCATTTGGAAGGTGTAGGTGTTATGTTGTCTGCTGAAGTGTGATTTGTATTGCATTAAAGCATCCTGGTGGTTTTAAACGGGCTAAAGGGGATTTTCAGCTGTGGTCAATTACTGGGCTGTTGCACCAGCGGGGTGCAGGGTATTTGGGTGCTCACCGGAGCCTGTATTGTACTGACACCTTGCCCAGGCCTCTGCAGACCAGCTGAAGCAGTTGATGTGTTTGTCTGGGACCGTTGCAGGTTTATGAATATATTACAAAGTTTCTTTCTATACTCTTTTGTTCGACTGTCCTGTGCTTTGCTCCAGGAGGTGTGCAAGGTGAGCATATCCTCCCCTCTTCCTCCTGAGACTGAGCACTTGGTCTGCACCTTCACTGCTGCGTAAATTGGCAGAGCTGGACGTGCTCCCTTCCCCACCCTGCAGGCAGCACGAGGGCAGGGGGCAAGGCCAGCCGCTGCTGTTCAACTCCAGACCACGGCATCTGTTTTACACGGGGGATGGGGGCAGGCACCAAGGTTCAAAGCTGCCTCTGCTTGTATGGAGAAATCAATATTTGGCCATAAAACCAGGAGAGGCATGTTTGGGAATCACAGCCTGAGCGAAAGGGTTCCAGTATTGTCATAGAAGATAAAACAAGAGGAAAACATTTTGAATTTACTCTTTGTGTATTGAGGCCTTTTATTATTCATCAGTAAGTAAATATAAGCTAAGGGAGTGATTTGTTTCTAACAAGCTTATAAAATACTAGAGTCATTTGTGAGTTTATTGGAGTGCTGATTATAAACATTCCCTCATGCACACTCCTTTGTGTCAAATTAACATTCAAAATACAAATATTGTATCTTTGAATATTTTTGTAATCTCTTCCCAAGTATTTGAAATCTTTGATGAGAGACGATTGATGATGTTACGTGAAAAGTAGCCGAGTGCTCTGTCACAGTTTTGGACATATTTTTCATTTCTTTGGCATTTGCTTTGCTCATGCTGTTTCTTTGAATTGCCTGCTTCATGCTCTAGCATTTGGATTTTGATACAATGCATAATTGATGCTCATCTAGCTGCAAAGATTCAACTGTTGTGCTTGCCACGCTGCCTGCGTGTCTCTTCCTGGGATGTGCCCCACAACCTGCCAGGGCCAGTGCCTGGTGGAGGAGTGGCCAGTCACACTGGGGCTGGGTGGCCTTGGCACTGCTCCCTGTTGGGGCAGTTCAGGCACATGGGTGGCACCAGGGCATCCCAGGTCTCCCAAAGCACTCCCTTGAGGAGCTGGACTTTTCTGATCACACCTCAGCTGGGATTAGAAAGAAAGCTCTGTTCTTGCACTTCCTCTTGTGCAGCAATGCACTTTCTGTTGGCAACCATAAGGAAGAGAAAAAAAAAAGAGTAAAGAGTAGGCATCATCTACTACTCATCATAATTGTCTGTGGGATGAGTAGTAGATGCTCTAGACCATTCCCCTGTAGGCAGTTTTCCAAAAGGATAAGCTGTGTAGGGAAGGCATCCCAAGGTCTTTTAAGGTGCTCCTGGTTGAGACTAACAAGCTTTAGGACACAGAGCTTGGCAGCCCTTCTTGCCTTGATGGCTACAGATTTGCTACTTCACCCCGTCCATGCTGGTACAAAAACAATTGGGGAAAATAATTTTGTTTTCCCTCATTCCCACTAAAACATTCCCCGTATTATCAGTACCCAAACTCTTTGCTTTTCTTATCAGCATGTACCTTGTTTTTACTAAGCAGAGGAAAATCCTGCAAGGATGGGTCTTAGGCTAACATTATTATAGTGGCTGCCATTTAAAAAGTCAATTTTTGCCTACAGGCAAAGTATTGTTATCAGAGTTCATACCTATTTTGCATATATACAATTGTATCTTCCCTACCTCTCTGGGGTGATAGGAGCAAATGCCGACTTCTTAATGCCGATTGTTGAAGCTGAGGTTAAAATAAGAACTCACAAAATGAAAAGAGAGAACAAAATGGTGGGTAGCAGGTCTGTGACAGAGAGAAACCTTTTTGGTTGAAGCAGGGACTCCATGATGGCTTGATTAAGAATCTTGTTTTGTTTGAGGGCCCAGCTGAAAAGTAGCTTGATCTTTCCTCTCATTTTTCATTCCTTCATCGTAAGTTTTGCAGGGCTGTGGAATATGGTTCTTCTCATGTGGACTTATTAGGTGGGTACCCCTAAGTCTCTTTCAAGTTCAATGATTGCACATCAGGCTTTTCTCTGCAGCAATCCGACGTCACCTTTGGATCTTTCCAAGTCATCTCAGCCACCTCTGCATGGCTCCAGTCTGCATGGTACCATGCACACCCTGAAAGCACCATCCTGCTGGGAACATCTTGGTGCTTCATTTTGGGCAGAGGTCTGGGGCTTGGTATTTTTATTTTTTTTTCAATTTAATGTAATTTTATTTTTAAATGTAACTTCTGAGAATGAGAGGAGTTGCAGAGAGCCCAGGAAACCTTACAATGCCAAGAGCATGAGATCTAGGTGAGTTTAAGCAAAAATAGCTCTTTAGGACTCCTGCTGTTAATGAGCCATCCTGAATGTCCTTGTGTTTTGATACCATGGCATGCTTGCACTTTCAGGTGGCTGCTTCAGCACCACTGGAGGACTGGCTCTTCCAGATCCCTTTATTTAACCAAAAATACAGATTTTCCTTATATTTTACACTGTGCTTTCTGTCACAGACCACATATGTTGTCCAGAGTCTGTCTGCAGTGTGAGAGTTTGCACATGGCTTTCCTCAATGAATTAAAAAGCCAATGACATATAAAATGAAGAAAATGTGTTTCTGAAAAAAAAATAAAAACAAGCTGGCCATGTTGTGCATTGACAGAGTATCTGCCAACAGCCATATATGCCTGACCGAGCTACTCACATAGTGAAATAGAAAGGAATTTGTTTACAAAGGCAGAAACCAAAGCTCTCTGAGTTTAGCATCCCAGAAGGTTCTGCCCATGTTTCCCTACCACTGGTGCGCCTCCCAGCTCTACAGGATGTGTGTGCTGGCCCTGAGCTCTCCTTCTGTGCTGAGCTCAGGGCAACTGCTTCAGTGCTGCCTGTCCAGCTCCAGGTCATACACGAAGTGTGCAAGCTGGCTGGCTCAGGTGGACAGAGAACAGGACAAAGAACACATGTAAAGGTGGTATGAGTTTGATATTAGGTTTTATGCAATGTAATCCATGTTTGTATGTTAAATGAGCACTATCCGTAGACTTTACAGTCTGTGTTATGCAGAGCCCTTGCTCAGCTGTGAGATCTCTTCCAGAAAGTCACTGGGTTGCAGTTTCTCTTCTTATTCAAGATGAAGCTGGCCAGAGGGTTTGACTTCCACTTGGACTGTGGAGTGTGAATCAAGCAAATTCCACCAACATCAATGGGAGATACTCGGTACATTTACTTGTGCATAATCCCACAGTACTGCAGTATATATGCAGTATATCTGTAGTATATATGCTTGCATAATGCAGAGATGCTTAAGATATTTTCTTGTTTTCATGCAGATTCTTCTCCTTGACTGCTTTAAGGAATATCATGCGTTACTGCACCCTAGGATTCCTGATTTAAAATATGTCTCATAGGGGTGGTTCATTCTTTTGACCATATTTGCACTTAACGAGCTCTGAGGGATATTTGTGCCATGCAAAATCAGTTACCTATCTTAGCCAGACACCTTATTTAGTCACCCTTGGTTCTCTGTGTTTGCAGTGGCATCTCATTTTGCCATCCCCAATAACTGGTTTGTGTCCCTGAGCTCCTGGGGAGAAGAAGGAAGGAGGCACCTCTTTAGGTGTGGGGGACAGGAGCCTCTCTGGGGCTGGGCTGTGATAAGAGTTCAACCCTCGGATGAACAAGTAAGCTCTGGTGCAGTTGTGCTGAATGCTCATGTCAAGATAGCTGGGTAACCGTCATTTTTATTTTCCAAGAAAAAGCTGAGAAGTGTTCCTGGGTTTTTTGCTTGTCTGTAGGTATTTAAAAGAAATTTGGTCTTTAAGTTGATAACAATGCCTTAAGAGATTGCTTTTCAACCAGAGACTTTTCCTTAGGAATACTGTTTCTTAATAAGAAAACAAAATTAATAAATATTTAAAAGAAATGCTTTTATTTGAGTAAGTGGTGCAAATTGCCCCAGCATTATGGGGGTGCAGCATTTGGCCAGTCTCTGAGTATTAGGTGATCTGCCACAAAAATAATGCTCACGGCTGGTTTTCAATTGCATTTTAAACGCTATGCCCACTGCACCATTTCCCAGATATCTATACTAATGTAATCTTTTATAAGACCATAGCTGATACTGCTATAAAGTTTATATTGCTGGACACATTCTTCCATGTTTATGCAGAATTTGTAATATCAGAATAAGGCTCTTTATGCCAATTCACCTGTACTCACTCAAGAGGCACTGCACCAATGCAGGGATAATAGAATATTTCTTTGCTGATGGAAATAAAAGTCTACCCTCCCACTGAAAAAAAAAAAAAATTGACATTTATTATATTTTGATGCCTGAAAGAACCTTCAGTGTTTCTCAGTTAAATTGTACATTTAGGTGGGTTTTTTTTTTTTCTTTTCAGGAGTTTTATTTCTATTTCTCCTTTTACCGGTTTTTCTGCTTCCCTGATGCCATCATGGGAATGGTTTATGCCTTCTCTTACTCTGTGCATTGCTGAGTGTAGTTGACAACAACTGGCTTGTAGCCTGTCATGTTAATTATATACTATTAGAGACCATTAATCTGATGATTATTTACACGATAGATTTAAAGTCTATCATGTCAATGTGTACTGGGGAAATGGTAATGTGAGGATCAGTGATACACATCCATGGGAGTTGGTGTTTTAACAAACACCGTGTGCTGTCCCAGGTGTGCTGGCCTAGCTCAGGGGGCTGCTCACCCTGCCCTGCATCCCCAGCTCAGGAACCTGCCTCTGAGCATGTAGAAGTGCACCCAGCAACCAGGCAAATGCCTTTGGAGCAGTAGTTATGGGATGCAGCTGCTACCCTGCACCCAGCCAGGGGAGGGGTTGCCTTTGGCACCTCATGGCTGGCAGGTCCTGGCAGCTCTGGTGGCCTCTGTGTGACCACAGTCACCACATGCTAGCACTGCAGGAGGCACGGGTGGGATGTGGTGGGGAGGGGGCACCTCACAGCTCTGGGGGTCTGCTGCTGAGGCTGGGGAATGTGCCAGGCCTATAAAAGGAGTAAAAAAGGGCTTTACACCTATTTAAAGTAGGTTTAAAGCTTTGCATGTTTTTAAAGCATGAGCATATTCCAGTGGGATGTTTAATAAGAGTATAATGATGTTTTAATTTTAATTTTTAATTTCACAAGAAGAATAGATGCCAAGTAGATGCTAGTTATTGCTGTTTGTCTGTACTGAGCTCTTCTATGTGATATTGTCAATAGCATGAGAGGATGAATATGTTCCTGCTGTGTAGCAGTACAGGAGCTGCTCCCAGGGAGGAGACCAGGAGCAATAAGGTGTATTTAGTTTTCAGCAACACGATGGCGTGAGGGAGGACAGTGCAGGGAATAGGCTGTATGGCCATGGATTCAGGGCTGTGTTACTTCAGTTTCCTCAGGTATTGGCATTAAACTTGAAATAACACAACTGTGAGTATTTCAAAACATTGAAATACATTACTTGAGTTGAATTGTGTGGGAATGAGGTGTTCTTGCTAAACTCTGGTTGTTCCCAGAGGTTCATTAGTCTGGATAAAGCTAATTCTGTGTGTGGTTGTATGGACTTGAACACTCAAAAATGGCATATGTTTTTTTTTTTTTTCTGTATGGATTTTGCATTTCCATATTTCCATGGAAGCCAGTGGAGTTATCCCTTAATCAATTATCGTGAAGGAGCAGTCAGACCTATCAGGCTTCAGTCCGCAAAAAGTTCTAATATAGATTATTAAAAAAAAGCATCTTCAGAGAAAGGCTGATAAAGTGTGAAGTTATTGTGCTAACGTATTGTGTGCATTTCTGTAAATTATCTTTATGCAGTTTCCCAGATTAATATCTAAATCTGAAATAAAGCTTTGCAGGCAGGTCCCTCTGGGGCTCTGCAGACAGAGATAGATGATGCACAACTCCATGAACTCCTTTGAACTTTCAGATTTTATTTTTCTTGTAAACTGAAAATTAAGTTGATGAAGCTGGGCCTGGCAGCCCCATCCCGTGAGTGTGAGGCTCAGCCTTCCCCTCAGGAGCAGTGGGAGCACACAGCCTGCAGCCAGGAGCAGGGCAGGGGCTCTGGAGCAGCACAGGAACTCGCAGTCAGGAGGAAACTCCCTTCAATCTCATCCCCAGTCCCTCTGGGACCATGCTTCTTTTTGATGGTCATTTTAATATTGCAGTGTACTGACATATACTGGAGGCAGTGAACTTACAAGCTACCCTATAAATAATTTGGCATCTAATTCTGCATATTTTGAGCTTGAGGCCCCCTAAGATGATGAAAGAGTTTAAAGCCCATTGTGTGGTTAGGCTAATTTAGCATGGACAAGAATACCTTTTTGAGCCTGAAGAAGTACATCACAAGTAACCCTGGAGTTTGTTACCAGGAATCCATAGGCACTTCCTCTAGCACCAGCAAGCCCTGTGGCTCCTGTCTCCTAATATAGTCCCTGATTTCCTGAATCCTATTTCCCCAGAGAGTCTCCCCACCTGAAGAGCAATTGCTCTTTGTGCTGATAAAGCCTTGTCTGGGCTGCCCATCCTTTGGAAAACTATGATAAACAGACCTGATTTTAATGAGTCTCATCTATAGGCAAATATAAGGAAAACCAACAAAATTACATATGAAAGCATGTTGGGAACTCTGTATTTTTGCTGGTATTCCTTATTCAGTTTCTAGAAAAATCTGCGCCCCCGTGTTATCATTTTTCATTAAAGTGATGTTTCTAACCACAGTGGACAGCTCTCATATCCCTTGAAAACTTATAATAGTAAAATTGTCATAAGGATGAAGCAGAAATGCAAGATTTTATTAAACAATCTTCAGCTCATAAAAGACATCAGTGTTGTGCCATTCTAGATCATATAAATATATTTCAAAGCAGAATCATATTTCAGCAGAGAGATAAAGCACAAAAGAATATGATTAGTGGATACCAACATAAAATATTAAACCATCCAAGAAGGGGTGTAGGTGTATGTTTATCCACACAGGCAAGTCGGGGGCTGAGAGCAAGGAAAGATTTTGGCAATATATCAGCGAAGTCATGAGCACAGATATCCGTGGCATTGTGTGTGTGTGTTGTGCAGTGGCAGGGGGGTTGGCATGGTTTCTCACAGCACAGAGCTGGGTGTTTCCACACAGCCACTGAAACCTCTGAGGGAACATGATGGGTGTCTTTAGTCTGGCAGAGTCGTCAAAGGGAGATACGAGCTCTACCTGGATAAATAAATAAGTATAAATAGTTTTCTTTCTGATATGTGACCAGATTATTTTCCAGTTGATTTCCAGCCAAGGTCCCAAGGGGGCCACAGATCAAAAAAAGATAAGGGTCAGTTACAAGGTTGAGCTCATTCGGTGTTGCCATAGTAACTGACCTCCAGCATCCCTGGGAGGACGGCACCCAGCTCCCCAGGTGACATTTCTGTTGCCACGCCATCAATCCGCTGCCTTTCACCGCCCAGGCTGCCTAATGGCGGTGCCGCGGAGCGCCTCGGTGCCGCTGGCCCGCGCCGGGCCGGAGCGCGCGGTCTCCTTGGCCTGCTGCTGCCCGCCGGCAAGGGAGGGGCTCAGCCGCGCCCTCCGGGATTAATTACTGAAATGCAGTGGAGCAGTGTGGTCCAAATGGTTTGTGCAGCAGGTCATGGGTTTAGGCAGCAATGGCGAGGAGGAAATGTTGACTGTACAGCAGACATCGTCTTCATCCAATGTGACCGTCTGCACATTTGCCATCCCCTTGGAGCAGATGCAGCGTGTCCTCAGACCTTGGTTTTGCTTCCATCTTTGGATTGTTTTTAATGAAAACCAGTGGTGGAGTGGTGCAAAGCAGATGAGGGATCAAAGTGGTTCTCTGCAGGCTTTGTGTTTGAGCGGGGCGTCCATCACTGCTATCCTACCCTGGTTCCAGCCCCTTGCTCCTTCACAGCCACATGGAAAAAATTGCTGGGGAAGCTCCTTTTCTTACATTATAAATTTTTCCCTTTGATTTCTTATTTACTGGGAAATGAATTGCATAAACAGAATAGCTCCATGCAGTTTTCATTTTATTTCCCTGTGTTCATTCCAATTTCTATTTATTTCTACCATAATTAGAGCACACGGCCCATTTAATTCTACCAAATTTATTATCTAATGGACAGAAGAAGGTTCTCTGTGAACACAATATATTAGTGCTTTGTTACACTGAATCACAGTATTTCAGAGTTCATTAAAAGCACGGTTAACTCATGGATGTGAACATCTGAGTACAGGGAAGAAATTCCCTTTTATTGGCTTAATTTGCTGCAGTAGAGTAGAAATATACTGGTCTGGAAAGCTATAGCGTGGGATGTACATGTTGTTGTCAGCAATGAGCATCAGATTGTCTTACATGATCTCTCAAATTAGGACTATGCAGTTATTCCATAAGGGAAAATTTTTGCTTTATTAAATTGAGTAGAAGAGAGAAGTTTTAACTAATAGTAAAGACAACGCCATCTTGATTTTTGGTGTTCAAATCTTCTACTTGTTGTTGGTATAACATGTCAGTACACGACAGTGTTAACATGTACTTTCACATTGCCATTAATATAGTTATAATTAGAAATGCAGCTGATACAGTAAATGGGTTTAATACAGCATTATTAATTATACTGCATCCTCGCCAGGAGGCTGCTGGTGTCGGTTCTCTTAGAGGCTTAGAGACTCATTGTAATATGGATTAAATGCACATTACTGCAGCAGAAATAGCTTTATGGAGAAGCATATTCCCCCTCTAAAATGGGCAGGATGGCAATGTAAGTGCTACTACACACCCTATCAACATATTTAAAACTATCCTGCAAAGGCACCCGGACTTGGGAACAATGAGTGACGTGCTCTGCCACCGCGGTTCAGCTGGCTCTGCGCAGCCCACTAATCCTCACTAACAGGCAGTAAATTATGTACCTCCAAATTTATACAAATGCCTGCCTTTGACATCAGCGGGCACCACCCAGGTTTCACCTTCAGGATTCAGATAATCAGCTCTCATTCCTACTGGCTTCCCTCAAGACCAGTATGGAAATAAGTATGTGTCTGCCAGGGATCAAATGCTTTTGGAGACAAAAGTAGGTACTGAAAACATTACAGGATACTATCATCTCCCCATGATACTTTTACACAAAGCGCTCTGTTCCTCTTTTGGCCTGACATAGTTTCAGCCTGACAGAATCCAGCAGGCCTGCTTGTTTTAAACAAGAGCACATCCTATTATTTTTTTGAGAAATGAAGTGTAAAATTAATGCTTATTATTTTGAGCTCAGGAAAAAAAGGCAAGAAACCCAAGATTCTTGTTTGCTGTGCATTGCTTGTTTAGTCCTGTAATCATCTGATCCCTCCACAGATACACTTATGAAGAAATGGGAGAAGATCTGGCATAACAAACTGTAAAAATCTGCATCTTATTTTTCAAATGAGAGGGGCTGCATAATTCACTTGAGTTATGTAGGTCTCTCATAGATGCTTGTCATGCTAGAACAAAAAAGGCGAATAAGAATGAGGGAAATGATGATATGTTTGCTGTTGCTAGTGCCCAGCACCACACATTTGACTGTCACACCACATTGTCAAAAAGCCTCCTTGCATGTACCTAGGTGATCTTATATAATTCAAGGAAGTTATTCTCCAAAGGTGACTGAGTATCCCTATACATGTGCTGTGTTTCTGTGTAAAATAATATGCTGTAAAATGCCATAGAGGAGAGAGTGATTATAGCAGCAATTCTATCTATATCTTTGGGCATTTTCATATTTTGAATACACATGCATGAAAAGAGAAACGTTTGTCATGCTAACCATGGTACTTTTTCCCTCTTTTTTTCTTTCTGGATGGTTTTATAGACACAAGAAATACATAATGGACTCCTGTGGGAGTGGAATAAAAACCCCCACCGGTGAGGAGAAGGCCTTATAATTCAGAAGTGGATTTGCAAATCAAAAGGTCTTGCCTCGAGTGGGATAAATTTCCAGATCTGCAGGAACCCATTATGTTTTATTATTTTTCATTCTAGTTTTAGTTTGTTTGTTATGGGTTTAACTATTTAAAATACTGCAGGGATCAGCCAAGAAAATACACAATCTCTGTTACCTAATTAAACATACCAGGCTTGTAAGAATATCCTTTAACTGAAATGCTGAGCATTGTTTGTTTTTCTTTTTTGGTTTTTTTTTTTTTTTTTTTTTTAGTTTTACTCAAATTATAGATATTTAGGCTGCAAAAGGAGCAGCAGTCTAGCCATCAGTATGTGTCTATCTGTATTTATGAAAACGTGCTCACACAGGACCATAGGCTGTGCATGAATCACTGTTATCCAAATACCCAGTATGTAGAGGGTAGAAAATTAATGTCAAACATGATTTCTCTGATTTATTCGTAGAAGGCATTTGTTCCATTCCCCCCAGTTCCTGCTTTGTCCTCTGCGGGTTTATTGCAGCATTTGGTTGCTGTACACAGCGGTGTGGCTGGGCATGCTCAGCATGAGGCTTATGTCCCTTCCCCATCTCTTCTCCCCTCTGGAGCAGGTTGCAAAATTCACACAAAGCCAGAACTTTTCAGGCAAGGGTCTGATGGGAGAATCCAGCCTTAGGCCACAGTGAGGGGAGAGGGCCTGGTTTGGAAACCTGCACATTGGAGAGGGCAGCATGCCCGCCCGTGGAAGCTGCGCGAGCAGAGCACTGCAAACCTCGCCGCGTCCTAGAAACATCCCAGTCCCTGCTGGTGGCTCCCAAGGGAATTCGTAGAGCTGCTGCCACGGAGCTACCAGCCCTTTCATCTTTCTGTTCCTGGCTCTTTCCTTTTCTCTTTTTATCTCCTTCCCAACCCACCTGTTTACTTGTCCCCACACTGCCTCTCCATTCCCCAGGCAGCTCTGGTGCAGCACTCACTGTGGGCACCCACTGCCACACGGGGTCCAGAGGCAGCACGGGCAGCTCTCCACTGTCCCAGCCTTGTACAGGGGCCTTGGCATCCTGATAGTACCAAAGGCTTCATAGCAAGCAATACTTTCCTTCTCTTTAGCCCCTTTAAAGATAGAAAAAGCGAATTTGAAGCAACTGTAAGTAAAGACCGTGCTTCTGAGGGCTCACATTATTCCTAAGAGCCAAATGTATTTGGCAAGGATTAGTTCATGGGGTAATAGAGTAATTTCTTAGCAATCTTGGAGCTAAAAATTAATAGTTATTGATATCTGAGGTTGTAAAAATAAAGATGAGTTTAAAATAAAAGAAAGAATTTATTTAGTTTTTAAAATATGTTTTCATGAAAAGTTCATGTGCTGCCACAGTGAAGGAAAGACACATTTTCAGGGAGTTATTTGCAGAAACCAGCCACAGTATTAAAACCTTTTAGGTAGTTTCTAATTTTTATAAACCATATGCTATGTTTTCTAAAATTCTGCAACTCCCTCCCTCCCTTTAAGAAAACCAAAGCATTGTTTAGTTTTATGTGTGAAAATTGCTTTAATATGACTTCAGTACCTCAAAAAAAAAAAGCTCAACTGCACCCAGAACCACAAACTTCAGTAAAGAGAGAAGCATATCATCTTGCAAAAGTGGTAGGCTTGAACCAAGAGTAATCATTATTGCTATTTCACTGAGTTCAGTTAGAATATAGAGGTGTCTAAAATGGGCCCTGTGTATTCAGTACTTAAGATATATGACAAGGAAATTCTGCTACCAAATGACATTTAAATACCTTCAGTGGTTTCTCTACGCCTTGTAAAAAGCCAAGATATATATAAAAAAAAATTTACACTGACGCTCTGCTCTCAGCTCCTGCTATTCTCCAACAGTTTCTTCCTGTGCGGTATGTTTGCAGTGTACTCTGAGCTGAAGACATCCCTTCAGCCCTCTGCCAGCACTGGTGGCTGAATTCACGCTATTAAAGTATTTTTAAATGCTGTTTGACTCTTTAATCGCCTGCACCCAGAGCAGCGCTGCTCTCCCTTTCTGGCAGGGCTGTGCTGTGTTGTTGGGAGCCCCGCGTGGGTTCCCGGTGGATGGAGCCCTGCAGCCAGAAAGCGGGGGCTGCACCCCTGAGTGCCAGCAGCTCCTGCTGCTCTGGGGCTGGGGGTCCTGGGGGCCCTGTGTGCCAGCACAGGCGTTCCTGGCCGGCTGCTGCTGCCTCCCCGACGCTAATCTGCTGTGTCACTAACAAGTTGTATCATTTGAACCTTGCAGAGGAAGGCATCAATCATGAGTGCAAGCTGTGTAACCAGATGTTTGACTCTCCGGCAAAGCTCCTGTGTCACCTGATTGAGCACAGCTTTGAGGGGATGGGAGGCACATTCAAATGCCCTGTTTGTTTCACAGGTAAGACAGGGAGGCCAAGACAAGCCTCAGCGTGCATGGCTAGATCCAGAAATGACACTCGGGGGATTTGTAAAATACTGTATTCCTTTCCCTGGGAAAAAGAAATACTGTGCTTGGAAATGTTCAAATATCTCTGTCTGAAGCTGGGGCTCGCTCTGCCGAGCAGCTCTGTGGCGTTTGACACCGAGCAGCACTGCCACATGCAGCAGGCTCTGCACGGCCCTCATGTCTCTAAATATTTACATTTTGCCTTGTGGCTCAAAGGTGCTATGTGTTTCCAAGTGCAGGACTTGCAAAGGAGGGACCTGCTCTTGCAAGCCCTAATTCACCTGAGCAAGGACTCTTTAAAGGCCAGGTGGTTCATGGTCTGCTTACAGTACTGAGTAAAGGGGAGTAAAGGTTTGATAAGACCAAATTGTACAACTCTATAGTTTTACCAGCTGCTCTCTCAGAGGTTTTTTTGAAACCCAGTTTTCTTACAGTGGCACATTTCTAACTCCTGTCTGAGAGCCTGCTACATATTCCTTCTCTGTAGATCATTTAAGCTGTCTCATCAGTGCAAATGATCATGGGTGATTCTTGCTTTTCCAGGATCTGCAGGGTGCATGCTAAAGGCTGCCTTTTATACTCTCTTCAACACAGTAGTTAACATCTGCATTTCCAATCTGTTTGAGAGAGAAGGATCGTGTAGGTGCCACTGTGGGCCTGTTGTCAGTAAAGGGGCACGGCAGCACCTGCTATTCCTTTAACTTTGGGAATAAGGTGAACCTACATTCTTTAGGGTTTGGCCCATCATTTGAGAAACTGGTTTTTGTGTGAGCTTGGAGTTAATATATCCTTTCTGAAATGTGCTGTAAAAAATTTTGGATGCATTTGTTAAGTTCTGCTGAAGAAGCCATTTTCACATACAGATGACCATTCATGTAAAGTGAGACAAAAATTAAATCAGATATAGATATATCTTTTTAACCAGCTAAAGCTGTGGTTCCAATATGTTCAAAATTTCCCTCAGTAAAGTCAGAATAATTGTCAATCCAGAATCATAATGCAGATGCTGTGATATTTGTGATGTTAAACAATAATTTTTTTTTATACTGAATGGACAACCTATTTAAAAGATCTAAAAATTGTGGCAAGCCTGCCCTTTCAGATTCACATTTCTGCCAGAAATGCTGTTCTGGGCCACGTGTCTTCCAGACCAGCCATCAAGGCTTCTCCTGGCCCAGTTGTCCTGCATTAAAAATGCATCTGCTGCACCTGCCATGGGCCCAGGGCTCCCCGTGAGAGCAGTGACGTCCTCTCTTTGGTCTGATGGCTGAGTTCTTCCAGTTACCTGTGGACAGTGTTAGCTTTATGTGAAATATCAAAAATCCATACAGGATGTAAAGTCTGTTAGAAGTAAGCTGACTGTCAGCCTGGAGACTCTAAATTGACTACTTGTAAGGAAATTCTGCTGAACCAAGTGTATCAGCACTTCTCTGGCAGATATCCTTGGACCTTTTACAGTTGCAGAGACTCTGAAGTGCAGTTTGAGACGAGGTACCTTATAGGAAGCAATCTCAACTAACTGTACTGTGTTGTTTCAGTCTTTGTACAGGCAAACAAACTGCAGCAGCACATCTTTGCAGTGCACGGGCAGGAAGACAAAATTTATGACTGTTCCCAGTGCCCACAGAAGTTCTTCTTTCAAACAGAGCTTCAGGTATGTTTACAACAGGAGTGAAAACAAAGCTAAAGCTGTTGATTTCTCTGTGCAACTGTCACCCTTGTGCAGCATTTAGAAAAGGTGCCTAACCTTGGTATGGTCTCTTCTGCCCTTAAACAGTCTCTCAGTCTCCTTCTGCCTCCCTGGGTGCCTGGAGGAGAAGAAGGTCTCTGAGCATGGCTGGAATAAATAAATAAATAAGACAAGACAGATATCATGATTTATGAGTATTTCTCTTGACAGTAGTGTTGCTACATCCTTACATGTCTACGTCAAACACCTTGTAAATAATTTCTTTTTCTCCATTAATAATTTAGGGACTGATTAACATACAAAGACTAAGCAAATGGTAGCTGCCCCATCCCCTTCCCTGCTGCTAAATCATAAGTAAAGGAATTTTCCCCGCTGAGGTACGAGAAAGCATGGGTGCAGCTTGACATGATGCTGAGGCTCCTCGCAGGCAGCAGCACGTTGCCAAGCTGTGCCTCTGCACACCAGGCCTCACACACTTTCCCTGGCAGCACTGGGGGCTGCAGCCACAGCAGCTGTAGCCTCCAAAGAGCCAGTGTTGGCTCACAGCCATTCCCGGGGGTACAAATCCTTCTGCAGGGGCTGGACCCTGACCTGGGCACGCTGCTGCAGCCGTGCTTGGAGCCCTGGCCCCAGAGGCCTCCTTGGAGCAGGGAGCCTGGGGGTTAAACCCCACCGATAGCCCTGGTGCTGAACCCACACAGACACTGGAGCTGCAGGGTGTGTGCAGAGTTCCTCGTGGGCAGTGGAGCCCAGGGCCTGCCCTGGCACAGAGCTCGTGGGGAGGTGCCCACCCTGGCTGGCCTCCTCACACCTATCTCACCTGTGCAGCATGGCCACCAAAACCACCCCTGCCATCCCTTGGGAAAGGCAGTCTTTTTATAGAATGGTACCATATGCCTCAGTTAAATGTATTAGCTTTATAAACCACGATTTACTTAAACTTTGGAGGGTTTTTATTTATCTTGCTGAATTCCCAAGCTGCTGCCTCTTGTGTTGTGCTGTCATGCTGTGGAAGGATGGCTGATCTTTTCACTTTGTTGATTTTATATTTTTTTTCTCCCAGGGGATCCCGCCTTTCCCTTGTTCTAGCGACCTGATTTGCATAAGTGTACAAAAGTTTTAACTATACCTTGTTAATATTTTAATAAAGTCAGCAGATTTTGGGTTTGTGTTTCTCACTATGAACGTTTTATGAAGGCAGCAGTAGCTTGCAAAGACAGCTTTGATTTTTTCCCATATCTCCCTAAAAGTGGTGTTTGGTCAAAATGCCAGCACAATTAAAATGGGAACACTGGCTTCCTAGGCCACTGCATTAACCTTTAGATTCAGATGATCAAATAAAGAGAACCTGGTTAAATTATAGTCTAAGCAGCCTGTTTTTTGCAATTACAGATTTTAATTACATAGTGTTTCAATTCTGAAGTTTTGTGCATTGCACAATTGCTGCAAATGTCAGCTTTAATAATATAAATTAGGATTGTAATTTTTCAGTTTTTATGCAGGATTTTTCTGCTTATAAATTTTCTGACTTAAAATTTTTCTGCTTATAATAATTAATAATAATTACATGAGTAGTTTTGAATGATGTTGGCTGAATGAAAATGCAATACTTAGCTGCACAGTTTTAGTCTTTATTTCAGTAGTGACTCAGAAATGTGTGTTTACTTTATGCCAGGGAATTTACTAATGCAAATATTGGAGCCAAGGAGGACACAAAATGTGTGTATAAATCAGTCAGAAATGTGTAAGACTTTTGAATCAGTTTGCCTTGGCATGATTATCTCATTAGTTTCTGGTGTGTAAGCTGCCTGCTCTGAATTCCTCAACTGTTGGTTATATTTTTGTTGAGTAATGAAGATTTAGTATTATTTTAGTGAACCAGTTGTTCAACTGCTACTTAGGGTTAAATCTGCATAAACCTTTCTGTGTCTTTAACTGTGCAATTATCTTATGTGGGCAAATCAGCCTCCATCAAGGGGTTCTGCTTGATGAATTTGACTGCTCAGTTCTGAACTTGCTTTCCTACTGGCATGAAATAACTGGTATCAAAACCTGAACCTACGCACTGTTTTCCTTCTTTGTATTTTCAAGTGAAACCACTGAAAATACATTTTAAAAGATTGAGCATTCAACTATTTCAAGAAGAAATTCAGAGTGGGGTGCTTGTAGACTACCAGGAAAAAACAAGGGAGGTGGGAAAAATGACAGGCAGCAAAGGGAAAAGGTAGCTTTTAGAGATGTCACAGACTGGCATGAACTAGCTCTGCTGATTTTTGAACATTTCTTTTAAACAATGTGTGTGCCATGTGATGAGAAACTGTAAATGTTGTTGTAAATGTACCTCTAGTGGCTGGTGCAGATACTGCTTTTGTAGCTTAATGCTCTGGAAGTGATCAAACCCTCTTTGTGCTGCTGAACTAGTAGTTGTATTTTAATATAGGCTTTTGCTTTGAAGTTTACACCATCTGATGGAGCTGTAAAACCAAGGCTTAGGAGCGCTCTGAGGAACTGAACTTGCTTTATAAATGGTGGGAATTTTGGTGAGAATCTGGAGAA
Source organism: Pyrgilauda ruficollis (assembly GCF_017590135.1). NCBI lineage: Eukaryota > Metazoa > Chordata > Aves > Passeriformes > Passeridae > Pyrgilauda > Pyrgilauda ruficollis. The sequence goes on from NW_024511432.1 coordinate 11,231,529, forward strand.
ATGAGTCAGTGACGTTACTTTGATGATATTGCCACAAGAAAAGAAAACAGAATACTACTTAACTGCTTACATTATCTCACTGGAAATAAGGAAGGAAAATATGGGAAGGTTAAGCATGAAACACAAAGGAAAGAGTATGTGTGATAACCCCACACACCCTTAGGGCAGAAGAGGAAAGGCTGGCAGCACTGCGTTTTTCACATCCTCACTGTGTACAACTGACAGCTATGAATATCATGAAATTCTCCTGGAAAAAGGGTGAATTTATAGCTCATATATAAAACACCAAGGCTATGGCATTTCATTCCCCCTACTGAATCATGCTCACTGAAAAAGTGTAGAGGTGGAGGGTTGGGGTTTCCTCACATATAGGGCAGAAGGAGCCCTTTCAGACAGATCCCCATCTCCAGGAGCTGTGCTGGGAGCTGCTGGTCCAGCTCCTCAGAGGAGCTGGAGCCATGGGTACTCGGACAAGGCAGAGGAGCTTGCTCTTTGACAAGTGAAATTTTGATCTTTGCTATTTAAAACGTAGCAGGGAACCCTGCCAGCCCCAAAGATGGGTTGGAAATGATGACACATAATGGGTGCTGAGAGTTATATTTGTGGTGTGATTCACAGCAAGGAGAGATCCCTCCTCAGGTGTTTGCATCGAGAATTGTACTAAGCCAATTGTGACTGAGCAGTGGTTTTCAGAGTAAACTTGAGAAGGATTTTTGTGTGTACTCTTTTGCCACACTGCTTTTCCAAGGAGCCATCACATAACCAGTGAAGTATTTGTATTTAAAGGATTAATTCCTGCTGTTTGCTTGTGTACTGTTAATCATACTGTTTCCTCCTAAATGATTACAATTGATGAAAACTAAGGCAAGAGATGTAATAAACAATGTGCAAATAATCCAGGTACCAAGGGAGCAGGGTACCTGCCAGGTCTTTCCTAGCACAGGTGTTCAGGTGTTTTATTGCCTGATATGAATAAAGGGCTTTCTTTTCTGCTCAGATTTGGAGATATGTCAAACCACTAAATTAAGAGATCTGCACTGGAGGAATGTGCTGTCATTTGAAATGCCCAGTTTTTTAAATGTACACATATCAAAAGGAGATACTATGGCTCATTGGCTAGCACTGTGGTCTGTCTCCCCTCTCGTTTTATTTTATGTGAAAAGCTAGCAATTTTCATATATCCATAAACAGGAATGAGCTGCTGCACAGAAATTGCACTCATTATATTAATAATGATTTACCATGAATGTCCTCCAGGGGCTTGATTTGGTCCACATCAAAGTCCTTGGGATTCTTTCTGCTGATTACAGCAGATCAAGCCCTAAGCAGGTTTTCTCTTTTTAAGTGTGCTTTTAATATCAGACTTTTAATAGCTTGATGTTAGATGTGCCACATCAGACCATGGGGCCGTGAGGATATAGAGGGCTGTGACCTGCCCAGGCGAGGGGGCACCGCAGCGAGCTGCCCCATGGTCTGATGTGACCCAGGGGGGACACAGGAGCTGCTCTGTACTTGTGCTGGCCTCCCTGGGAGGGGGGCAATGGGGAGCCACATCTCCAGCTGCTCATGCCACTGGTCCTTGGGGCCATCTGGGTACAGCAGTGTCCCCTGAAGCACGGAGGGGAAGGAGAGCCTCTTGGCTTGGCTGTGAGCCACCCGCCCGCAGGCGAGTCTGCAGGGCTGTGGCCAAGGGCTCGCTTCACCACCAGTGGAGCACTGAAGAAAGACTTCAGCAATTTTTAGTCTGTACCCAGCCATATCTCCAGATCTTATTTGAAAAATGGACTTTACCTACTTTCTGGGGGTATAAGAAAGCTTACTTAAGTAGAAGTAAAATTTTTCATCCAACCAGCCCTGTGTGCTTGCAGCACTACAGAATCTTAGTGTTTCTGGGCTCCAGTGTCCATTCAGGCAGTGAGAGAAAGGCAATTCCATGGTATCTTGAGGAAGTTGCAGAAAATGTTTCTTCTTGAGAGTGTGTGGATGGCAGGACAAATGGGACCTGAAATGTGGCTCTATCTCAAGGCAGTGCTTTCACTTGATGTAACTTTTGCTGTATTTCAGGACTTAGTGTGGCTTAGATGGCAAACACCAAGAGCTTCTTACTGAAAATGTACCACAAGCTCTTTCTAAATTTCACACAAAGCACACACAAAATTATGTGTAGAACTAATTTTCTGCAAGCAACATCCTTTTTTTTTTCTTTTAAAACTGATTTTTTTTATCTTTGCATTTTGTGTTTTGATGGGTTTTAAGAAGCTGTTAGCTATTTTTCCTTTTATACTTTTATTTTTCAATTTTTAAATGTCATTCCTTCTTTAAAATTCTGAAAATGACTAGTCAGTTATCCTAGCAGATTTGGCTAGTGTTTCTTAAAAAAATGTTGCTATGGTGCTTGGAGTATTGTTAAATTTTAATTATTAGTAGTTAAAAAGCTAATAAATTACAAGACTACCAAAATCTATTCCAGCCATATTGCTGGGTTTCATTCAGACGCAGTCAGATAATTATAACTAACAATAATTAAAAATTAAAAGTGCTGTAGGCACATACCCATCATGTTGCGTCTGCCTGCCTGAACGTTCTTTATGGACTGCAAAACCACAAGTTTTATCTGTGATCTGTTTTCACAGTAGGGAAGAGTTTTTACCTATAAGGTCTCTGGTTTTCTACGTGTGTGTTTAAGTTCAGAGGATGAGGAGGAGGAATACATGGCTGTTTGAAACTTTAGGGTTAGGAACAGGCTCTGGTAGGGACCAAAGCTAAGAAACTCCATTGTAGACTACGTGGGGCTGGTGCTGGGTCTGCAGCAGCTGCAGCTGGGGCTCTGTGCAGGGGATGCCAGCGGTTTCCTGGGCCTGACATTCACAGAGGTTTATGTAAGAGCAGGGGCTGCTCATGCTCACACCCCCCTGTGTGGTTTGTCAGGCAGCACCTTCTTCCCTTGCAGGCAGGGGGTGTTTGCTGGGGCTGCTGGGACAGTAATGGAATCCAGACTGCCTGGCCTCTTTGTGTGGTCACCTCTGCTGCAACAAAGGAGGGCTTCAGAAATGTGGAATTGCCCTGTGTGTGGCATAGTGCTAGGGTGTAGCATTTTCATTTGGAAAGATGGTTCTGATCTATTGCTGCATCTTTATCCTGTCTGAGGTCTCTTCAGTGAGAGGCACAAAAATCTCTCACCTGAGATGAAGATATGTCTGGCACTGGAGCAGCATGGCCTGTAACAAAAACCCCTCCTTCATTTCTTAAACATTAGGGCCATTCTGTGTCTGGCCCTGGCTAACAAAGTGCACGCAACTTCACATTAACATGTGCAGAAAACCCAGCAGCCGTGCAGAGTGGAGGAAAAAAAGAAGGGAGCCAGGTGAAAGGCATCGTTTTAGTCATTAATGCACTTAAGCGCACCCAAGTGTCAACATGTGTGATCAAGTGTAAGGAGGCATGTCGTTCCAATGTGGCAGTGCTGGCACACAGACGGGGCTTCCTCCAGCAGAGATGGCACTTGGATCTGCTGCTCAGGCTGCCCAGCTAAACCCGTCGTTGCCTGTCATCTATGCCCTAGGGCAAGGGTCCAACCAACTTTTGCGCAGGCACCATGCCATCCCAACAGATGGGCAGGAGTGTAAGCCGCCAAGAGACAATGTATATGCATCAATTGTGTTTATTGAAAGCACAGTTCCTGGCTGGAAATGTTCAAATGTCTATTTATTTTGAGATAAGATGCCGTTAGTTAATAGGTAGGGAAATGCAGCTTAGCTTTGAATAAATTACTTTATATACCTTACAAAATATAATGCAGATGTGAAAGTGTAAGATATGCTGATTATGGGGAGATCTGTTAAAGGGGTCTGTCGTGACACAGAGTCCCCCCTAAAACTGACTCAGTTTGCCAAGGTGCTACTTGCCTCTAAGTACCAGAGACCACATTTTGTAGGTGCTGCACATAATTGTACACACCTCTGGCTCAATCCATAGTGATATGCAAGGAGCCAGCCTTTTACACTGGCAGGTTTTCCTTTGCACACAGGCGTATAAGCTCACCTCCCCTCTTAGTGGTGGAAAACACTTTTTTGGGTAATGAAGGTGATACATTAATCTAGACCAAAGCTAGACTAGTTTACACATCTCACTGAAGAGGTTTGTTTCCCACGTGACTGAAAGAGAGAAAAATGATATAATATGCTTTTATATTTGACAGCATTGCTGCCCACCAGAAAGGGTAAATTATGGAAGCATCCAGAGAGGAGTCTACATGCACACATTAAAGGGTGTTCCCTTCCCCTACTTGTTAGCTTTATTCAATTAAGACTTGTTAGTGTTCTTGAAAGATGTGCTTTGAAGACCCTTCTGAATATACAATTTGATATTCATAAGGATCCAGGCATACTATATGTAAATAAATAAAGCAGGAATGTTGTACTTCCAGATACGTTAATGCATTTCCTTCCTCATGGAAGCAGAGCACACAGGCTGTGTTAAACATCCATCCTGACCAAAAGGAGGAAGCACAGGAGAAGAAATGAGAAATGGATTTTCTTTCAGAAAGACCAGATTGCACTCTCTGGTCTGGCAATAACAATTACTAATGACATTTAGAGAGAAATTAAGGATGAGAAATGCAAGTTGGCATTTCAGCAGTGCCAGTCAGTAACATTGCATCAGAGCTCACAGGAGAGATGAGAAAAAGTTTAGGGATGGAAAATTAATTTTGTTATGTCAACAATTAACAAATACCTTTTCTTCATTCTTTACCATACCACCGCAAATTACCACTGTGATAGTATTTAGAAGCTTCTCTGGTGAATGAAAATTTCAGCACTTTGAAATCCTTATTTCTAGAGTCAAAAGCACGTGTTTATGTTTTGCTCTGTTTTGTTGAACAATGAATGACAGAAAGAGGTTCAGGCTGACCAGGGAGGGAGAACATGAGCTCTTGAATGTATATAGCAAGAAAATTCTGTGGATTTTCTCTGCAGATCTCTGTGGTTCTTATAACCATGAATGAATTAAGTTTACCAGCATATTTTCTGAGATTTTTTTTCCATGTTCTGCAAAATTGGAAAGGCAAGGTTGAATAATATACCCTGTTCCATGCTGGACAATTTTGGAGGAGCCAGACATAAAGCCCTGGAAACCTCAAACCTTTTTATTCCAAAGTCCTTCACATGTTCACAAGGTGACATCCCTGTCCCCACAGGAGGGTGGTAGGATGCCCCGTTTCCTGCTGCTCTGTGGAGAGGCTGGAGCACAGGGGCCATGAGCTGTGAGCACAGGGGCTGTGAGCGTGGCCATGGCACAGCTGGCTCTGCAGGAGCAGCGTCCTCAGGGACAGCACAACCGGCCACCCCTGCTTGGCCCTGCCGGGCTGGGCAGCACGTGCCTTTGTAAGCAGGGCAGAGTCCTTAAAATAGAAACAGAACACTTGTGTAACATGTAGACAAATAATTTTTTTCTTTTGTTTTCTCTCTGAAATGTTTTCTCAGAGATTTTCTTTGCTGGTGGGAAGAGCTCTCTGATCCAGTCCCTTTGATTTTCCCCTGCTGTAGTAGCTGCTGTGGAGGATAGTTTGGGGTCTGAGCACAGACTAGCTCCGTTGCCTCCTGTAAGTGTCGCTAGCATCCAGAGGAACTGACTGTTTTTCAAAGCAAGAGGGATGCTGCACTGGAAAGGGCAGAGTATAAGCATTATTTAAAGAAAATAGTGGAGCTTGATCAGCCTCAATTTTAAAGAGCTCATCGAGGGTGTTGTACAGCATCCTTTTAAAAGTTCAGTCTCTTTGTTTGCTTGCAAAGACCGAAGTGGGGATGCTTGTCCAGACATAACAGTATATGCCTGAGTGTTTTCACAAGAAATGTCTAGATCATTAAATATAATAGGTCTCAGCTGCAGTTTTGATCAGTGAAGCATGCACACAATTCATCACAGCAAATTAGGTACGTCTTTGTAACTTATCTTTCTGCAATTTGCTGGCACTTCTAGAGAGCTGAAACTTATATTGGATGTGCTGCAGAAGCCATTTCAGATAAAATATTCTGTGTTTATTGTTGGAGAACAAGGATTCCCTAATAACAAAAACATGGAGCAGTGTATGTTTCTGCTCCTGTATCTTGCAGAACCAGCAGTAGTACAGTAGAGATCCCCAGCCACATTCATTATTTATATATTTCAGTGAATTTCTTGTCTGCAGTAAAAGAGATATAAGCTTCAACATCAGTCTGTGCCAAATTCTATGCTACAGCCCATTCAGAAACCTGAGGCAGCCGTGGTTCTCAATCATTACACAGCCCATTTATCTGATTGGAGTTTTGTCCTCTCTGCCTTGCTGAAATGTTGCATGTTCTTTAAAAGCTGAGTTTGACCTTTGGAAAGAAAAGGCATTTGCTATTTTAATTTTAGGGCTTTTTTTAGAGAGAACCTGAGCCTACTTAAATGGAAATTGGCATTGAAAAGCAGCAGAGTTATTGAAAAGCATTTACTTTATTACTAGAAGAGAACAGACGCTAGTGGACTCAAAAATTACATTTCAATGGTCTCATCAGTTTCAGTCACTAGTTAGTCTGTGAACAGATGGATATATTTGTAGCAGTTAACATGAATTTATACCCTGGAATTTTACATTTGCCCTAAGAGCACCGCTATCTTAGTTGCTGCCTTGAAGGGTTTGGAGAGTCATTTTATTTTTCGGAAAAAAAATATGTTTGTTTCTAATTGCAGAGATTTCTTACATCATAGAAATCACCTCAGCTTTCAGAAATGTGAATGATATATAGCTTCTATGTAAGGAAAATGTTGTAAAAGAATCCCCAGTACAGCTGCTGCAGAAAAAATAAACATCTCAGCCTAAACCTAGATAAACCCCTGTGGACTGAGAAAATAATTTTCAATAACCAGATATTTTTAACTCTCTGTATGAAGGCAGTAATCACAGTCACCTGTATTTGCATCCAGGGTCTGCCACAGTCTAATTGCTTGTCTCTTTCCACCCCCGCCCCACTAAATTTTAAGGCTTCTGGTTAACTGAGCAATGCATTAAGCACTCCATCTCCAAAACAGAAAGAAATACTGCCCTAGCCTCTACCGTGTGGCATCTTTAGGTTTCAGGGATTTCGTTTAAATCTGAAATTTATGTCCAAGAGAAATAAATTATTAGATTGTAAAAGCAGCTGGGGAGGGAGTAAATATAGTCTCTTTTGTCCTCTATATCATTTCCCCAGGAAGATAATAAATGTGTGGCAAGCGTCTTGTGTTTCCTCTGTCATACAAATGTTGTGTGTGTGCTGTATTTCAGATGTGAAGCCTAGACTCCAGACAGGAAATCCTGGAGTGATACTGTACTGCTGTGGTGCTGGTGGAGGCCCCATCAGTTTTACTGCTTAGAAAGAATTTGAAAAATAATTTCATGAAGAAATTTAAAAGCCCTTGTGTGTACCCCTGATTTCTAGAGTAAGAGATTTAGGGTGTAATGCTAGGGTTTATCTCCTCAGCTACTGAAAGGCAGCAGAAGCAGCAGCTCTGGCTGCTGAAGAGAGCTGAGGATAGGGGTCCTGCCCTGTGACCCCATCCCAAGGGTCAGTTTTCCCAGGGGGATTTTAAAGACTGCAAGAGAAAGTCCTATTAATTCCTCCCTGTCTTACCTGTTCTCATTCTTCTGTGAGGTCAGATACATGGAGTAAGCATGATGAGTGGCCAGGAAAAAAACTGGGTCTGAGAACAGCAAAAGGATAAGGAATTGTTAAAAAGTCAGTGGTCTACTTGCTTTTCTGCACCTGTGTGTACAGGGCTGTCACTGCCTGCATCTCCATGCTCCTGTCAGGAAAGCTGTCAGTATTCTCAGTCCAGCCCATCTGAGGGAGCTGAAAACAAGCCTGGAACAGCCTTGCTGTTTGCTCCTTCTGTTGTTCCTTCCAGAGAAGTACATTCAATCATATACTGTTGTTTGCCTAATTATAACCTGCTTTAAAATTGTATTTTGAAACTAGTTTTATACCTCCCTTTGACCAGAGGAGAAAGGAAAAACAATTCAGAATACAGCTTCTTTTCATGTTATGCCTGTTCTGCTTATTTAAAATGGGGATAGGAGTGTTTGGTGCAGGGTTGGGTGCATATGTGCAATGACCCAACCTGGGCAGTAACCACCAATGTTCCCTTCATGTTAATGGAATAACTTATGAGATACTAAACTGTCTATCCTCAGTGAGGTGATGGGGCTTTGTTGGAAAAATCTAGATGATAGAGTGAGATGGTATGTGCTGATGGGATCAGTGTAGAGACAGCTCGTGGCTCTGTGCAAGGTCAGCTTGGGTTCAGCGAGGCTCTGTCACCCCAACTCTGCGTGAGCCAGACCAGATTTGTCAGCAGCAGTCCTGAGCTTATCACTCAGCTGTGCTTGAGCTGATGCACTGCAGAGTGTTGTGTGTCTTCTGTGCCACATCCTGGGCAGGCAGTATGGACACCCAGAGGTCACCTCCACGCAGAGTCTGTCCCCAGAACCCCGTTGCCTTGGCTTTGCACCAAGCAGCAATGGCCAAAGCAGTGCCCACAGAGTCCCAGCCCTGGGGGAGAGCCCCTGCCTGACCACCCAGCCCCCTCATTTGTTTCTGCTGTGCAGTTAAACCTGGATAAATTGCTATGGGCATTGAGGTTTGGCTGTGTATGGCATATCTGTCATCAGTGTGTTATATTATTGTGTCTCCAAAAGGAGCAGTGAGGTTGTTTAGAACATATTTACTTCTGAAAAATGTGTCCTCCTTTGGGGCTGGCACATGCTCTTAGTCTTTGCATGAAATCAGGATTGTTTAAGATGTGTCATCTTGCTGTTTAAAAGGCAGATTTTCCTGAGACTGGTGACACTGTTGTAATGGAGTAGCAATGGCTGGAAAATGGCTGAAAAATCCCATTTAACCCAGTTGTTTTGCACACACACCATAGCAATGTTGCCTTGCTGTTTTGTCCTGTGATGTCTTGGAGGAAACGGCTCATGTTGGTGATATTTTGGCCCCTCTTTTACTTACAAGAACAAACTGGGCATGGCTCTTTCACACTCCTAGCTCGTCCAGAGTTAATTCTTTGTGGCAGTGAGCAGTGGGCTAAGCACAACTCTGTCTGCAGATTTCTGCTCTGCTGGTGGCATCTACACTAATGGGGCAGCATGTAAAGCACTTCTGTAACTATGGCCTTGCTATTTTATAGCAGAGCTACTTGCATTGGAGGATTTTTATTCCCCTTTTGAAATTAGAAACCAGCAATAACAACCATTATGTCCAAGGCAACAAGTCACTGACCAGCCGTTTTGTCAGCACGAGCAGTGTGTGGGTGCCACGTGACAGAAATATTTATCTGCTCCTAAGAAAAGTGTATCCATAACACAAGGCAATACAATTTGTCAGCTCAGTATTTCATTAGAGGGAATTTTACTTTAGTTGGTGCTTCTTAAAGGAACTAGGGGTCAAAGGGCTGTGGTTCTACCACAGGCAGGTGCTGCTTGTGTCAAGTCTGGCTGTCCACACTTGCTTATTTGGCCCAAGGAACTTGGATCAGCTGCAGCTCCCATCATTCAGAGGAGGATGTTGCCTAAGTTATGAATGTGAGACCTGCCCCTGTTAATGTTTGCATTAAAATTCACAGTTAAGGCAGAAACTGTTATATACCTGTCCTTAATACCATAATATCTAGTTGGTGCAGAGGGGAAAAACAACAAAAAAGTAATCAGATGGTGTTCAGTGACCCTTGCCATACCAGAGAACAGCAGAGCAAGTTTTAGGTTCAACTCTCAATTTCCTGGCTTTTGTTGATTTGTATTCCCATGGAAACAGTCGCTCAGTGAAGCTTTGCCCTATGCATTTTAACTTCGAAAGGTGCTATGTAAAGTGTTTCACTTTTGCTCTGAGTATTTTTTGAAAAGACATCATCCTGGTCCTATAATAATGACCCAATCAGGAAACCATTTGGTGTTTAAAGGAGTCACACCGTGTTCCACAATGATGATTCAAGCCCTCACAGAAGTGAACAATTAACTGGTTTATGCAATATGATTTACCTTAAATCAAGGAGGGATTAATGAAATAAGATTTAGATTGGTTTCAAAGAAATCAACAATTTCATGTTTTTGAGAGGAAAACCTAAGAAAGATTCCTGTAAAATGGTTTATATCTTGAAAATTATTTTGGAACATTGGTTCCCCGAGTAGGACCTGTAAGTAGATTGGAAACAGGTCAGCACTGGGGTGTGCATTGGGGTTTTTGGTGTAGCATGGGCAAAGGAATGTCCCTCTGGGCAGGCGATTTGGAGGGTCATTTCAGAGCTGGGCACAGGGCAGTGGTGCTGCTGCATGCCGGGTTGTCACACGCCATGGAGGCTCAGGGGTGGCCGTGACCCCGAGTCACTGTGGGACCCGCTTCCCAGGGAAACATGGACTGACCAAGGCCAGGTTAAAGCAGCACCGCTGTCAGCAGAGCACTCTGCTGGGATCCTGCAAACCATTTTCTGCTCTTGGGATCAGAAATGGCTCTGGAATCCAGTCAGGGAGTAATAGTGGAGCTGAGGAAGGAGTGAAGCTATTCTAAAAATATTATGGTTTCATGCACTTCTGACAACAGCAATTTGTCCCTCTCACTTTTTATTTAGGAAGTGTAAGGTTCTTCCCTTGGCTTATTTTTGATCTTGTGGTGGCATACTGGAGACTACAAGGATGGTGATAAATTTGCATTTCTGAGTGAAATTCTCAGGAGCGTGTGGTCCCTCAGGACAGGTATTATTAGCTCCTTGTTTTCATTGGGTGCCTCAGTGAATCACGGTGTGTTTACAGCCAGTTTCTCTAACAGAAGACTCTGGTTATCTCTTAATAATGTATTCCTCAGTGTTTTTTATTTCCAAAGTGCTGTGGTAAGGAGATTTTCCCAAAGGCTTCAGTTTGCTTTTGTGCTTCAGTATTTTACCCAGTGTTTTTGGAAGAAGCATATAGACTTTTTGGTCAGGCATTTAATAGAATACAAGAGGCTGTGCCAGGCTTAGGCTGTGCTTGGAGTTCACTTGTAATAGGCTCAACTAGGTTTACTCTGAGTTTTAGAGAAGAATAGAGATGGCAGATCGAGAAGGCTGATGATACAGAATTATTAGTCTCAAGTGGAAAGGGTAAAGCATGTTAGTTGAGTTTTCAAAGTCTGATTAGGACTAAACAACCTGATTAGAAGAGAAATTAAATTCATAAATCATCTAGTAATTCTTAGTGGGTATGAGAAGAAGCTGGCGCTGGGAAAAAAAGAACTCCAAGAAAAGTATTTGTATAGCAAGGTAATTTTTCAACCCAGAATAACTCAGAAACGCCTATCAAAATGCAAGTGCGGTAAGGAGCAGGAGCTGGGGCCGGGCGGCGCTGGCGCTGCAGCCGCCCCGGGGCCGAACAAAGGCCGGCCGGGCCCTGCGCACCGCGCCCGGCAGCTGCGGAGGAGCGCGGAAAAACAGTTATTGAGAAAAAGCAGTCAGCATTTAGGCAGTCACGTGTGGAACGGCTTCCCCCACTGTAAATGTTAGGAATTCCGAGCCTTCCCGCAGATGAAGTGCGGGGTCCCGGTCACCGGAGGAGCCGGGCAGGTTTCGGGGAGGCTGAGGAGTCCCCGGGTGAGCAGGCACTGAGGGACGCTGCTCAGCCTCCCCAGTGCTACAGAAACCCCAGCGGCAGCTCAGTCCCGGCACAGATGAGTGTTTCTGTGTCCCAGTACCAGTGAAAGGTGCATTTACCCCTGGAGTAATCACATGCAAGCATCAGAGTAACTCAGAAGCAGCTATTTCCATTGGAAACGGGCAGCTTCGCTTTTCAGCTGACACCAAACCTCCAGGCATATTTTCTTAGACACTCAAAATGATTTTTTTTTTCCCCCTTGGTTCAATAACTTGTAAAGGACAGCTTTCTACCTGCATTTGTTGAAGTGCCATCTCAAAGTGTGCTGACACAGGGACTGACTGACGAATGGGAAGTTATCAGATGCTCAGAGATGAAGGAAGCCGTAACACAGGCAGCGTTGCCTTTCACAAAGGATGTGCCACCTTTCGTTTGCCTCCACCTCCATTTCAAGGGACTCTTCAAATAAAGAAGGGACATGTGAACCTGTCTTGCAGTTGACCCTGTTTTCCCTACAAATTTTTTTTTTTTTTTTTTTTTTTTTTTTTTTGTTGCATACCATGATAACTTGAAGTTCACTTGGTACAAGCATTTTATGTAGTGGGTGAAATACCAAAGGAAAGGAAAGAAGTAATACTGTGCTCCCTGAAAAACTATGATCTAAACACATAAATGTCACTGCATAAGTTACCTGAAACAACTGGAAGGGCAATTAACACCTGGTTTTATGGGAAACATTGGTTACCACTATCAGTTTTAATGAAGTGTATTAACTAAATTGTGTTCTGAGTATTCATTCAGCCCTGTTTATGGCACACTCTTGAGTACATTTACTGTTTGTCAGAAGTGCAAACTAGTGAACATATGAGGCTTTAAGACAGGCCATCTGTTAGTCTTAGACCCTTGGATAATTGTCAAACAGTTCTAAAAATAAGCACATACAAACTGCAAGGGGGTGCAAAGGTAATTTTTCTTTAGAGTCTGATAGCAAAGGGAAAGTAGAAACCAGAAATTAAAATTAAAAAGAAACTGTTTTACTCTGTAAAGCAAGCTTGCTCTCCTTTCTTTCTTTTCCACTTTCTCTTTCCTTTCCCACCCTCCTCCTTCAATGTGTCTTTTTTTTTTTTTTTTTTCCCTCTTGCCCTTCTGGGTCATGGCATCCCTTGAATGCCTCTCCAGTTTAGGATTAGAGCAGCACCAATTTAAGGCTCACAGCTTTCCATAGAGAGCATAATCTCTAATGGCTAAAGCAAGGGTCATCTTGTGTCCTCTGCCTAAAGTAATCCCTTTATAAAGTCAAGGCATAAAGATTTTTATCTTTATGGATTGCTGTTAAAGGGAAATAGTACCTGTGCACATACATATGTGTGCTTATGGATATGTAATGAGTAATAACAGCTGAGAGATTTATTTTTGGACCAGTTTGAATTCAAAAGATGCAAAACATTGAAAAAAGATTGCTGCAGATGGTATTTCATAAATATTTAGACACTCTAGCTTCTGTTTGTAGCAATTTGGAGGTTTTGTTTTGTCTTTATATATATATATATGTTCAAATGTGTGACAAACCTTTGCTTCAAGTCAATGCCTGAATCTGAGGTTTAGTTTTTGTCTGGCAAGCTGCGCATGTTGGCAGTCAGTGGAGGCATCACTTCTCTTGTTTCCCAGCCCTGCTCTGTAAAGGGAAAAGGAGAGAGAATGGGGAGGAGGAGACACAGTCCCAGTGGTCCCCAGCCATGACCCTGATCTCTGGGCTTGCAATGAGACAGTGCCTGAAGGAGTGATAGAAACCTGAACAGAGGTGGGGAGAGGCAGAGAGAAACTACCTGGGCTCTTACCTGGGTCTGGAGGACCCCCCACACCCTGAGAAAAAATACTGGGATTAATAGGTCACCTAATGGCTAATTACCAGTTAATTTTCATGTTGGCTCATGGTCACATGAATCTATTATCTCCATAATTCTTATTGAAATTATTTGAGTAATGCTTTCTGTTCATTTCAGTGGCATTTGGAAGGGGAGAGAGGCTTTGTAACCTTTCATCAGAGTCCCACTCCCTGTGTAACACTGCAGAAGGCTTATGAATTTCACCTGAGGGTGGGGTATCACCAGCCTTGTTAGGCCATTTCTTAACCTTTGTATAACATATGGCCTTTTAGGGGTATGTGCTCATGCACATAGACAGTGTATTTGTAAATGGCTGATAGAAAATGTCTAAATCCATAACAGATGCACAGTGGCACTGTAGACTGGATGTGTTATGGCCTCAAACCATTATCACACCCCTCACAGTTGTGTTTTATTTTTTTCACCTGCTCCTGTGTAGTACACCTGTGACTTGTTGGCAGTGAGTGTCGCTGCAGTGTGGGAGACTCCCAGCTTGACTGCCTGGCTTGGAGCTTCGCTCCATCATGCGCTGCTTTTTGTGTGTGTTTTTTCCTCTCGATCTTTATATAGCTTGTAAGAGTTCTTTGAACTGTTGTAAGTGATCATCTTTCAAGCCTGATGCTTTCCTTCTTGACACAGAGCTCTGAAAATGGAGATTTTCATGCCAGTGTTTTCATAATCATGCATGTAAAAAAACAGAGAAATATTCATTGTGGATGTCCTGCACAAATGGCTTGATCTGCATCCAGAGGGCAGGCAGGGGGTGTCTCCAGGGAAGATCTGGAGAACAATCAATATCTACATGGACAATAATTAACCATTCTTTGAAATCTTTTTATTTCCTGCAAAACCCATCACCCAGTTCCTTGATCACAGACACTTCTATAAATGGTTCATTTGGGGATTGTGCAGCCAGTAGAAAATTCCACTTAAACACTGCAACAGCCCCGAGACTTGGGGTAGTTGCATTTTTCCTCCTGACATAGCTAATGGAATTGCTACCCATTTTGCATGATGATTAAGAAAAGAGGAGATTTTCCAACCTTATCCTATAAATAAGCTGTGACTTACTTGATCTTGACAGGTGACTTAGTGCTGCTGTAGAGTTTTCCAGCTGCAATAATGTCTCAGAATGATGTATTCAGTGGGGTATCAGCTGTGAGCTGTGTGTAAACCAGGGGGTCTAACAGGAGCTGGGAAGAACCATTTTTCCTGTTCAGCTTCCAAATGATGTCGTGCCTCCTGCTGGCCCCAGACGGGCACGTGTATGGATGGCCTTGGAGCTGGTAGGCATGTGCACACACACAGGAGTGTTCCTGGAGGGCCTGTATTTTTGTGGCTGCTCTATTTTCCTCTGGAAACCACCATTAAGTCTTTTTTTTTTTTTCTGGCTATAATTTCTGGAGTTGAAAAATCACACCCGAGCTGTTTCCACCCAGCCCACCCTCCTGCTGGAAAGGTGGGTGAGGTTTCCTTAGGCTGCTTAGGTAGCAGCACTCCTGTAGTATCACATGTTTCAAAGCACTTGAAACTTCCTTCTGGTCTTTATTATTTCCTTCTGCTGCCTGGAACAGCCCAGTGGCTCCATTGGGCTCAAAACTGCTCCTGCTAAGGCACAGGGCATTCTTAATACTTGATTTTCAATTACTCCAAAAAGTCTAGTCAGCCAGGAGAATTTTCTGTGTCTGGGCACACAAAAAAAGTGCCTAACAAAGGTATTTGAAAAATCACGGGTCAAATATAGAAAACACACATGTGAGAGAAGAGACATAAGCCCTGAATGGGTGAGATGCTTTCTGACATCTGCAGAGCACAATTCCAATGAGCTGCAGATGCACGGGGCACAGGGAGTAGAAGCAAGAAGATAAGAAATGACAATTGCTAGTAATAGGAGACAAATTGCTAGACTATTTTTTTTTTTTTGGAAGGCATGTTTTGAAATACATTTTAGTATGTGAGAAACCTATATGGTTGGCAGAGGATAAAGAGGTTCCCATGGGACTTTGAAACAGCCACACAGTGGTGGTTATTTATCCTTCACTCAGTGTTCACTGGCACCTGGGTGTGCAGGACTTGGCATCTGTGCCCATGGCTTGAGCAGGATGTGCCCAGAAAGGCAGGGGAAGGGTGCAGAGCACACGGGCTCTCATGTCCATAGGCATTACAGACCTGTTTAAAATGAGGCTCTGTGTTAATGAGAGGCCCTGTGCAAAATGAGGCTCTATCTATTAACTGCATGGTCCAGGCACTAGCCAGCATATTGATTGTCAGTAATGCATACATGGGGAATAAATGGTACATTCCTAAGATACTAAGACAAAATCAAGATTTGCATATGAAAAATGTAATTTTTTAACTCCTAGCCCTACGGCACAGCTGATTTCTCAGCTCCTGTCTGACCCATCTCTAAATGGCTGCAGTATTTGAGTACAATCTGTTCGTTCCTTTGACAAATTCTGATCTCAAACCCAATGTATTTCTTGTATTGGGAATGTCCAGAACATGTTATTAGCTGATGTTTGAGGAGGGAGGGCTCCCAATAAAAGCTTCATTATCAGATTTAGAGCCACACACCATTCCTTTATTGACCTGCCTGGTGTAATCAATGCAGCAGCCCCACAAGTTTGAAATCATGTTCCCTGACTGTAGGCTGTGCATCATGCATCCAGTGCTGATTGTGCATTATCTTTCAAACGACACGGCCTAACTAAGTATGGATTTGTCTACCACGGATAGCCCTTCTTTCAATTTGAAGATGGTAAACCTTTTGGGTTTTTTATTGATATTCAGGATGACCTAAAAATAGAACTGTAATGAAGTGCACAAGGAATGGCCATTGTTAAAATGCTGAGGAGTGTGTGAGCGCAGAGGAGCCTGTGTATTCTTTCACATTTTCATGCTTCCCCAGCTAGGTTTAGTGGGCAAGCTTCTTGTCAGTGCTGCTATTGTGTGTGCAGGGCTCCATCCATCCTCCTCCATAAAGTCATTGTGAGACTTGAGAATAACATCCAGCACTGCAAAGGTCACTCCTTCTTAAGGCCAGGAAAATTTCCATGTATATCGAAAGAAAAAGCCATTGAATGTTGTGTTTGGTGGTGTTAAATTGTCTAAAAGCAAAGCAGTTCCAGCTGTCAATTCGCGAATTTCTGATTTGTGGTTCTGCATATTCAGTGCCACAGGCAGGGGTGTCTGAGAGGGCCGGTGCTCTGCTGAAGCAGTGACTTTGTGATTTCCCAGCTGGTATTTCCTTCCCGAGGGCTCCGTGCGTGGCTGTGCCCCGCTCCCGCCGGCCGAGGCTCGGGCGGCGCTCCTGCCCCCTGGCGGCCGCGGCCGGGCAGCGTACGGGCCGCCAGCGCCGCGCTCCGCCGCCCGGCAGCGCTGTCCACGGGCCGGCTCCATCGGGGACGTGTCATCTCTGCATAAAGCGGGGGATTGCTCTTTTATCCTGATCGCGATGTAGCTGTGGATAGCGGAGAAGGACCAGATGATTTATGAAAAGTTAAAATATCTTGCTTTATTTTAAAGCTTCATCACTGTAAATAAATAATTAGATTCAAAATTCATTTTGTGTTTAAAAACTTATTCTTCAAGCTGGCGGACTTGCCCGGCTCTGTTATTAGGCAGATGGAGACTAGGGAAATTGCTTAGGCTTGAAATAGCACAAATGAATTTTTATATTTGGGGATGCTGGGGACTCAGCTCAAGAAAACCTCACCATGAACCACTTCTCTAGTTGCTCAAATAATTGGATAATCATACAAATAAAGCTAAGCTTATGTGTAAGACTGGGGTTTTAGTCAGAACACAAAATGTGGGTGAATCAGTACTGCTCTAAAAATGCATTTCCAAGGTTGGCTCCACAATTTATTGCTGCCTACGCAAAATGGCAAGACAGGTCAGCATCCTCTGATGTGAGATACTGTGATGACATTGAGGCTACTACAAATCTACCAAAAGGAAAAAAGGGAACAAAAGAGGCTCTAAACTGCTGAAAGAAATATGTAGAGAAAAGTATATTCTTTAAAGAAATTTAACTTCTGGGTTACATGTCCAGCCTTTTTTCTGCTGGCAGTATTACCCTGGTGCCTGAGCTGGCAGTTCAGCTGTTATTGCCGAAGTATTTCTTGGACTGAGAAGTGTGTGTCACAATCTGGTGTCTCTTGCTGCCAGTGCTTGCACCCGGTACGAGTGAGAATAAAAGAGTAAAATATGGCAAGGGTTTCCTCACGATTCCGATTTTTGGTTTTTTTAATTGTTACAGTGAAGGGAATCCCTAAAGGCAGTTTTTTTGCCCATGAAGTTGCCATTTTATTTATATGTATTGAAAGGAGGAAGAAAAAAAAAAGGGAACCTTCATGATTATACTTGGCTTGTAGCATTTTTTTTTCTAAGTTCATGCCAGCATTAACAGATCTGTCAGAACAAAGCAAATATGTCACATTGGCAGCTGTTACTTATGAGTACTTTTTCTTTATTGCATTTTGTTTTGTAATAATTGAGAAGCTTTTATGTTGAGCTCTGCATAAATGGTACTGAGTGGGAGGGTATGGGCATGCTTTCTATTATTCTGCCCCTCATGCATGTCTCCTTTTTTCGTCTTTCCAGAACCACACATTGAGCCAGCACGCACAGTGAGCCACTGGCACTACAGGACACCTCTCTGCAGAAGACTTGACGGTGGCACAGTGGGGAGGACCATTTGAACATTACATCCAATCAAAGTGTCATTTGCAACCCAGATGTAAAACTCTAATGATTTGGCCATGAGGCGCTGCTATTATAAGCAGCTGGAAATGAATATTAATGGAAGAGATTAAAAGTATTCCATGCTCAGTATTTTTTATTGTCCTGCTTCAGCTAGTGTACTTTAGAGCTTCTGCTTCTGACTGAATTTATAGTGTTAGATAAATCTGCTTTGATGCTGTTGCCCTTTGTTGCTTCTTGTATTATATTGATAGTTAAAGATTAGGTGTGATTTTTTTCTTTTTTGTTAACTGCTTTTTAATTGCAATTTTAGGTAACTGTGCATTGTGATGTGATTGCTTGGCTATTGTCTGAATATTTCTTTTTAATTTTTTAATTAAAGACTAATGCTTTGATTGGATTTGCCAGTTCACCGGACAGTGATTAAAACTATGTAATGAATATAATCGGTTTCAGTGCAACTGGATGGTCTGCTTTATAAATGTGACTTAATCTGATTGCAATAACTAGTACAGTTCAATAAAGGGAATACATGAGCTTAGCGTCAGAGCTTGTCTGTCTGTCAGTGCCCCCTGCATTGCTGCTGCTGGGGTGGCTGAATCCCAGTGATCACTCACCTGATGGCACAGAGCACTCTGCAGCCCAGGAGGAGAAGCCATGGTTCTGTGTCTGGTATTGTGTTTGCTTCTGGATGAACCTCCCTGGCTCCACGGTAGGTTGAGGTGAGGTAAGAACCTGTACTATGAAAATGTATTGCTAGTTTATAATACTTGTTAATATTTTAAATTTTTCAGCAAGAATAGAAGAACCAGACCTGTAGCTGCCTTGCCCATATCTCTGTGCTTCTTTGTTTCAATAAAAAAAAAAGTTTCTGCATTGTATACAAATGCTCAGATATTGGAACAGGCCTTGCAGACCGTGGTAGGAGGCTGCATATTTTACCCACCCCAGACCCCCAGGTATTGTAGCTCTGCATAAGTGCCAACAGAGCCAATTGCCAGGCTTTCTTTTACTCTTTTTAAACTTATCTTATGGTAAGGAGGTCAGGGAAACAGTCATTTTAAGGACCATGGACACCTCTGGAAAGTTATAAAGATGTAGTTCTCCTGGTGTCTCTGGCTTGAATGAATCATAATCATCATAAATATTCAGCAGTTGTGACAGCTGAAATGATGTGGTTTACCCATTCCCACAAAGTACAAGGCTGTGCAAGACTGTGGAATGGGAACATGCACAGTCAGAGCCTTTCAAAATCGCTGCACTGAACTAGAGCACAACTGGTTGTCATTGGGCCATGTCTGGGCTTGGAGCATGTAAGTGATATTTTGTAGGAAATATGTTTTCATGGACATATAGTCAATGCCTAGATTAGTTTATATAGTGAGCTTTTTTACAAGTGGAAGGGTGGAACAGCTTGTTGATGCTGCAGTCCATGTTTTCAACAATTTTTTTTAGATCCCTGCTGATATTGATAGTCCTGTTGTGTACACATGGTTCCCTCAGAGCAGTAAGGGAAGGCTACAAACAAAGGACAACCTCAGGCACAGCTGAAGTAGGGTCATCTTTACAGCAGGAAGCACCAGAGCAGTCCTAACTTAAGAAAAGTTACAACTTCCTAAAAAAAAAAAAAAAAAAGAATATTCTGTTTGAGAGAAATGATAGATGGTTTTGATTCTGCTGAAATAGCATTACATGAACAGTCAGAGTTTAGGCTCAATGTGGCTTGTGATAAATTTACAAACCCTAATACAACAAAACTAGGAATGGCTTTTCTTAATTCCAAAGAGGACAGTTCTGTTTCCATCTAGATTATTCTCAGCTCACTGTTTCTTCATCAAAATCACACTGATATGATCTGTTTCTAGAAAAAAACATTAACTTTCAATCTGATTATTTCTCTCTGAATCACAGAACAGATGTTTACAGGCTGAAAAATTAGTTAATGAAATCACCAATTCATTATTCCTGTTCATAATATAAGCATGTTCCTAACTCAGTTGTACTACTTTAAGATGGGAAATGGAAAACTGTTTTGCAGCACAGGCTCATAGACATGCCTTTGCAAGAAAAGCTGGCAATGTATAGCAGCTGCTGTGGAAAGAGCTCATGGGCCATCTTCTCCATGCTAAAAGAAAAGCTCTTTGCCTGACACTGGTTTGAAATGATGCTGGATCACTTCTGGGCAAGCCTTCCGAAATGAAAAAGATGTAGGTTTCTATCTTCAGGAAAAGGTACTGCATTGTGAATCCCAAGAGCTGAACTGACGTTTCCATGCAGCTCGGAGAGCTGCCTTAGTAGTGCTGTACTGAAGCACACGCCTTTATCTGAGCATCTCCCTGCTGACTAGTTAAAAGTAGGTGCACAGTCACTGTGCTGAGATGGGGAACTCCCCACCTGGGGATCCTGTTTGGAGCTGCATATATCCCCCATGTTAGTGAAAATGTGGGAATGGGTCAGGGTGCTAGGGACCTGCTCAGCCCAGCAGTGCCAAGCAGTGCTTAAGCTCATGTTTCATCTGTCCTGAACCCTGAACATGCCATGGGCAGGGGTAAAGGGATAGTTTGGTTTTCCACCCGGTCTTTGAAAGGTAAGTGCAGTACACAGTTTTTGTGGTGACTGGGATGGGGCTGGCCCAGCCTCGTCCCCAGTGGCAGAGCTGTGAGCAGCAGGTGAGCAGCACTGACAGCAGTGAGCCATGGAGTGCCCAGGGGCACTGACCAACACCAAAGGGAGCAGAGGCACACAGGGGCAGTGCATCAACATGAGGGGATAAAAGGCTGGGCTAAAGAACAAGAAGGGCAGATGCTTGCAGCCTTCTGATGTGGTGAGGTGTTACTCTGTATGGCTGAATGCTTAATGCCTTCTGATATTGTATGGTGATACTCTGTGTGTTGTGGCTGTCTCAACTGCAACATGTGATGTGGCAGGCTGCAAAGCATAAGTGAGGTCTGGGGTCCTGTTCCATTTTCTTCATCCCTTTTGGCATATGAGCCTCATTTATGAGCAGCCCAAGTCAGGTTGGAGGAAGGGGCTGGACTGTGTCCCCAGGTCTGGGAAAAATGAGCTTCTGTTCTTACAGTGTTTGGGTAATATTTGAACACCAATGGACCAATGCTACTTCTTAAATATATTTCTTTCCTAAGACAATATGGGCAAATGTGCAGAAGGCTTGTCTTGAATCTACTGGGTTATTTTGTGGTATTTTTGAGATAACCAGGCCCATATGAATAGTCATCATTACATGGCGAGGGATGATGCTGTCTTGGTAACTGCTTTCTTAGGGGCCAAAGAAGTCCAGTTTAGGGTGTGGGGGTGAAAGTTACTGCAGAGAAGCAGAGGGAGAGCTGCCCACTTTTCTGTTCCTGCTGTGGAGCTGTATCTGTGACACACTGGACACCTGCAGCTCACAGAGGTGATCCTTAGCCTATGCCAGGGTGCAGGACTGGTGTCTGACCCCGTTTTCCAGGGTTTGGAGCCTTGCCAGGCAGGGCTCTGGGGGGCAGAGCTCTGCAGCACAACGTGGGGCCTTTGTCTGGTGCTTCCTGTGCTGCTGGTGCCACTGGGGAGCGGGAGCAGAGCAGCCCTGCACTGGTACAAAACAGCTTTGCTGCCATAGTTGCAATCACACCAGGGAGTGCTTTGCCAGGGTAGTATATAGTTCCTGTATCCGTTAAAAGCTCCTAGGGAAAACAGAGCCTAACTGCAGGTGGAAAAAAGATAATATCACAGCTTCTGGTACATGTCTGAGGTTTCACCCCCTTTTTCTTAGTGGCCAAGAAGTGCTGCTGAAGGCATTTGGAAAAGAGTCAGAAATGTTGGCTCCAAAGGCAGCTACATTTCAATAGCTATGACACATTGAAAACAGGCTGGAGAGCCTTTCCATAATCCCTGTGATGTTTCCCTGCCTATCTGTGTGACTTGCAGCTCCTGTGTGGTGGTGGTGCAGACAGGGGCTGTCACAGACTGTTCAAAGTGCAGGCAACATGGATTGCTCACAGGTAAGGGCAAACCAGAATTGCTGAAATTCTGGCTGAGGATGGGCTTTAGACAAAATGTCACTTTGTGATCCAAGTGGCATTAGTACTAGTACAGTGTGGGAGATCATAAATAATTCTAAATCTGTAATGGAATGTCATAGACAGTTTAATATCTTCATGTTTAGAAAAATACTGAAACATAAATTCATATAAACAATAGATTAACAAAGTACTTGGGTTTATAGCAGTCTACTCTACCAGCCCTAATGCACTGAATGATTTTTGAATTTAGCTTCACTACATACCCACACATCCCGAACACATGGAGATACTCAGCCAAGAAGTAGCAACCAGCACCTATTATCTATGTAGGCAGCTTTACACATTTGTGTTCTATTTGATGCTTGTGTATGCTTTTGTCTGATCCATCACCTTCAGCAAGGATCACCACCTTCAGTCAGGTGCCTCAAAAGTTTGGAAAAAGCAATGTTTAGCCAATTGCCTCCCAGAAGAAAGGTAGACAAAAGAAGTTTGAGGACCGTTTGAGGGAGTGGGCGACTGATCACTTTGTGCTGAATATCTTTGAGTGGATTGGGCAAGGTCACCCTACTGGCAGGGAAAAGTCAGGGAGCCAAGGGGTGTGTCCCCCCACAACCTCACTGCCCTCCCAGAGGAGTAGATAAAAATTCGACCCTCTCCAAAGTGTACGAGTTACTCTATCTGACCAATATCTAAGAATAGACTGGGATTTAATGTGTTTATCTGGCTTTTAATGTGTAAATCACTTTCTGGTGTGAACAGTCAGGATTTTTCCCCTGGTCTGCATTAAGTGGTCTCTGTGTTATGGCTCACACCCTAAAGCAGGGAGGTTTCTGCAATCCCCTCTCCTCCAGAGACATAATCTAGGTTTGACAGGGGTACAAGAGGGCAGGGGTGCTGTGTCCCTGTGGAATGTTGTCAGGGATCAGCCAGGGCAAGAACGGCCCTGCAAGTGCTGTCCTGGGTGTGAGCACGCGAGCCCAACGTGCGTACGGCCACAGAAACCCAGATGGCCGGAGCTGCCGCAGCCACGGGGCTTTGGAGCCGATAGGAGCATGGTGTGCTCTTCATTGCTTTGTCTTTTCCCTCATTTTTGCCCCTTGTGAAGTGCTTTGTTCTCAGTTTTGTTTTTATTACATTGCTGTTGTCCTAACAACTGTAAGGTCCCTCTCCTGCAAACAGAAGAATATGCCTTTTGATCTGTGTATTTGCGAATTATCGTTACTTTCCTGACAAAAAGGAGAACCAAGCAGCATCTTGTCAGATTAGGTGACAGAGGGAGACAGGAGGTGTCCAAATGAGAAACACCGAGCACCCTGAGAGGGAGACAAGACGTTGACTGATCACCACTCAGGCCGCTCCAGAGGCAGTGTGCGCTGCCCTGAGAGCCAGCCAGTTCAGCCATCAGAGATTGCTCTTTCCTGCGGAAAAAAGCGAAGCGCTCCCCTGTGGGTGCCAGGAGGAGGGGGCCGGGGCCAGCCTTGTGCGGTGCTGCCCCTCGTCGTGCCCGTGCCCGCGGCGCTGCCCGCTGCTCGCCGCGGCTGTCCGCTGCCTTCTGCGTCCTCCTGCCGCCCGCGGCCATCTGTGTGCCCGCGGCGGGGCCGCCCCCTCACGGCCCCACTGTCACCGCGCGGGCCGCGCCTCGGCCTCCCCCCGGCCTCCCCTCACGGCGGGGGCGCCGCTGAGGCGGCTCGGGGCGGCTCCCTGGATTTTGTAAATCGGAACTTTGGTTCTGTTTTCTGGAGCGGGTGAGCTCCGTGCTGGACGCGAGCTGCCGGGGGCAGAGGCAGACCGGCTCGGGCAGCGCTCGGCTCGGGAGGCTTTTGCTACCCTGTGACATCTCTGGGTGTCACAGCTGTCCTGTGAGAAACATCGCGCTTCAACCCTGTTTCTGAGTGCTTTAGGGACACCAATGCCCCCGGGTAAGGATGCTGTGACAGCGTTTTCAGCGTTATACCCACACTCGGCTCTTAACTGCTTTGTCTGTCTTTATTGCACAGCGCAGTCAACCTGCTCTGGCAGGTTGGGGAGGCACTGCTGGGTATTACTGAATTGTGGGAGTATGTACAGACCCGCTTTTCTGGATTTTGCTTCTCCTGATGTTCCCAAGTTGGTGTTTAAAGCCCTGTACAGCACTGACGGTATCATCAAAAAAGGAACTAGAGAGTTAGTGAGTGCATGGTGGGACTGTGTGAGAAATCCTGCTAGATGAGGCATCCCCTCTTGAAAAAAACCTTTAGCCCCAAAATCTTTTCAGATCAACTAAAATCTTGCTTTGAACTAAAAGAAAAAAAAAAAAATTATCTGTGTCTTCAGTTTTACATGACTGGAGCAGATTCTTGGCCCCCCGTGTGATCCTTCTCTGGCAACAAATGAGCGAGCAAAACAAGCCCTCCAAGCTGCATGTGCAGAGGCTGGGTCCCTGAGGTGCTGGGCTCTTCCTCACCAAGCCTTTAATTTAAAGGAAAGGGAGAGAGAAAAAGCTTCCCCCCGCCCACCCCCGCCCCGGTTGGAAGCAATGCAATAAGTAAATGCATCTTCTTCCAGTTGCAATTTATAGGCACTGTTCCTCAAGAAATTGGCTTCTATGCATGAAAGCTATAAATACAGATGCCATTTGCAAAAGATACTGCTGCTTCTGTACATTTTCTGGTTTTTTCAAGGTATGTCAGTGTAAGCCTGTGATGAAGAAAGGTTAAGGAAGTGTGCAAATGAGTTCAGCTAATGCTTTTGTAATGGTGCTAAATGGTCAAGAGCTTCCATTAGCCTAGGTAGGAGAAACAGTTTGGGTTGTTAATTAGTAAGACAGAGTTTTACCCAAAGTAGGGCCCAGAGACTTTTGTCTTCGTGACAGTCTTGTGGCTGAAGAGTTGGTCAGCTGTAGCATAATTCCCACTAGATATGCAATGTCATTATATGTTATATTACAGTGTATAACCTCAAATGCTTAAACACTGAAACCTGGAAGATGAAACCTTGATTGAAGTCAGAATAAGGTCTCATATACAGTCAGTGGAAAGAAAAGTGGACAGTCTAAAAGGAGAAGGGGGGCAACATCTGACATGTGTCAGAGCCAGTGGATGCAGTGCATGAGTTTAAGTACTTTTGCCTCGCTCTTTCTAACTGGCCTGATGATGTCTGTGATGATGCCAAGAACAATGGTCTTTAAATAAAATCCTATCTTCCCCTTTGATTTCAGTGCTGAAGCTGATGGGATGTGTGGGTGCAAGCACAGGGCCATGGGAGCTCTTTGCTGAGTGGAGCCATGTCTGTGATTTCTGTCCATGGCTGCTGTAAGTTTCTACCCCCTGTTCTATTGCTAGGCAAACCCAGAATTTTGGCGATGACTGTTTCGTGTATACTTCTCATCTGATCCCTTGCTGCATGGGTTATTTTATTTCAAATTCCAGGTGTTGCTTTTTGCTTTTTCCATGTTCCCCTTCCTCAGCAGTGGCACCTGCACTGCCCACCAGGTTGTCAGTTTCCCAGTGCTCACACAGCAGCCCTGTGGCAGGAGTAAGTCTGACATGGGAGAATCTGCTGTGTTTGGTGTTGCATGAGAAGGCAGGTAAGATGTTTGTCCTTGCAAACAGGAATGCCAATGCCCCTTCTCTTACTGAAGGGTTTAGCACTGTAATAGAGCATAAAATACCAGTTAAGTCCAGAGTCATCCCTGTCCTCCATTTCTCATTTCACAGAGTATTTCCAGTTCTTGTTTCATTGCATCAAATTATACACAAACCTCATTTCCTTTCTGGAAACTGCCAGAAAAGTGCATCATCTTCTGTGCTGCACTGCAAATATGTGCATAACCGTTTCCCTTGACTTCAAGGAGTAAAATGTTCGCACATGTCAGGCACACTAGGATCAGAGTCTTTGGTGATCTGGATAACTTAGGTAATACTGAGTAACTTGACTGTGCATCATTAGTTCAGTGATGCACCAAGCTGTGGGAGAGCAAAAAGCTCAAACAAGCTGACCCCCAAACCCTGAAATATTTTTGTGTGTGAGAGAGAAGTCTGGAGGGAGGAGCGAGGAAAAAAGAGTCAGCATATCTTTAGCTTTTTATGGTTTGTTTGCCTGGTTTTTTGTCCAAATGTTATTGAGAATAGAAACAAAAAATTAAAGAAGAACCACTGAGGAATCCAGAATACCCTAACTGTGTGTGAAACCCAACTGGAACAAACGAAGTAGGAGCTGGAAATATACACATTCAATCTTTGCAGACACAAGTAAGCACCAGAGCTGTAAATTGGGCCTGAAAAACCAACTTTCTCTGCAGAGCTGTGCGTGGTTCCTTTTCTGAGACCTATCAGTCCATGTTATTCGGGCAGTGCTCCCCAGCTCAGCTCTGTGCTGCTCTGCCCATAAGGGTGTTGAACAAATATTTTGTATCCAAGAGAGACTCATTAATGTCTTTCAAACCGGATGTAAGTTCCTCATTATTCTTCTGCATAGGTCTAGTAATGGGAGCCTCCTCTAGAGATGCCCTACACAGATGTCTTTAGGAAATGTTGATGGCATGAAGCAGGAATTGTTTTCACTGAAAGATTTATAACCTTATAACCTTTTTTCAAGCCTAAGCAGTGCAAGTAGGCTGAGAACCAGCAGCAAGGGGTTTCTGACTTCTGCACTATACTCTAATACTGACTAACCCAGAGAAATCATTTTGGTCTAAATTTTTGCTGTTCTGGGTCCTCAGTATGAGGAACGAAATGTCAGGGGGTTTTCAAAGGTACTGAGTGTTTCTGACTGCTATTTGAATTGAAGGTTTAGAGTCCTTATTAAAAAAAGAACCCAACCCCCCTCTCCCCCAAGCCCATGGATCTTAATTTAGGGCTCCCCAAATCAGAAGCCACTTTGAAAGACATGCAGAAGCACAGAACAGCCGATAGATTTCCATATCCTGCAGGGTTTTGGCATGAATCCCCTTCTTTGGTTCCAGGCAGAAAAATACAAAGAGATGTCTGTGAATAGGACCTCACTGGGTGTCCAACCCTCTGAGTGAAATTTCCTGTGCAGAGGATGGTCTCGGCCTACATTTTCTACTTATTATATAGAATTTGTTTCCTGCTAAGCTAGAAAAAAATGTATAAAAACATAAAACCTTCAGTGGATTCCCACCTTACAGAGCTACTTCAAGCTATACAGGCAGAATTTGTACTGGAGGAGTTGACATTGAATAGGATAGTTCAAGGGAGACACCAAAGCTCAGCAGAGACATCCTTTAAAAATTATTTGTCTTGTCTGCAATATTTTGTAAGTTGATCCAAATCAGATTTTTGAGTAATGCCATTAAAGTCAACAGCCAACACCCAGGATGAATCAAGCTCTTAAAGTGCCATTCAGGCTCCTTGAGAGACACACATCCCAATGACTCCTTTAGCAGTCATTAAACCAATTATCATCCCAGTCTATTTCCAACAATTATCATCATAGACTTTTTGGGTTTAATCAGCTTTTTAATTGACCTGTGAGTAAGACAGGAGATACAAAATTTTCCCCTGATACCTCAGGTGTAACTATTATACATTTAGCATTGCTGTGCACATGAAATAATTTACACCATAATACTGACCTGGGGTTGGGATATGAACAACAGTATACTCATAAATTAAGGATAAAAACAAATTAAAGGCAATAAGGGGGAGAAGAAGAGGAAGTAGTAATCCATAAATAGAATGTCACCATGCTTGGTGACATTGCTTCTGGGACTTCCTTGGTCAGCAAATTTTGGGACTGGAAGAAGGTTTTTTTTGTTTGGTTTTTTGTGGTTTTTTTTTGTTGTTTTTTTTTTTTTTTTTTTTACAATGGCATGCAAAGCACAGAATAAATTGTGATGCAAATTTTTTGACCATCTCAAAAGTGCTACAATTATTGAATTGTGTTGCAGAAATGTCTTCAGACAATTGCTTAGGATTTTAAAAAGAAATCAGCCATTTAGGCATATGTCCCAACTAACTTTTGCTATCACTTGCCTTAGCACAGCGCTGCAAAGTGGCCTGAATGCAGCAATTTGCGGGATTTGGCGCTGTGAGCCCCGCAAGCACTTAGCAAAAGCAATTGTGTAGCTCTATTGAAAATCCCGCATATCATGCTGCGGGGAGCCAGCACTTTTTATCTGTCGGCACTGTTGGTGACAAATATTAAAATAAAAAGTATGACACTATAGGTGCTTCAAAATTCAAACTGCAAGTTTCCTACTGCGGGACTTCTAACCATGTAATAAAGTGCAGGGAAGAAAGCAGAGTTCAGACCCCATGCTGTAATAAAGGCAAGGAAATCTTAAGTGTTCAAATACATAATTCATTCTCTTCTGAGACTTTCTACCAGGTTTCTCCCAGTAAAGATTTTAATTTGCGCCTGGATGATACAATCTTTAATTTCTCTTTTACCTGCGGAGACAGCTGGGAGGGCGCTGGGGCAGCCGTTCCCATTGCGGGGGATGAGCGCGGATGGTCAGGAGGGGTCAGAAGCTCCTCGGCAGCTGGGAGGGTGTGACAGCCCCGCAGGGCCAGCCCGGGCACAGGGGAAGGAGCCCCCGGCTGCCACTTGCTGTGAGAGTGCCTGCAAAAAGTCACCGCGGCAGTCAGTGAGCTTTGTTTCCCATAGAAATACTTTGCACCTTAAATAATGCCTTCCTCCAAGGATCTCAAGGCACATAGCAAACACTGACTGAGCTCCATCTTCTTGTGGGGAGGTAAGACCCTGTTCCCACCTCTTCTTCTGCTGTACTTTCTGCTGGCTTGAAGACTACTGTCATTTTGTTACACCATTTTCAAAACTGGAATTTGAATCACGTGACTTTTTTTTGTTAGCTATGAATATTAGACTTGAAGATTTATTGCTTTGTTGTTTAAATGTTTTTACCTCTATTTTAATAACATTTTGTGTAAGGAGCAGTGCAATAATCACAAGGGAAAAGAAACTAATGAGAAATTGGAGACATCTTTGCATGTGGGGGTGGTACACATAAGCAACAAGTTACTGAGAAGTTATTGGCCGTATAAATGAGCAAATATATCCTTGCTAAAAGTTCAGTGAAATCACTGCCTTTATATCAGGGATAAATTTGGCTCAATTGTGAGAAGAATGCCTGCATCTCACTCTGCAGTGGTCATTTGACCTAAATTATGTACATTGATCTGTGTTCCCCCCTGGTGTTAGCATACCAAATTGACTGGATTACATATTCAGATGTAAAACTACAGGAATGTGCCTTTTGACCCATTTACATTTTCTAATCCAGGCTCTTAAGTCTAGTTATTTTTTTTTTTTTAACTCTGGTCTTTTCTCATTCCTTTTGCCAATACCTTCTTATGGAGTGGCATCCATCTCATCCCAAGCCTGGTAGAGTGCTTGGCAGTCAATGCTTTAGAGACTGTTGTCTTAGCTGGGGTTTGGCCTTCCCAGATAGGGTAATCCAGGCAGCAGTGTTTGCAGTCATGGGGTCTGTGCACTTTTGCTCCCTTTCCTAGGAGGAATCCTAAAAATCCTTTGCCTGTTCAATCTTCAAAATGTTTTTATT
The DNA here is from genome assembly GCF_017590135.1 of Pyrgilauda ruficollis. Taxonomy (NCBI): domain Eukaryota; kingdom Metazoa; phylum Chordata; class Aves; order Passeriformes; family Passeridae; genus Pyrgilauda; species Pyrgilauda ruficollis. The sequence goes on from NW_024511432.1 coordinate 11,261,280, forward strand.
TTAATAATTGTTTTTTTTACAAAATGGTTAGAAAAATTGTCTGTTGATGCTGCTGAGAAGGCTGCCGTGGATGTTGGAGGAGCTTGGCCTGCAGGTAGAGGCAGAGGACATCATGTTTCCATCTGGGTCTCCAGAAGCAGAAGATGGTGGATCAGGGGCATAGCAGGGCTATCCTCCGTGGTGCCAGCTGTTCCCAGGAAGGCCAGAGACTCAGTTCCTGTGCCCAGACTTGCTCTTTCAAGAAAATAATATTTCATGCTGCTTTTTAACAGTTCTTCAGTGTAGGGAGAGTTAACTGATCCCTTTCTGCAAGACAGACTATTAATTAGAAGCATGAGCCTGGTGCAGCTGGGTTGAAATGTGTTAAAACAAACAATTAAAAAAAATTAAGCACCCTCTGCTTACTTCTGTTTAGGGGAAAGGTCTCTCTAACTCTACCTGCTCAGAGGCTACATCGAGGCTCTTTGACTCTGCTCTGAGACTTGCTGACACTACTGATTCAACACTGTATCAAGACACTCCAACTGTGATCTGAGACCGGGAGCAGAGCAGGAGCATCTTGACACAGTGTCAAAACAGTAGTCAAGAGCGCATGGACGCAGCGCTGAAAGGCTTTTGTCTCCCAAATGAAAAGGAGCTGGATTATTTTCATCTTTTTTCCTTCCCCCCCCTCTCCCCCCTTTTTCTTTTTCTATTAATGGTAGCTTTCTCTTAAATGAAAATCCCCACAGTTTGTTTGCAGGAAGAAAGCATGACATGTCCCCCTCCCCCCTGCCTTTTTGTTTGATAAAGCAAAGTGACAGACAATGCCTTCACTGTACAATGCACTTCACTAAAGCTTCACTTTACTTCTTCGGCTTTGGAGAAGTAAAAGGCTATATTTGAAAATTATTCCAATTTGGGAACCAAAAGAGGTTAATCTTTTCATGATACTGCACATCATTTATCTGTGTCTCTTTGCATTTTTGTGTTTGTTGTATATTTGGAATTGCTTATTTGTACAATAACATAGTTTTGTTCTGACTTATAGTTTTGGGCTCAGTTTTGTTCACCACCCTCCCCACAAAATTCAAGCTATAATACCTGTGAATTCAGTTTTGAGTGTTGTCCAATGTTCAAGAGAAGAAATTAGTTCAATTGTCAGAATGTGAGGATGCCTGCTGAGACAGGTTTCTTTTCTGCAGATGAGATGGTCTTAATGCTACATGGACTGTGACTTTATAACAGGTTAAACTCATTTATTTAAAAAATGAGAATACAATTGAATTTATGTTTCCTTGCTGGGGTCACAGGTACCAAGGAATTAGCAAAACCATCTACTGCATGTTTTATAGATGACAGTGTTTTTGCTGAATGTTAAATGAAAACAATCCATTAAAATAAAAAATGAAAATTCTTTTTGTTTCCTTTTCCTCTTGGGCCTTCCCAAAAGGAGGTCGACACCGACCCAGTTTGAAAAATACTTACCTAAGCCAATCACTGCCCAGCATGTATTCCCTTGAGCAACTTGAGTGGGCACGATGCCATCTGAACAGATGGGCATTACTGTAGGCAACCAAGAGACCATGCATGTGAATCAAGTATGGGTGTTTACAGCATCATTTCCCTGATGAGAATGTCAAAATGGCAGCCCAGTCCGAGCCTTTGGCTCAGTTCACTTGCATTTCACTAATTCAGCTCTAAAATGGACAACTTCATGAAATAAATTATTAACATTAAGTTGGGTGGTCCTGATTTTACTTCATTGAATTGGGCAGAGCAGGTGGGTAATGGACTTGCTGAGAATACCATGCCTGGCTCCTGTCTGTAGCGGGGGGGTTTGTTCTTTTGTGAAATGAGAGCAAGGAGCCCCCATGTCTGTGCCAACTATAACATAACAAACAGACCAACACCTCAGTACTGCAGATGTACTCCAAACTGAAAGGAAGAAACGTTTTTACATTTGTTCTAAGGAGGCATCTTATTTCAATCAAAATTAAAATAGTATAAAAGGGGACTTAGATGCATGATGTATTTGAATAATATCCCAGTGCAAGGTCAGCTCCTTAAAAGTGCACATATTGAATTAGGATTTCACTGCTGTCCTAAAGAGAGGTGCACAAAAATGGTGCAACATTTCTGAGCCCAGCAGTCACTGTAGCTCCTGTATCTGTTGAATGAAGAGATTTCTACTGAATTATCATTGGAAGTTTTCTACCATCTGTTAAAAAGAGAACTTCAAGTACAGAAAATAAAGACTGGAATTTGAATAGTAATACCTTTATCTACTTTAACAAAAAAGGCTATAAGATGTATTCTGGAAACTTGATATAAAGTGTATGTCTGAAATGCTGTAATTATTTTGCTTTTCTTTTGAGGAACTCTTGTATTTTCTTCTTGCCAGCTTCTGTGTGCTTGTGCAATGCTAACTGCTTATGTACCCTTCATTTTCAGATGTGGTAATCTACATAACCTTTTGCTTTCCTACGTGGCTGGTTAGCCTGAACTTGAAGAATTGGCATGCTGAACCATTAGTATCAGGTATGAAATACTTGAATACATGTTTCTTTCAGGAATAATACAATATCTTCCAGGTAATAGCTAAAATGCCTGGTGTTTTACAGTTGTTTCTGGTTTTATTTGGAATTGTTTTTGTTTTATTTAAATAATATAATTTCTTAATTTTCTAAGAAGTACCTGGTGAGTTTTAACATCTAATCCTGTGCTTTAGTTGGGGAATTCAGGAAAAAAAGAAGCAGCTTTTCAAAACTATATTAGGATTGCAATGCAAATAAAAAGAACACTTTTCTAACACTTGGTTGGAACAAAGAGTATCTGAAATGTGTCATTTTCTGTATGCAGATTATTTGATTATTTTCCTCTCTCATTTCACACTATCAAAATCAACATTTTCATTTGTCTTCTACACTGTGCTGTGGTGGTTCTGCCTTCTGCCATTAGACTTGCTAAAATGCTCTGATACCTTCTTTTTCATTTTCTAGGGAGTGTAATGTTTATTTTCTTGCTCAATGTCATGGTAACAGAAAGATTTCCTTTATATTATAGCTAAGTTTGTGCTTTAAATACAAGCAGGGCAGGTTGGAAAGTGCATTATATCCCATGTGGAAAGGCAGCACTTGCTTTCTGGGTGCCAGCACATACTCCCAGCTGTTGCTGTTGCTGTGGGGTCACAGATGCAGCTCACACTGAATCAGTTAAAAATGTAGCAGTTATGCTTGGGGACACAAGCTCAAATTTTCAGGGCCTGATTATTCTGTTAGTTTCATATGTGCAATTCCCACAGAAGTCAGCAGAAGCACTACATGCAAACCTGACAGGCTAATTTGGAGCCCAGAACTGCAAAGGATGTAATCATACATTTGATTTCTGTGGGTTCTTGGGGTGTAATTCTCACCCATCTCCATGATATTAGGATTTTCCACAGCTTTTGAAGAATTGGATGAAGCTAAAAAATATTAGGTGACTTGTAATATTTTATTTTCAATAATCAGGGGAAGGAAAAGAAATCTGAAGTAAATGAGTTCATATTGGACCAGCTCAGAGTGAAAAATGTGCTCTACAGTGCTCTGAAAACTGAGCTAAGAGTAATACAACGTATGGCACATTATGTGCAAGGAAGGGCCCCGAGGGATGAAGGCAAACTAATCAAAGGAATAGCTAATGGCCTAGAAGGAGAATGGGGAACAACCTGCTTCTTACAGAGGCCCCTCAGCTCAGAGGGCTGGTGTGCAGACTGCTGGGACCCCAGCCTAAGGTCTCAATGAATTTATCCAAAACAAGGCAAATTCAAGACAATTTTTTTTATGTCTATATATTTTATTCTTTTATCAGAAATTTCTTCCACTCAGAGAAAAGAGACAAGTATTGGGGCTGAACGACCACTGCCACATCTGCACAGGCTTCTATAACATTACTTATGCCTGCACTCCCACAACACACCAGGGGTAATACTGCTGGTCTGTTTTGCCTGCTGACTGATCAGCATCTCAGGGCAAACAAAATTGTCAAGTAAAATGGATTTGGCACTGTATCATTAAAAGATGATCTGAAAAGGTGACCAGTCAGGTCTAAGCAAGCTGTCACTTGTTTCAATAAGCAAATGGAGACCAGAGACATTCTTAATATGATGTTCCCAGTGTCAGTATTAACTCTTTTTCTCATCTGTTTTCAGATTAATGGGACTGAGAAATCCAAGAAGAACGTGGAGGCTGGAGCGATGCTGTTTACACTGGAAGGTATGGCAGAACAGAATTACAGACATCCATAGGAATTGAAGGAGCCTTACAATAACGAGGCAGGGCAGGCAGTGCAGCCTGCACAATGGAGAACATGGAGGTTCACTGTGCCCTCTCTCTTGAACCCTACAGCTTAGGGAAAAGGTCAAAATACAGTCTTAGGAGTCCTGAAGTTTGTTGGCATCCCCAAATACGCTAAGTAATATTTGCAGGAGTTGAAAAGTGCTCTTTGCATTAGGAGCTTTAATGATCAGTTTTCAAGCTGTTTGTATCATTTTCCTGTGGTGACAGCAGAGGACTGTGCCACTGAAATAAAGTAGGAGTTTTCAACCTGTAACACTGAGAAAAGTTAGTGCAAGGCCAAGGGTATTTAAGGCTTGTGAATAAAAAGTTATGTGTAAGAGGGACACAGTAGTAGATGGCCCCAATGATGAGGGGTAAATGTAAGGTACTTAAAGTTTATATTGATTTACCTGGGTGTGAATAAGGGAATTAGTGCCAAGAGCCATACCCTTCTCCCTGGGTGCTGGGGGATGGCCAACATGGTGGGCCATCAGGTTGGGAATTCCAGGTTAGGATCAGGACAGCTTTGTCTGGAAATTTGCCTGAGGAGACCACACTCACCTCACCTGTATGTTGCAGTTCCTCCATATATCAAGGACCAATGAATAGTTTTCACATAAAAAAATGCAGCTTCTATTTTCACCTTTGAATAGTTGTTATGTAGAAAAGCACCTTACAAGATGAAGTTCTGGCATCAAATACTCCACTATTAGAGTAGAGGCTGTAAATGTCAACTGTATGAAAGAGAAAGATGGTTCTCTGAGAATTCAGGACAGCACAAATGCAGGGAAGAAGTTTGAAAGATGGTGATGGGGGTACCTGGCTTAGGAGAGGCATAAACCAGGAGTGGAAAAGGTTGGGAGCACAGCAATAAGGGATAGCTTGGTAGAGCCACAAGTAGGGTGGATGGGGGAGTGAGATTGCTGAACCTGGATTCAGAAATGATCTGAAATAGTTGGCTATGTTCCTATAGTTTATGCAGGACAGTTCTAAGCCTATTTTGCAAAATTTTAAATGTTGAATGAAATAAAGAAGGTGGGCAGGACAGACAGTATGTATTGTTAGGGAAAGCAGTAAATAAAGCACAGCAGAAAAGGAAAGCTTATGGATGGAGAATAAGTAGTCTGATTTTTAGGCTAGTGAGCTGAAAGCAATGGTGGAATATCCAGAAAAAAAGTCAGAAAGTGTCAGAGATACAGAGGTAGATAGGGAGAGGTGAGATGAGGAATCAATAAAACAAATCTGCTGTATAGTCTTGAGAAGTGTTAGGTTGCCTTAATAACTAGTGTAGATGAAGGAGAAAATACAGAAAAACATGAGTGCTGCTGACTTGTACTGGGAGAAAAAAAGCTGAAGTTTGACAGAGAAAAAAACAGGGGTCTGTCAGAATGAGAACAAGAGATTTGCTTTGGAGAGAAGGAAGGATTTATGTTATGAAGACTGCTTAAGGAAAACAAACCTGTTGAGAAGACCTCTTGATATGGCCAAGATGTGATCTTTTGAGGAGGAGTTTGGAGGAGCTTTCTTAGGGGAGGGACAATGTTTACTATGTGGAACAATTAGCCACAAATTAACTTTCCTGGTACTTTGGCAGTTAGGTATTAAAAGCAGATCCTAGTGTGCCTATATCTGTATATAAATATATATATTCACGCTGAGGCTGTCCCTGAGCCCCAGGGTGGCTCCATGTAAACTCCACTGCCTCAAAGTAGCAAGGAGGCAAGGGGCTTGTCCTCTGCCTGTGTTTTGTACTGCAGCTATTCAGGCTCATCCAGTGATTTTAGGTTCCTGTAGGAGGTTTATTCCTACAGGGAGTAATATATGCAGCAGATGTTTGACACAAAACAGCCTTTCCAAAGAGGCTGCATTTTTTCAACCCAAATATGTTCCTGTGTGAGAATGGCAATGCAGACTGGCTGAGGATGTGCACAGGCTTGAAGTGTGAATTTCCAATGCACATATAGATTCTTTTTCTGTGAGGGACAACAAGGTCTTACAGCTGTGTCTCTTGCATGCTGGTCCTGCCTTTTGCAGAGGTTTGGATTCTGGTTTGTGGGTGGCTTGTACTTTGTCACTGGCCTTTCACTGCATCTCTGAGGTAATTCTGGACAGGTGATTCTCCACAGGTGATTTTGTTCATCTTTGGACAGTCCTTGACAGCACTTAACGTGCTCCTACATGGCTCCTACTTCCATATTATAGGGCAAAGATGAGTTTTCTCTCTTCATGTGACAACAGTGATCGGAACACTTGGTCAAGGTTGTACATTCTGTTTATCCTTTTTGAATTAGGGAATAAAAGCAAACCTCAACAGCCAGTGCCAGATAATGAATGCAGCACACATAAGTGTGTTTGCTTCAGAGGAGAACTTGGACAGAGGTAGACAAATAAATACAAACTAAAAGCACTCTTTTTGAATTTGTTTTGCAGATGTTATGTCATTGATAGTTCTTATTTTATGCTGCTATTAACTATACACTGTAAAGTGAAACCAGGATTTGGAAACTGTGAATTGTTACTCAAGAAAATGAGTGAGGAAAGAAGTTTCAGTGGGAGACTGCAAGTAAAGTGTGTTAATACTGCACTTAGCTGTGACTCATGGCGCAGATCCTTGCATTATAGGCAGGTATGTTTGGACAGATATTTGCAGCTGTATTTCAGAGTTATTTCACCTTGCTTGGAGTAACTGCTGGCTCCTGGTGAAAAGGGCTGCCCTGCTTGTTTCTGCTCCCACTCTGCTTGTTTGCCTTGCCTGTCCCTTTGCATAAACTCCAGTGATGGTGCAGCAGCAGAAAGGAGAAAGATTGGCTCAGCAGCCTGGTCTGATGGAAAGCTGTCCTCCTCAGAATTAAACAGAAGTGGAGTCTTCTGTCATGCAGGGGAACTGAACTGAGCCATATGATGATTGCGTGGTGTCCACACCCCGTGTGAGGGAGGGGCTGCAAATCTACTGCTGCTTGTGTCAGGAAAATGTGGGAGCAGAACCATCCCTTTTGTGGTAGTCTGAAGTTACACTGGGTTGATTAAAGCAGGAAGTCTTTTTTCAGTCTTGAGGCAGCTGAACATATGAGACAGGTCAGTGTGAACTCATCCACACTTGGTGGGGCACACGCAGCTCTTGGTGTCTGCATTAGGGACTTTGTGGAAATGAGTTTTATAGAAACAAGTCTGAGGTGGAATTAGCTTTTGGTTAGTGTGTTATTGTGTATAAAAAGAAAACCAGGAAATTTGATAAATTATTTACAAAACCAGCAGTCCAATGGGTGATTAATTTGCTATTTATAAAAATGCACTAATGCACTACACCTGTTGCTAGACAGCTGTTATAAAACTCTCCTGGCTGTCTATCAGGGTGAAGTCTTTACCAGTTTAGGACTGGGTGAGAAGGGGAGCTGTGTTCCTTCACTGAGCTTGTATGCATGCCAGAATTCAGACCTTCAGCTGCTTTTCCCTGATCCCTTCATAACATCCACTGTCTCACACACAAAGTGTCACAGCTATCAGCTTTAGCAGCACAGACCTGTAGCTGTCACCAGCATCTGGTTTTTAAATCCTTTTCTGTATTCTCATATGTTTGTCATTTAAGTTACTTATTTTTAAATTACAACGGAGTCAATATTTCATATTATTTGGGGGCATAAACATAATTAATCAGGAGAGGCCTGATACAAGAACCTTACTCACACTGAGGATTTCTTTCTGATAATGGACAGGTTATGATGCTCCCTGTAACAGCAAGGGTAGGGGAATTGCTCCACTTTGAGGCTTTTGAGTTCTATCAAAAGTACTCCTTTGTGGTTACTGCTTAAATCCTGTGAACACTTGTTGCTCAAAAGTGGCCCTCCTTCTGTCCTGAGTATTTTGATTTTTCCCCTTCTTGTAGGGATACACTAACAATGCTTTTTTTATGTATGAGGAGGTAACATTTCTGAATAAAACCAGCTGTGTGTACTCCTTAGATTCCTAATCCTCTCCTTCTCATCTAATGGGCTTCATATTACTGCTGTTCCCTTAACATTTTATATTTTTTAAGTGGTCCTGGTTATTTTCATACTTTAATATGATTCTGTTTCATTTTTGTGATTCACTTTGGTTTATGAGAAATGCTTGCATTTTTTCTGCTTTGCTGCAAATGCTAACTTCTCTGAAGCAAAAGTATGTCCTTTTCCCTATTTAACTGTGGGACTTCCTCACCCTGTGTTGAACAGCCCTTTCCCTCCAAAGCTGGGATTTCCACAGTAAGGTCTGAACATGGGCAGTTTTGGAGTTGGATTTTTGTCTGTTTTGTGATGGGTTTATTTCTTTGTGGATTCAGGGGAGGGAGGTGGGTTGGTTTGCTTTTATTTTTTACCCCATGTTCATTAAACAACTGGGTTTCTTTGGTGCTGAAAAGTGTAGTGAAATAGAATGAAATGCACTGTATCTATTATTCTAATATAAGTTTTAGTGCTGTTTCAATTCTGAGTAGCTATATGACTTCTGCTGACATGCTGTACTCTCTGTGAAAAAACCAAGAGTGTTTGAAGTACAGAAGACAAGCTGAAAGCATGATGCTTCCCCATTAAAAATAATTTTATATGTGGAGAGTGAACTAAATATTGCTTTTCTTTTCCTTATGATAGCTCTGACTCCTTTTTAGAATAAGTTTTTAATTAATTTCAGTTGCAACTTGTGGCATAACTGTTTTGTGGACATTCTTAATGGTACTTTGATTCCTTCTTGTACAGTATTATAACTACATATTTTTTTTCTGGCTCTGTATTGCCTATTTGCCCTTCAGGCTACACAGGTTACAAAATGAGATTTCTCTGCGTCTGGCCACTGATCTACAGTCTCTTTTCTGTCCTCTAATCTGCTGTTCTTTAGTACTTTGATTCCTTGTGTTCTTGGGTGGCCTTTCTTATCCCTCTCTTTTGGATTTAGTGTTTTCTCTAGTTTTTCCAAGGCTGCTTTCTCAATGTTCATTGTCTGTTTGGCATCAGCATGATCTGTAGCTTCGCTCTTTCTTCCTTTCATCCTTCACAAGATCTCTGCTGCATATGGTGGACCACCTTTCTTTTAAACTGCTTTAGCAAAAGCTCTTTCAAAAACTTAAGCAATCTCCAATCTACCTTCTTGCCCATTCTTATCCTTACTGTTCCCTCCCCACTATGCTCCTAGTTTGAGATCTGTCAACTCTGCATGACTAAATCAGTGTAAATAGGCTTGGCAAACAGTTTTGGGTTCTTATATGTTGGCTCTCCCTGGGTCCTCAGATTTTTTTCCCCTCCCTCTCTCTGCTAGAAAACCTGCTCTTTTCTCTCTCTCGGCACCATCTCTTGAGCACTGTCTCTTTCTCTCCTTTTTCTGTCTTTGTCTGTTGTCTCCAGGGTCTCCACTGTCACATCATACAGTTCTTCCATCATATCTGGCATTTCTGACCTGATCTTCCTCTCTAGCTTGCTGGCATTTTCTCATTAGTTACAGGCGTCCCCTGATTCTGTCAGACTTTTTTTTTTTAAAGTTATTTCCTGCAGCTTTTCTAATTTTTTCCCTGACTTTTAAAAATGTCCTCTAACAACTAAAGCAAACTGGTGGGGGTTTTGTGTTATCTTGCTTGCTTTCTTCCTTTTTTATTTTGCATATTGACTTGCTGGAGCCATTCTGAAAAACCCTCAGACCATCCCATTTGTAGTGCTTAATGCTAGTGCCATCTGGATATCTACAACTACTGAGGAAGGCTGAGGTAGCATGTTACCCTTCTTTGTGATTTGAGAGTTTACATTAAACTATCTACTGACCATCCTGATGCAACTTTTAGGGCTTTTAATATGGTTTGCAGTATGTTTGCTTCACTGACTGTTTATGTTGTCAGCATGGTGCCTTGAGCTTCCAGTTGCTCAGCTTTAGCAATCTTCACTTACTGACATTCTCTTTCCTAGGGCCAAGTTTCCCAGGAGATTTTCCTCGTGACACAATCTTCTGTAAACTAGAGCACTGAAATCTCTTAGCAAAATTAGTTCATCAGGCTTTAGTACTGGATGACCTCACCGTGAAACAGCCACTAAAATACATTTTATGTGTCCAGATTGTCTAGGTAATTCCATTAGTATCATTCTCATGGTAGCTGAGCAGGTAGATTGTCTTATTATCACAGAGCCTGAATTAAATTCAGGCTAAATTAGTGATGGTAAACTCTGCTGCTGCTATGGGTTCCATGTAATTCTTCACTTCTGTAAACTTCTCTCTCTTTTTGATGTGAACTTTTAAAAGAAAAATGCAATTATCTTTCTCCTTGTTAACAGCTTCATTTTTAAAGTAATACACACAAAATAAATGTAGGTGATGTATTTGGTGTATTGTCATAAAAGTAGAAGAGCTCTTTCTTTTTATTTGTCAAAAAACATATTTGAATTAATATCTCATTCTTTTGATGATGCCACCTTTATTGATTGACAAGGATGGGTGTAGTATAAACTCCTATATAGTGAGACTGAGAAATTAATCATTTTTCATTACGGAAAAGAAAAGCAGCCAATCTTTGCATTGTTTTATCAAGTTTTCTTTCAAAATAGATAAAACTTGTGTTGCCTGAAATCAAGTGGACTCTGAAAAACTATAAACAGTATTTTGTATTTTAAACTAGGCAAAAGGGCAACCTTGGATGTGGAGATTTGGATAATGATAGCACTTTTGATTTTTTTTTCTTTTTTTTTTCTTTTTTATTAAATTTGAGGTGTTGACTGCATCAAGGTGAAAGGGGAGGAAAGGTCCATTGCCAGTCGTGCCCCAATGGTACTTTGTGACTGTGGATTTCTTTGACTTCTTCCATGTCAGGTAAACAGTAAAGTCCAGAAACTTAGTTTCTAATTTTTCTGTGAAGATACAAACTTTACTAGTAGCCACTGTGTTTTGCTTTTGTTGGTTACATCACCTTCAGAACTGCCTTTATCCTTTCGTACAAAGCAACAATTTGAAATATGCTAATTGTGAAGTGCTGCTTTTGTTAATTTCATTTATTCCTTCTCAAGTTTTCATATTTTTTTTAATGCTGGAGCTCCCTGACAGAAAGATTTCATGATGTTACCAGGAAGTAGTCACATCCTCTCCACTTTCCAGAAAATGCCCTGCTCTTAGAAAAAGCTGTAGGAGGTAGACTATTTCCAGTAAAATCTTTGAAGTTTAGCAGTTGTGTATTGTGGAATGCAGGATCTTAGAATGGTAACTTCAATTTATAGGCTTGGCCACTGAGTTTTTGTAACAATATTTGCTTTAATGTGTAAAAAAACCCAAACACATGAGTCTGGGGAAACAAGAAGTTGCTTTATCAAATCATAAAGTTCAGCCTACCTTCCTGACCAGCAGAATTGTTCAGCACTTCTGGAGCTGCATGCTCATGCCAAGGGAGGCAAATATTTTGAATCCCTCTGTTCAGGCTGCCTGTGCCTTAGGTTCCTTCTCCCAAGACATCAGAGTGTTCCCAGTGGATGTCCCTGCTCGAAGAAGGGTTGGATTGCAGTGCATCTTCTGCTGCTTTATACACCATGTAAATTAACTTGTGAAATCTGGCACACTGTATTGGTTACTAAATTCTTCAAGGGGAGATTTCTTGACCCAGTTGAGAAGAGAAGCTTTTACACGCTGTGCTGGCAAGTGAGTATGAGGAGAAAAGACAATCTCCTTTTCTTTTGTAAGGAGAGAGTATATTTATAGCTGATGGTTTGTTCACTAATTGCATGTGTTATTTTCTCAGAAATAGTTGTCTATAGCAGGAATACTCTGCTTTCACAAGTAGAATGGTTTTTTAATATTAAAATAATTCTATTAATTTACCAAAAGAAATAAAAAGAGGAAATAAATTGTTTAACTGTCTATTGTCACATGCAAAATCCTTGCTTTCTTAAAAGGACCATGTAGAAAGGAAGCATTTTGTTTTAATCTCTCTGAGTTCTGTTAAGCAGCAAAGAACCACTACTTTTGTGGTGCAGAAGTCCACAGATCTGGCTCTGTGGTGAGTATCTCCTGTGGAGATCTTGCTCAAGGTTGGAAAAGTTCATACACTGAATCAGTAGAACCCAATTATTAGCTCTTTTTCCCCACCATCCCAATGTGTGTGTGTGTGCACGTGCTCACCATAGCAGCCACAGCCACCAGTTGTACACATACTCCTGGCTGAGACAAGTGCTGAAGCCTTTTAATTTAGAGAGCTCTGTTACTTGTGGGGATTATGATTTACACTTAAAATATCATCAGCTTTCACTGTAATGTAGAACACACAGCTGCTACTGTATTTTCAAACAAAGTATTTTCAGCAGTAACTTTTGCTTTAGCAAGTATTCAGACATTCATGAAACAACCCCTAACAAATAAACCCCTTTTTCCCCAGGCTAAGCACATAGGATATAGGCATAGCTATAGCCTTATTCCTTCTCCATCTCACCCAATAATTTGACAGTACAGGCTCGAGTATTGCTATAAGTTGATTTCTGGGCCATGATGGATACCTTTTTGGAGGGGCCCTGCAAGGAAGAGGCATATGAGGGTACTTTGTGAAGTACCCTTCTAGCAGCCAGCACTCTCCTGCTCTTCCCCTTGTTTGTAATCTGGCAGCAGATGTACAACATTGGCTGATCTGGAATTTTGTAATCCTTGTTGGAGCTCAACTGTTTTTTTAGAGTTTTGAGTGTGTTCTGAATGGTGTTTGATATTTTGTTTTGTTTTGGGAGGGTGTGTGTGTGTGTGTAGTTATCCCAAGAAAATAACTTAGAAACCACTGTGCACCTTGGTGGCAAACAATGCTTCTTTTTTCTTTAACTGCTCTCAGAAAAACTGCCTGAAGGTCAGCAATGTTACTGTTACCAGAATCTGTGTGGTTTGGTGCCCAGGATAGTGCTCTCAAACAGTGCTTGTGCTATTAAGTTTATCATTCAGAAGATCACAGATGAGAGTGCTTTGTGATTATGGTAATGGACTATGATTTGGGGCATTTGGCTTCTTTCTGTTGTGTTCTTACAACAAGAACTTAAATGAGAGTTCACTTATCTTTCTCAAGCTTTTAACAAGCACTCGCAGTAGTTTTGGGTATGAACAAGACTTAGGTATGAACAGCTTTAAGTCTTCTGTGCTTCTACCTACGTAACCCTGACTTTTTGGTGCATTGTCTTGCTTTAGGTTTGACTTTTTTTTTTTTTTTTTTTACTGGCTGATGGGAAGTATGCGAGCCCTCCTTTGAGAATGGTAGGAAAGGTGTTTTGAGAGATTATTGAAATTAAAGTGATTTAGCAGGCACCTTAATTGCAAAATGCTTAAATTTGACATTGCACTTCCCTAAGCATTATAACCATTCTGTGATCTAGTGTAGGTGAATGTGCCTCATTAAATGACTTGTGAACAATATGGAGGAGGGAGTGATGTGTAGACCATTGCTGAAGTGTGTGTTACAGCCCATTATATGTGTGCAGTGCCAGCAGATCTTGAGCTCTTCATTGTACTGATAATTCCAACATTTGCTGAAGAATTTTGTAGGCTTGCTGCTTTGGATGTTCTTGATTATTATTCAAAGGCTCTTTAAATAAATACAGAAATGCACAATTGATTTCGAGGCTCTGCCCTGTTTGCAGTGCTGTGTTTAAAGCAAGGCAGCAGAACTTGGGAGCTCTGCTGGGTCCCCAGAAGTGAGGATGCCTCAGCTTGTGGGAGCTGGGTAGCAAAGCTCTGACTCCCTTGGTCAGTGTCTGTACTTCAGTGGTGGGGTGCAGTGGTGGCTCCATGGGAAGGTTTGGTTGCTGCTTTAGAGGAAGGGGCTTTGCAGGGGTCTGAACTGAGCTCCGTGTCTGAAATTACTCATTGCCTGAGGGAATCACGCTGCACTATAGCATGGTGACAACCAGAGACTCCTTGAGAGATTTTAAGTAATATAGCAGTTAGCATGCTCTCCTTGATTGTGTAGAGGAGTGTAAGTGTGGAAGAGCCTAAACATCATTTCCACAGACTTTGTTCTTCCCTAGTTGCCTTATTCATCCTTATCAGCAGCAGTGATTGACAGCTAGTGAAAATTAAAGCACAGTTCAGGTTGCTGTCCTGTATGGCAAGTGCAGAGACCTCTGCCCAGTACTCTCGAAGTCCAGCTTTGCTCTTCATCACATCCCAAGTAACTGGACTTAGAACTCAGAGCTGTGTTTCACATTTAAGATAATCTATTTGCATTCTGCGGCTGACTAACCAAAGTGATAGACAATACAACATTAGCACCTAAACTGAAGCGTGATGTTTCTAATGCAAAGATCAAGGGAGCATTTGAAGTTTAAACACAAGTTGTTTCTGTTGTATGAAACTAGCTTTTATTGTGAGGTTATCTTAGTTTCTTTAACTTTTATCAGTGTTTTTTCAATAAAATTGAAAAGCTGAGTTAGTTCAGGTCCTGCAGTGTCTGTTAAGTTGGTTAGACAGAAAGTAGATATAAACTTGAAGTTGTAATAATTTTAAAGGACATGCTATGGGAGATGAACTTTTCAACTTAGAGGAAGATAGTTTTTGCTGTAATTCCTTTGATAATCCTTAATAATGGAGTAACATATAAAAGGCCTTTAATAAATGAACAAACCTTCCTTAAAGTTCCAAAACATTTCTTCAGAAGAACATTTACTAACTCTTACATAAACTCTAAAATTTTTATTCTTTATGCTGGGTGTCTGCTTTGAGCTCAACTTAGTTTTTGATCTTTTACCTTTCTTCATCCTCTTTGCTTAAGATTTTATACTGTGGTTTTTATCTATACTTCTAGTATTCTATGATCTCTGATTGATTTATGTTTTCAGGAGTCTAGAAGTTTTAGAATATTTCTTCAGAATCAGCTTTATTCTCACTGCTCTCTGTCCATACACTTTTTTCTTAGTTTTAAAGAATTACATGTTTCAAAGTAGAACCTTCTTTGCAGCATTTTCTTCTTGCTAATCAGTAAAAAGAAATTTGTGAAGTATTTCTGTCCTCAGCATTTCAGATCATGGCCACGTGACAAGTGGGTAAGGAACAAAGTTCCAATTAAAAAAACAAAACCAAACCCAAATAATATCATCCTCTATAAATCCAGCCTCCTAAAATGAGAACTGATTTTCTGAGAAGAACCTTGCACTTTTTTATATTTTTCATTTATCTTTCAGGAAAAAAAAATATAGAAAATTTAACTTGACTCTACCAATTTGATCTAAGCAGGTAGAGGTCACATGAGTTTTGGAGGGGATAGATGTGGTACCAGATTTGAGATGTCATGGTTTTGTTATGTTTCCTCGTCTGAACCTCCTTTAGGCTGTAACTGGAGGCACTGGCTGTTGGAACTCTTAGCTCTTGTGTGGCAGGAATGGCAAGAGAGACTGCTGGGCTAAGGTGGCTGCAGTCACTTTATGCTTTAACAGAATGGAATAATGCAGCTGTGTGAGCCCATACACAGCGTGTCCTTCATCCATGACAGAAGCAGCTGAGCCTCAGCTATAAAGTAAATAACCTTGATATTTGGTACCTAATTGGTGTGCAGAGTAGACAGGGCAGGTTTTATAGAGCTGGCTTGCTTAAGTGGTGGTTAAAAAGCTGTGGGATTTACGTAGTAGTAAGTATGCCTAGAAATGCGGAAGTAATTATTTATATTTTTTCTCAACTAACGAAGCAGCAAGGTGATTGTCTCTATTAAAGGTTTTAATTTAATACTAGCCAAAAATGAAAGTTTGACATCTTTTCTGTTACAGAAGAGTGTAAGTTTATTAACATTTGGGAGCTACACTAATAAATGCTGCTGACTACTGCTTATGTTTGTTTTCTAGAAATTGGAAGTTCCTCCTGGGGATAGTTCCAGGAAATGTCAAGTACACGTTTCTGTTCAAAAAACTGCTCTGTACCGTTCAAAGTGGTGTAGGTAGTATGGTCAAGACCAGTCTTTTGTTCTTTGGCTTATGTGTGCAAAGCTTTCTGTAGTTTGATGGGCACTCTACATATGTTGTTTATTCTTCAGAAGTCTGATTTGCACCAATATTGTAGCTTCATACCCAGATAATTCTCTGCAAAGCAGGAAGCTCTTACTTTGCATTCCTCACCTGAGGAATGCAATGGGCTATTGCCACATGGGTTGCTGCTGAAGATCTTTTCAGGTGGTGTTTCAGTCTCTGGCGGACACGGCCAGCACTGGGCTTTCTGCTGACAGGGGAAACATGTGCTCAAATATTGACTTCCTAGCTGGAGAGAGGTGCTGGACCCCCAAGTTAAAACACTAGTTATACACTCATAGTTACACTTTAAATTGAACCTGAAAATAGACACCAATACAACCTGAGACATGGTACAAATGTTTTCTGTATGCAGCATTAAGATTTAAGTTAATATCTTAAATTATGATGATTGGAGGAATTCCTGTTGAATTCCTGTTACTTTTCCTTTTTCCTTTTTTTTTTTTAAATGCAGATTAAGATAATGGGTTTCAGATTCAGAGAAAATACAGGGCTTGAAGAAGGCTTTTTGGTTTGCTTTTATTTACTTATTTGTTTGTAAAATGAACCTAGTCCAACACCCAGTTTAGTCTGCTTGGATCTAGGTGGCACTGAACTTCAGTCTGCTTCAACTTTAGAAGAGGATGTTGAGCCAAACAGAAATTATTCTATGTACAAAGAGAAATTTTGTATTGGCACAGAGTCTGTAATGTGTGTGCCCATTACATACTTCTGAACCTACAATGTCATTCAAGGATTCAGAAGACTCTGACCCAGAGCAGTTCACTTAACAGGACATCTAAATCCTGAAAATGGATGCTCACTGGTACTTCCTGCAAAAATAAATTAGAAATAGAGATGACTCAGCTCTATCTGAATGCCACTTTGAAGCCTTTTAGGAGCTGTCCAGAATTGGGTGCAAGTGCTGTTTATTTTTCTCTAGTTTCAGATGTACCAAATATTTAATCCTAAAACCTTGCTGAGCTATATAATTATTTTAGCTAGCCTGTGAAATACAAGTGAAAATCTTAGCAAACTCTCTGCAGCCCTTCCAGCTCACCCACACTGACCAGTCTGGCATTGCTCCAAGAGCAGCTACAATTCATAAACTTTAAGAAGCATTAAACACATTGATCACGTTAACCAAGAGAATAAAAGTTGCTGCCTTCTACCATTAGGTTCAGAAACAGCAATCAGTAGGGTTCTTTGGGACTATCATTTTGTACTAGTGGAGAAATTTAATTTCAGACATAATTTTATATCCTCTGCACAACTGCTCTACAATTTTCCATATGCTTTATTTGAATGCCACCCATCAGAAGCTGGCCAAGGCAAGGATGTCTGTCCTTTGCCTTTGACTTTTTCCTTTGATTCCTCTGCTCAATACACTTGCAGTAGCTGTTACTTGGGGTACACCCACCATAGCAAGGAGCAGAGTTCCTCCCACAGTGTCAGCCTTCATGAGTCAGGAAAACACAGCTGAAACTACTCAATTAAAAACATCTTTGTCCCCAGGGAGCCCTGCTATCAGCACTGTGTTTTTGTTTAAGAGAAATTCTGCCTCGATGTCTGATGCGAGGACATGTGGTTGGGAGCACGTCGGGGACGAGGGCCTGAGTCTGTTGGTTGCTCTTGTGTTGTTACATCAAGGGTGGGATAAGGAAGAGTGGCCACAGCTAATGGCAACAGCACTTTCACCTGGTTGCAGCATTTATTAAGGACATGAAAACATATATATATATGTAAAGGGTTACAACTTCAGCCCATTCCAGGAGTTAATGTGCAGCAGTAGATGCTTGACATAAAGGTGGTATGTGTGTCCTTTTTTCACCTTGCCACAGTTTGCATTTCACAGATTGTGGTATATTATGCCAAGCTAATATTTTAAAGCCTACTGAATTTTAACTGGTTTTGTTGCATACATCACCAAAGAAAAGAGGACACCAGAAGGTACCATTTCCAGTGCTGCAGTTTTACAGGTCAGTGATTCCTTCTGAGGAGATTCAAGTGTCTCGATGTATGATTCTTGCTCAATTTAACCGGGTTAACAGTAGTATATTTGCAGTCTCTTTTAGATGACTTCATGATCTTCTGTAGTGGCATCTCCTTTTTTAAAACTTATTTCATTCAGCACACTGGTAAATGCTGATGATTGTCCTTGAAGAGCTGTCATAACTACCTACAACATTCTGCTGCATGCAAATGGGTTGCAAATCAGCTGGAGGTTAGGATATGGTTTTCATTTCTTTTATATCCTCTAGGTTTAGTGAAGGTGTTTTTGGAGAAAGGGATTTAGAAACTAAGGTGGTCACTGTCTGGCTGTCTCAGTGTAACTTTGAGGGAAGCCAGTCTTGCTCTTTTTTTTTGTATGCATTGCTGTTCAACACTTTAAGCCCTGAGCAGCACTTTTGCCCTGTGTGCTAACATGATGCAAAGAAAACACTGTTGTAAATTTACAGGACAGCTGTGATTCTGCTGAACCTCTGAGGATAGGTTTTAAAGGGCTAAATATCTGTCTGTGAATCAAGAGTACAGGACATGGGCTGCTTTTCTTGATCCAACTGGGATGTTTTGTGAGTTTATTGTCTGTAGCAACAAAAACCATGCAAAGTCATAGGTGAAGCCAGAATGGCCAAGAACCTTTTGGAAGCAATCTAGAGAATCAATATCACTGGTGACAGTGGTATTATTGTAGGGTGCCTATATTTGTATCCTGCTTCACTAGATAATCAATCTACTGACTTAAGGTTTTCTCTGTGTTCCAGGCACCATTCTTGTGCCTGAGATACAATTAGTGTCTGGGATTTGCTGAATATGGGGGGAAATCTATTGATTAGAATTTTCCCTTCCTTTCATAAGAAGGGTGAAGGAAGCATTTTTTTTCAATGTGTTGAACACTTGCACTGAAATCTGTTTAACTTCTTGTTAGATAAAACATGTACTCTTTGATCGTAACACAATGATTCCTGACTGCCTCAAGACTACCAAATAAAAGCATATTTATTTTAAAAAAATACATAGACAAGTCTGGCTCTAAATACAAATGAATATTTATATTTTAGGATTGCCTTTTTTCAGTTTACTACTAGATACAGATACTTTAAAATTTCTATACTGTTCAGAATTTCCTTAGACAAGACTGTTACTTGAGTGGCTCACAACATGGAGAAAACATGCAGATTTTCTCTGCTGCCAAGAGAATCGGGGAAAGGAATGAAAAATGGCATGGAAACTGACTTAATGGAAGTTTTTTTCTATTTTTTTTCTTTATCCCTTGTAACCAAGTTTAAAAAACTCCAATGAGGTTTTAAAATAGGTTTCTTTCTTTTATGATTTCTTTATGAAGTAAAGAATTCCTGTAAGACTTGTCACAGATGATCCTTTTGCTTTTTTATTAGAATTTGAGGGGGTCTGGAGCAGAGTGTGAAGGCTGGAAAATTAAAGAATTGGTGCCAGCATGAGCATAACAAAAAGGAATACTGAATATACCAAAGGGAATAAGATATTCAAAAATTTGAATTTTGTGGATTTCCTTGACTAGTACCTGTGCATAAGATATCTAAGCATATCTTTGGGTAATATTTGAGACAGAGCTATTTTTTAAAGTCTTACATTTGAAAGTGTATCACCAGTAAATCAAGCAGGAAAACCAGGGAAGAATAGCCTTAACATACTTCATAAATTTTCAGTTATGAATCAAATAGATGGAAGAACTTAAAACCTGTCAGGCCTTCTTTACAGACATCCTAGAGCACTGAAAATGTCTCTGTGGACATTTTCCAGTATTCATTCAATACTCTTGTTTAAACTTCCATGTTTCTCAGGTAATCTTATAACTAACTTAAAATATGAAAGATTCAGACCTCATATTTTTGTACAGTCTGTATGGACTGTATATTAGTTTGAATAATGAAGAACTCAAAGTAAGAGTTACAAATGGAAAGAAAGAGGTATAAAATTGGTTGACAAGTTTTTGTAAGAGCCATGGCAGTTTAATTTATAGGTCACAGTCAAGTCTTTACCCCTCCTTTTTTTCTTCCCTCTGATGTTTTTGGCAATTCCTCAGTTGTCTCTTATTGTCCTAGATATTTCATGCCTTTTCTTTATAACTTTTGACTCAGCTCTTCTTGCTGAAGGCAGAGTTAACTCATACTCTAAATTGTTCTGAATGGGTTTTTGAAGACTTTAGGATTTTTGAGGTAGCGAGAATATTTACTCTGACTTCTCCAGCGACACTGTTAGATCTGTGGTGCTTCCCCAAGTGCCACATGCTTCAGCAAAGGAAGCTCCTCAGCAATGGCTTTTTAAATGAAAGAAGTTGGTAAGTACAGTATATGTATGCCCTTTAAATTTTATTACCTGGTTATAAATCTAGACTGAATGGTGAATGAAGCACTTCAGAAGTTTGTATGGCTCAATAAATTAAAACCAAAATTTCTTCCAAGGCATGGAGAATGCAGTGATGGACATCAGTTTTGTGTTTGAAGAGTTTACATCTGTTGGTAAATTTAAATAATGAGTTAAATGGTTTTTAAATGATAGAGTGTGAGGGCATATCCTTTACATAATTACTTTAAATGCTTTTTTATAGCTTCAGGTTTTATGTTGGTAATCACATTGCTACCTGACAGTCTGTATGCTGTAATCCTGCCTCTTTGATGGCTTTCACCTTGTTGAAGGGGGTATTCATTTGATCTCTCTTTAATTGGCAAAGATAACTTCAGTAAAGAACAGTGCTCTAGTAATTCTGAAGTAGTTTGAATGATGTGCTAGCATTCTATATAAGCAATGGATGTTTTCTTGAAACAATTTATTGACTCTCAGGGGTTTTTGCAAAGTAGGACTTGCAATAAAATTCTAAGCATAATTGGGCTAGTTTTCACAATGTATAACTTTTAGACTCAATGACAGTTCCTTAAAGAAGGGGGATAGAATGTCATTTCCTGAAATGAAAAGACAGTAATTAATTAAAGGATGCTAAAATGAGCACAACTATATTTTTCCTTTGTACTCATTAAAATCCTTATATAATAAGTAAATGTACGAATGCTGCTTGTGTTGTATGGATGAAAATGATCCAGTATGATTTTTGAAAAATGTTTTAGAGCCTTGCAAAACTCTGCAGCTGACCTGGATCACTGTTTCTGCAGATTGTCTTATTCCAAGGAACCCTAGACCCCTTGGCTTCTGCTCTGTGAGGCTGTTTTTGTTTTCCCATGGTCACTGAGCAAGCCCCATGCCCAGACACACAGCTTGCTCTTCCCCTCTCCTGGCTGCAGGATATGGTAATTGGGCTCCAGGGAGCTGTGCTGGGGGAGGCACAGAGCATCCTCCTGGCCTTGCTGTGTTTTTCCCTGAGCACTGGGCAGGCAGTGCTGCTTTTCATAGCTGAGTGACAGTCCTGTTGGAAGGTCTAAAGGAGCTACAAAAGCTCTTCCAGCTATTAGCTCTGAAAAGCAGTTCAGATAATGGGCGTTATACACCATTTCCAGCTTTGCTTTTTTTCCTCCCTAATCCAAGAGAGAGGTGAAAGGCAGCACATTTTAAGAATCAGAGAAACCTTTTATTTGTTAGGATAGTTCCCACATGAAGTTTGAAGTAGTGAGATGGGCTCTCACAGGTGACCTCTGGCAAGCTGAGCTGGTTGGTGCCTCGCCCTTCTGTTGGTGACTTGTCCCTCTGGAGCAGGGTGCCAGGTCAGCATGTGTGCCCATGCCTCTGGCACCTCGCTCAGCAGCCTGGTGCATTACTGGATCAGCATGGTCACTGAGTTGTGACTGAGCCAGTGTGACATACGGCAGCACCACCCTTCACGCTCCTGGAAGAGACTGGAGTTTTCCAGAAATGCGTATATTTATCTGCTCTGAAAGATCCATGTTTTTTACATCTATCTCAGCTAATGCAAAAGGTTTATTCTTTTAGCTACACAGATGAAATGTCAATGGTCATGGTCACTTATATACCATGATTGTGACTGTAAATTATTATCTCTGTATGATTAAATGTGATGTGTTTTTTGTGGTACAGTGTGTGGTTTTTCTTTTATACTGACTCTGTCCCATGCTTGCTGGGCTGATGTGTATGTTTACAATTATATACAACAGCCTGTCACTAGTAACATATTTCAGAAGATGGGGGGAAAATCAACTGACTGTCCTCTAATCAACCCTGGTCAGTAATTTAAATATTTTCCATTAAGGTGAGCTGATTCTGGGCAAATTTGCTCTACTTTTCTTCCTTCCAAGTAGCCCTGCTGTTAGGTTTGGAAAGTCCTATACTGTAAAGTTGGCACCCTGGAAAAATAAAGACAAAAACCACAAGAAGAAGTTCAAAAGAAATACAGACTAAGAATGAAGTTTTCAAGCTACGTTCCAAGGCAAGGACTTTTCATCTTTATACCTTTGAATTGTGAATCAAGGCAGTAAAAGTTACTACTAGGTTAAAGTTTAAATGGCATAGAAAAGGTAGAAAAAAGATTAAACATATTCTGTCTGGACAGTGGAACAAAGACTTTGAATCCTTATCTATGCACCTGTCTATTGAGTATCTAAGTTCCAGGAGTCCCACAGAGGACATGCAATGAGCACTCTTATTGTTCGTATTAAGAACTGAAGTAATTGAAAGGAAAAGTAAGGTAAGGAGAATCAGAAATCAGATGTGACTGCCTGTATGGTTAAAAAATAATTTAAAGGGAAAGTGACTATCAAGCAGTTCATATTATGGAAATCTGACCATTGAAGATAGAATAAAAAAAAATCTATTATTCTTTGAAAGAGTTTTTCCTCTCTAAGTGAGACTTAAATATCATTTGAAAACCAGTAATTTTCACAAAGTGCCTTACTGGCCACTTGTAAAGGAGCAATTCAAATGCATGTTTTTTTGATTCTTTGAATTTGTCTGATGGCTGGGTTTGAGCCGTGGAGGTTTTTTATTTTGTTTTTATTTTTTTTCCTATAGAGACATCTGTTTTGTGGCTTTTTAATGTTTAAAAATTATGCAGGTATAAGAAAGCATACTAAAATTAAAAAATCTATTTACTTTGGCTTCTTGTTGAATACAGACATATAATTCAAAATTGATGTAACACCTCTGTTTTGCTAAGAGGGTAGTAATCCTAATAATAATTTTAATTTTGTATTCTGAGTTATTAAGTTGTGTTATCTGCCCAGATCTTGGGTTTGAGTTTTTTTGAGCATTCCTTTCACTTCATTAGGTTGGTAACTGCAGTGTATTATATGGAAGGTGATTTATGAGCTTATACATGTTAAAGGACTACATAAAAATTTCTTAATTAGATAGAATTAAATCAGTTTGATTTTAAATTGTATTTCATGCAGAATTTATAAATTATCAATTAGCACTATGGCTTCTGTTTCATTCTGTTGTTGGCTATGGGAGGGAGAAGGATGGGGGATAGTTACTGTCTGGTGAAAATGAGAACTTACCAAAGATAACGAAAAATGCTTTTAAAAATAGATTTTAATGTGTAGCTTTTATTTAATACGGATACTTTGTGCCCTGCAGAAGTTCAGCAACTTTCAAAATTGCCTATTGCCATGGTGCCTACTATGGTATACGGTATATTCAGGAATATATTGTGTCTAGGATTGATATGAAGTGTTGCAGGTTGTGTCATTATCAGATGGTATGATTTTATTTGTGTTAAGTATCTCCAATGCACAAGGCAAGTTTCTGTTCAGCTGTCATTTGTCTATCACAAAGGTATTTCCATTTTAACTCGAGACCCACTCTGAACCTGAATTCTGGCTTTGCCATCCATATTTCTGACTGAGGGTCTCAGTCTGATGGCACAGCTACCTCTACTTAGAACAAAAACTTTGTAATGTGTTTAGGGCTGTGAGCAGGAATCACGACTGATGAGCTGATTGTGTGCAGAAGTGTATGCTGCAGCTATGCTGGATTTGCTGCACGTGGTAGGATAAAAATGTAACTGAGTGTATCTAGCTTTTCCTGGGATGTATTATCTGGATACAGGAAATCTAGGCTGAATTCAGAATATAAAATGACTTTGCTTTTCCCTGTGAAAAAAAAACATAATCCCAGATGAATGAGGGATGAGGATCTGCTTTATGGGGTCAGAATTCTTCTGACAACGTGTTTGCCCAGATAAGTAATGTTGTTTAGACCTTGTGCAAAACTGAGCAGGTAAACAGAATGTACTCTTCAAACCCACCACATAATGTCTCTCTTGGCCTTGCCTTCACCCTTACTGGATGGTGCTGTGTGTGGGGGGTTTTCACATGGGGTGTTCACTGTAGTTTTTTCCTTGACTGTAAACCACCACACAACACAGGAGGTGTTTCCAGTGGTACAAGTGTGTCTGTGTTGTTACCCCATGGTAATGTTTGCGTATCCATCCTCTGCATGTCTTTAGCCCCTGGAATGCAGTTCAGCACCAGTGCTTCACAGTTCCCATGGCGTTACAAATTCCTCCTCATCAGCTGCAGGCACACAGCCAGTCCCCATCTCTCAGGGGGTACCGTCATGTGTGATAAGCCTTTTTCCTTTGCATCCCAGATTTCAGCCCATCTCATCTCTTGCCTGCACTGTGCTGGAAGGGGCCTGTCCTGTTGCACAATGGTGGCAGCACACTTAAGATGTCACCTTTAGAGAAAGCCATCATTCTGCTCTGCCAGAATCCTCATTGCACTGAGAAATGTGCTCTAAAGTCACTCTTTTTTTTCTTACTTTACCTTTGCTTGGTCAGTGGGGCTGTGCTGGTGTTGAGCTGTTGTAGGCTGTTTTGTTTGGGGTTGTGGTGGTTTGCAGAGGGCTGAGGAATACGGGGCACCCAAGGGTAGTAACACCAAGAGAATATCAAGAGGCTATTAATGGTCTGGAAACTTTAATAGTGAGAGGAGGATAAGAAAAAACTAATGCAAAGAGCTGTGGGCTATCTGACAGATGCACAGGATGAAGATTGCAGTTACATGATCCTTGTGAGGTTTTCCTCTTAAAAATTCTTTGAATTATATTGATCCAGCAGAGTGATTTGATGCTAGTATGGTGCTTTGCATCATGTTACTGAAGTGATTTTTATGTCATTCTTAATATCCTAAAATGTGCACTACATTACTGTAAATGTTTTTAAGTGGAAAAAGCTTCAGAACTCAGAAATTGCAGTATTCTATTAGGTTAAATATTAATTTGTAATCATAATATTAACATTTTTTGTTCTCCAGACAAGGAGCACACATATCATGATTACAGAGAAATAAAATTTTAAAAAATATTTTTCATAGATGTTTCTATGTAGGCCATTTGCATATGACAGAAAAGTGGATTTCCATTAAAAACAAGCTTCAGAAGAAGTAAATATTTTACCTGCATGTTGTCGATGTGAGTGACTGACTTCATTAGTTTTGCGTAAGTATTCATTTTTGTTTGAAGAGGGGTTTTTTCTGATTGAAATATATAAAATATCTTTTTGTCTCAAGTTTTCAGTACAGACCCACTTATATTGTTAACATAATGCAACTGACTTGATATATATTTCAATTAATACATATACAATGTATTAGTATAAACTAGAGATGGGGAAGTCTGAATAGATGTTTTACCCAGCCAGTTGAAGGGTTTTTTTTCTGTAGTAATCCTACATGCTATTCTCCTGTAATCTTTCCAGATTTTAGAAAATGAGCAGTTATCTGGGATGTTCCTCAGGCAAGATGTCCTTTGTAAAGAACTTGTAAAGATGATGCTCAAGACAAAATTGAAGAGTACTCTGCTTATAAACAGTGCTAAGAAACAGTGTTAGGAGTCAGAGGGTAGCTGGGGTGCTGACTTTGGGTGATACATGAAAGTAAACTCTTTAACAAGTGTGATAACTATAGATTTGAGGCTGCTTCATGTACAGAAGGGGTGTTACACCTCCTAACAGGCCTGGCTTGTTAGTCAGCTTGGGAAATTACATTCTTATCAAAATTCCACATGAAATTCAGTTGGGATAAAATACTAATCTCTTCTTGTCCCAAACAGCTCACGTTACTGTAAAGCTGATGTGTTTCAGCTCCAAAAGACTTGTACTGCATTAAGTTATTGGATTATAATTTTGTGTGCTGTTCAATATTTTTGAATGAAAAGCATTTGCTTTTGTCTCCTTCCTTGCCTCAATCAGTCAGAAATTATGAACTTCAGAGTATTTTCAAACTTGAGACTTCACACTGGGTTACACAGGAATGGGTATTTATTTTGGACATGTTTTCCATAGTTAAGGAGATAAGAGGGGTTATACCCATTTGCATAATATGCTATGCCACATCTTGCTTTAAGATAGGGTGTGTATGCCCTGTCTTTTTAGCCTGAATTTCTTTCATAAAGTGAGTTGGAGCTAGCAGATGAGGTTGCTGTCCTCTGGTGACTTAGATATGTCCCCTGAGCAGAGTAGTTTTGCCCTATGTACCATAATGAACGTAGTGTAATTAACCATTGGAACATCTTGCCCCAGTAGGTTCTCTGTCACTTGAAGTCTTGATTTAAACACTGTAATTTTCTTGAGAGACATGTTCTAATACATCTAAGATCTAGAGAGCTCAGGAGAGGTGCTACTGTGTGGAAGTCTACATCCTATTTAACCTGAGACCTCAGAGTAAATAGTCCAGATACCTTTTTTTTTAGCTTTAGAAACCACATTAATACATTTATGACTATATCAAGATAACATCCTATGGACCAATCTGTTTCACTCAGATAACATGTCACTGAAATGTTTTTTTTCTTAGCAGGTGTTGCAAAACAAGGTACTGGGATCTTTGCAGATTAGTGATCAGACGCTTCTCATTAGGCTTTATTTCATCAGTTGTCTTCCTGGACTTCTGTTTCCAGTGGTCTCCTTGCTTCCCCCTTTAAAATCATCTCTGCCTCTTCTTTCACAAAGATGACCTTTTCTGAAGACAAAAATAACCAAATCCAAAAACCCCAACAAAAAAAAACCCTGACTTGCTTCTGTCTAGTAAAGTTCAGACTTGGTAAAAGATATTCCTATTATTTATTAGTCTCACCAGCTTGGCAAGATTTGCATTTTTATGACTATTTTAGGATCAGCTTGGTACATGGTTGGATTTGTCATCTTTCTAAATCTTCTTCTTTTACATGAGCAGTGTACTCTGGGGTGACATACGCTTGTGTGTCTGCATCATCAAAACAGAGCAGGTACCAGTGATGGCCTCTTCTAAAGGTACCTGGCTGGGCTCAGTTGGTGGCACAGCTATGGTCTTGTTCCTGGAGAAGGAGACTGTGAGTAGAGCTTTCAAATCACCAGAAGAAATTCATCACCAAAACTGGCCCATTTGTGTCACTAATGCTGTATCTATATACAAAACTCACCCCATAATACGTAGTTAGAATTTACTACTTTGCAAAATAACTGATGACAGGAGCATACCTGAATGGATTTATTTAGGTTAAATTGTACCATGGGAGTGGTTGGAAATTGAGTTATTTGAAAGCAAAGATAATTTATATTATAGGGAAGCAAGATTTGCAATGAATTAATCAGTTGCATATGTTAAGTAGGTGTTTGCAATTAGTGTGAGGGGAACTTAGTGTAAAATAGGATCGTAGGGTTTTGTTGTGGATTTTTAGCATCTGTTTTAGGGATTGTACACAAAATTTGAAATTGCTGGTCTTTTCCTTTTGTGATGCAAGTACAGAATACTGTGCTGTGCCCTATTATTGTGCTTAAATTGGAACTGATGCCACCGTGGAAGCACTGTGGTTCTTTTTTGCATTCAGTGCCTGTGCAGTTCTGAAGCAGCCTGCAGGCGCTCTATTGTAGTTCGCCTCGCACAACACTTGGGGCCCAATTTTGAATGGCTTATGCATTAAAGAGACATTTTCCTTATTTTTCTAAATGTTTAGTATTGTTCCATGAGGAAATTTGTAAATTTTGTTTGCTTTAGTACTGCATTTTAAAGAAAACACTTTCAACCTGGTAGGTGATACCTATGTTTTGCACTTGTGTCCGATCATGAAGCGTATGCATGTCTCTGTGTAGTTCACAAAATAAATTATATAATATATAGTCATATCTGTTGTTTTCTGGAATTTGACTGAGGCTTACAACTTCAAAGGTGAGGCTGGGCTCCTTTTTTGTGTTCAGAGAGGGTGACTAAACTATTGTGGCCAGCATTGCAGTGTAAGACTTGTGAGGCTCATCCTTTGTTTTAATCTTTAAGTGCCTCAGGAGTCATCCATAAAGGATATCCCAGTGGGGGAGTTGAGGTCTTGTGGACAGTTGGTGGAGGGGGCAGAGTAAAAATTCTGGAAAAATCTGCAGACCTCCTTTCAGGATTTCCACTTTTGTTCCCTTTGGCTAAAATAAGTCTTTGAAAATGGTGCTGTGGAAGTGGGTAAATGAAAGGGAACTACATGGGGCTAAGGAATGGTGATGTTCTTTTGGGAGTTCAAGGCATTTATACAGTTTGAGAAAGAGAGTGGGGAGATCAGTATTTGATAAAATCTACTGGAGCCCTCTAATTTGTTGGAAATAAAAAAAAGGAAAATGGAAAAAAATTTAGGTTATTCCCTTGTTTAATTTGCTAGACTGGTACTAATTCTGCAGTTCACTTACTGTACTAGTTAATTTCAATATCCACTCTGCATTCTTGATTTCAACAGGGGAGAAGGTGGATGCTGAGGGCAAAAGGGTACAGGATTGGAGGGGGTTTGAGTGGATCTTTGCAGCAAATTGCGCATACCCTTTTCACAGCTGTACCTGAATACAACTCATGTAATTTTTTTTTAATTATTCCATGAGGTTTTTGATTGTGGAATTGTTTTTCCACTAAAGTGAAGCTTCTCAGAAATAATTCTTCTGAAAGGTTTTATGAAACTAGGTGGAAATCCTCTATCAGAAAAGATGAACTTGCAAGTAATAACATGAATAATATAGAAAGTATTTTCTAAAAGCTTCAAATTTCAGAGTTACTTTATGCTGAAAGATTACTTAAATTTCCAACAGGGCAGAATGCAGGTGCTCTAGAGATCCTGTCAGCCTGTAGCCCTCATTTTTCATTCATGCATTGCTCCCTTTGCAAGATGAAATGTGGTTTTGCTTACAAATCTTCCCCTTACTCCATTATCAGCTCTTTAAGCCAACTCAGCTACCATTTCTGATGATTTTTAAAGGCACTGATTAAACTTCCCAACACAGTCACAATTCCTCTTAAAATATCAACAGAAGTTCACGCTTCCAAAAGTTGGTCAGGATGAGCCCCCTAGAATTTCCCTGTGTGTATGTATTTCCATACAAGCAAACAATGTACAGAGGAGTGTTTCAATATTTTGAATAGTCTTTTGAGTAAAAACTAGTTCAGTTAAGTACCTTAGCTCTCTTCTGTGAGAACGGTTGTTTTATACAATAGAATTCTCTCTTACAGTTGTCTCTTTTCAGAGAGGTTCATTTAATATTTGTCCATGGTATCACCAACTGCAGTGCTAATTGAATGGTCAAGAAGGAAAAGAGCCTGTTCTAAGCAGATTCCAATCTAAGGATGGACAGCTAGACAGATAATATAAATGAGAATGTATAACAAATGCAGAAGAAGAAAGGGTTTGCTGGTGTGAGGGGGAGGAGAGACACTTCAGCATGGTGAAGCCGTATTTTAATCACTCCAAGGAGTAACAACAGGTTGCATTATGGCAGGTTTGTTATTTAATGCTGGTGGGGTTTCTTTTTTTTGTTAGGTGACTGCCATAAAATGTATTTATATGTTTGTGTATTAGAAACCGCATCCTTTCCATATAAAATGTTGGTTGTCCTTTCGTATTGAAAGAAGGTGGGTTTATTTCAAACCTCTAAATCTCACTCTGGTCTAAAGCTGCCCAAATAGCATTTATACTGGTGACTTGCTTGACAAGGGTTCTTTGTGAAGGTGCAAATGTGCTGCAGTCTCCCTGCTGTACAGTTAAACTTTCTGTGAATAAATCATTTTAGTAGATTGGGCCAGCAGAGGATTGCTTGTAGTGCATTGTGTGTGATTTAATATTATGCTATATGCAATGCTGGAGCTTAGTTCCAAATCTCACAAATGATGTAACATGTACCAAAGACTGAGTCCAGATTGTTTTAGCACCTAAAAGGCTGGTAGTAGCAATGTTAAAGTGCTTGTGACTCCTTAAAAAATTTAAAATCTTTTGTTTCTCATAAAACCCATTTGCAATATTGATACTTTAAATTCAGTGAACTGCTGAGCCAGGACCAGTCCTGCGCTGTTGGATTCCCACCCACTTTCCAGGGGAAGGGGATGGGCTGGTGTCGGTGTTGTCCCTTTCATTTAGGTTCCCTGTAAAAGTTCCCTGTAGAATTGTAGCAAACCAATTTATAAACAATGTGTCCACATACAGAGAACAATAAGAAAATGCCAGTAAAATTTTCAGTTAATTAAAACACAGTAAAATTATATACTCAAAATTCAGTTATTCTGGTATTATTTTTTGAAATCAGTAGATTCATTCAAAGGAGAATGAATAATTTAAGATAATTATATTCTTAAGGACTCAGTCTGGAACAACGTATCTTCTGTTCGATTACTTCTTTACTGAAACCAGTACTGAAATTGATGAAATATTTCCCTTTTTCTGTTCTCTCAGCAAGTGAGATGATTTTTCTGGGAGGTACAAGAAAATATGAGTTTTAGTTGCCTGGGATATTAGAATTTATAAATAATTAATTAGAAGAAATGGACCCGTGCTTTCAGTTTATTGTCTGGGTCTGTGCGAGAATTAGATCAAAATGTTAGCAAAGCAACCTTTTGGGCTGTGGCCAATGAAGTTTTTGTAGTTTTAAAATTTGCTGTGGCATTTACAGTACTCACAAATGGTTTCAAAGAGGCTTCTAAACAAATTTATAATTCCTTTATAACTCCTACAAGGGTGAATTGGCTGCCAGCTCCAATCAGCCAGACTCAGAGCTGTGCTCCCCTGGGCAAGCCGAGTGCGAGGGCGCCGGTGCTGCGGCTCTTCCAGGTGAGCAGGACCTGCTCCTGGGAGAAGGGGGCACAGGGCACTGGGCAGGGCACTTTGGGAATGCTGCTGGGGGGCCTGAAGGGAGTCATGGGTCCCTTGTGACCATGCAGCAGCTCTTGGGCAAGGGGCAGCTGGCCCCTCACAGTCAACTGCACCCTCTTTATGTACTGGGTGTGAAGTTCTATGGTACTAAATATCCTTTGACCAATTTTTGTCACCTGTCCTGAACATGCTCCCTCCCAGCTTTTTGTGCACCTGTTCCATGGCAGAGCACAGGAAACTGAGAACTCCTTGTTTTGGAGCAAACACAACTTAGCAACAACTAAAACATCAGTGTGTTATCAATATTATTCTCATACTAAATCCAAAACACAAGCTCTGAACCAGCTGTGAAGAAAATTTACTCCTGACAAAGAGTGGCCTTTTTTCTTATTTCCTTAGCTCAGTTTACAAAATATTTTTTTTCCTTTTGGTAAAAGAATTTACAAAATATACTTCCGTTATTGTTCATCATCATTAACTTACCTTTCTGTTTAATATACTTTTCAGAAATTCATATTTTGAAAATAGTAAGTGTAGGTAAATATTGCAGATATTCCTTTTTTGAGTATATGAAAATGAAAGTGCTTTGAATCCTTCAGTCTTTCAGGGAGGTGGAAAATGTTGTACATTTCATTTTGATACTATTTAAGATGTTTAATACTCTGAGGGTGGTATAGAGAAATATGAAATTTCAGAAATAAGGTTAAACTGCACATGTTTAGAAAGAGTCCCTCTTTAAAAGGGACTTCTAAGAATCAAGCACAATGATTCAGCAAAACCTCTATGTTTTGTGTCTCTGTGTGTGAAAAATTAGGCATGATTCCTGAATTTTTGTTATTCATATGAAATAATATGTACAATATATTTTCAACAACACCTTTCTATTGGTAGTGTTTCCAGTGATCTTATGAAATTGTTCTCCTTTAGAATATCAGACTCTTGTACCACATGGACATGCCATAAGAGGTATGTTGGGGCAGAGAGGAACATGTTTTCACCCTAGAGCAGAAGTGGTGTAATATGTGAGTTTTTATTGAAAAATGCTTGTTTTAAACTCTGCCCTGCGCTCCTAAGGATGGCTTTGTGTGTAACAGCTATAGGGATATCCATTTATTTAGGGATACCCATTTATTTAGGGATATCCATTTTAAGGACAGTATTTGATTATCACACCCTCTTTTAGTCACTTTTTTCACTCCTTGCCATCTCAGGTGTGCATCTGTGACATATGAGCAGTTACCCGTTGCAGTGTGGGGAACCTGTCAGGTAAAAGCAGAGATGCCTTTGATCCCATATCAGCTCTTTTCTTGCTTTGACCTGGCTTAGTTTTCCTTTATAAATGGCTTGGTAGTACATCTATTATCTATTTCTTCTTTCTATTTTAAGTATTTATTACAAATGTAACAAGAAACCCTGGCTAGGTATGTATTATAGGAAACTGAAAAATTCTATGTATAAGCAAAGCAAGCTTTGAACTGCAGCAATGTGTAAAACATACACACATACACAGAAATAAGGCCTTTACACCATCTCTACTGTTGTAAACAAGAAGCAAAAACCATTTTGCTCCATAATTTCACCTTTAAACAGCTAATTGACTCTGCAAAGCTTTTTAGTTCCTAAACTGCAACTGAGAACCTGTAGTACAAGCAGAGGTATTCCCAAGGGACTGTCGTATTTCAGTTGAAAGGTGTCCTGCAAAGAAGCAGGTGTTTACCTCTAATGAAGGCCCCTGGCTTTGCCATTCTGATCTTAATATATCCAGCCAAACTAACCACAGAGGTGCACAGATTAGACATTGGGAAGAAATTCTTCCCTGTGAGGGCAGTGAGGGCTGGGCACAGGTTCCCAGAGAAGCTGTGGCTGCCCCATCCCTGGCAGTGTTCAAGGCCAGGTTGGATGGGGCTGGAGCAACCTGGGATAGTGGAAGGTGTCTCTGCCCATGGATAAACTTTAAGGTCCTTTCCAATCCACACTGTTCTGTGGTTCTAGGACAGTTAGGCTCAGACTCAGTAGAAATCCCTCTGTGCCACACAGGTCCTTTTGGGATCTGAGCAGCTGACCCAGCACTGTGGGAAACACTACGCTGTTCATGAACTTCAGTATGGAATGAATTCAGAAAGGGACATCTGGCCTATGGGGATGTTAAGAGAAAGTCTGGGCTAGCTGCAGTTCACACAAGTTAAAATTGTAAGAATACAGCTGTGAGGATGGTAAAGCAGATTTTCTGAGTCACACTATAGCTGTGAAACTGCAGCATCCTAGCAGGGCCAGCATGTGCTCTTTAGGTAATTCTCAGATACCTCTGAAAGACACTCTTCAACTTTGTTTTTAAATGTATTGCATGAGGTATTTGTGAGGTTCTAGTTAATTTGCTGAGAGTCAGTCCTGACTCCTGTAATTCACCCAGTAAATGACAGGCTCATCTGTAGCAGCTATGGTGCGGTCTTGTGCTCACTGGAGTACATCAGCATGGGTCTGATTGCAGCCTGGAAATTAAATGGTGTTCTACCATTCACCCTGTAACCAACACAATTGCCAACACCTTCTGGTAATCAAGATGAATTCAATCATATTTGAAACCTACATGACATTTCAGCCGTGTTTCTTGTAAGGAGTTCTGAAATCTACAGCCCTCCATGAAATAAGCTGTTAAACTGACAGGTTTTCTTAAGAGTGAAGATCTGATAAATGATGTCTGTTGCAGAGTTTCATTTCAGTCTAGTACAGTTATTCTATGAGCCTATAAAATGATAACATATTTGATCTAGTGCTAAGAATGTAGCAGATTTTTAATTACAGCCTCATTCTGTAGGAAATTCGTAGTAAAAAAAATAGAATGTGGACTTATGAACTTGGAGGTGGCCAGGAATTTAATCTCCTTTACCAGGCTGGTTTTTTTCCTACTTTTTTCTTTTTTTTTTTCATTGTGGTGGTTAAAATAGAGCTAATTTCTTTTAGAAAGCTGTGTGTGGATGCCACTATGTGAGATTATTCAGGAATGCTTGTTGATGTGCAGGACTTCCTTGCACGTTTGAAATTGGATGTCATTACTTCCCAGAAAAGAACTTGCAGCAGTGTTCTCACCTGGAGAGGAGCAGAGCCCAGATAGGGAAGGGACAGGTGTTTGTTACCCATTGGCCTTTTTCGGAATTGTTTTTAAAATTAATATAACGGCTTCTGAAAGTTTTAGACACAAGAGTTTTAAGGGTGACTTTGACTATGGTTTAATGGGAGCACTTATAAAATCTGGTTTTATAAATCTTAGAACTTCACAGTTGCTGACCTGTCAGAAAAAAGCTGTGAAGACCAAATGGGTTTCCATGAACTGTTCACTGGTGTGTGTATGTTATTGTAATGGTAGATGATGGAGAGTTTTATTGCCAGTTTTTTCTCTCTCAACTTGACCCTTGTGATTTTCTGATTTTCTTTCTTGTTTTTTTTTTTTGTTTTTTTTTTTTTTTTTAAGTTGTTTCTTTGTGCTGGAATTTACCATACTATCCTTGCATTACCTTGATTTCAAGGTCTTGAATAAATGTCTCCTATAAAGAAGGAAGAATAAATTCTGACTCAGTTTTAGTTGTAGTACACAAAGGCAAAGACCATTGCAAGCCAAGAGTGTTTTTGGTCCAGACACACATTATTTTTCTCCTTAGAAAACAAGTGTGCACCTTTGTTTCATTATTTCTTCCTGGTAAGTGGACATTTTGTAAACTCCCACTAAGGGCATGGCACCTCGAAAAAGGACTGTGTCAAGGTTAGTTGTAATGAGTAAAATATGCAAATTCAAATTAAAAATATTTTCTTAATCGAGGATGCATAAATTATTCCCAGTGGGCACCTAAATGACAATAAATTTCGCCTGCCTGGGAATTAACATGCCCCACTTATATTACTTTTCTGTTCCATTAAAAAAATGCATTATTCATTTAAATGGCTTCCATTGTATTTAGCTTCTGAAAAAGAGATCAAACTACTATTTCAGAGCCTAAATTTGAGCCACATATAAACCAATTTTGTGTATATTTTCATACTAAAGTAAAAAAATCTTACATTTGCCATATCTTCAAAAGTACAAAAATAAAATCATACAAAACCAGGTAAACCTACTCAGCTAATTGCTGTGATTCACTGAAATGATGTCAGCATTTCTGATACCTAATTTTGGAGTACCCAGGGTCTTTCTGTACATTTGATCAGGGCTGCATCCCTGTTAAACCCGTGCTGTGGCCAGGCAATACAGTGCATGAGCGTATTTTGTCCTGCTCTCCTCCCAGGGTTGTTTGTCTGTCCCCTGATCTGCCTCTGCAGGCAGTTCTGCTCTGTCCACCCCACGCAGGGCTGAGAGGGGACAAAAGAAGCCAGAGCTTGAATTTTCAGTGGGGGCCAAGGCGTGTTTGAGCTGGGAATAGGCAG
The DNA here is from genome assembly GCF_017590135.1 of Pyrgilauda ruficollis. Taxonomy (NCBI): domain Eukaryota; kingdom Metazoa; phylum Chordata; class Aves; order Passeriformes; family Passeridae; genus Pyrgilauda; species Pyrgilauda ruficollis. The sequence continues at coordinate 11,296,975 of NW_024511432.1, forward strand.
GAGGGAATGAAGATCTGTGGGGATGACGTATAGAGCTCTTGGTGTCCCTCTGTAGCTGTCTTTTGATAATCTTTAACTACCAGTTTGCTCATGTGAGCAGCAGTTATTAAAAATGGGGGGTAGTTTATCTGCACGCTTTCTTCTTAGCTAGGCAGGTTTGAATGTCCAAGGGTTTCTGTGAGCTCTTACTTGGTGTACACTGAGCACATTGTATCTAATCATTCATTTTTTTTCAAGCCCTTGGAGGTGCTTATAATCCTAAGCATGCCATAGAAGCTCCGATTCTCTCCATGTAAATCATTTACAGTGGGATTTCAAAAGGGCTCAGCCTAACCCTGCTTCCTTAGAAATCAATTGTTAAGGTCCTTGTGACTTCAGTGGGAGCAGTTACGCCAACACAGAGTGCTCTGAAAATGCCTCCCTAAACTGTAAATGAGAATATACATTTGAGAATGTTGCAACCTAATTTTTAGACTGAGCTTGTGATGGTAGTAACAGAGTGCCCTAGATTTAGTGCTGTATCTACTTGATTATGTCACTTTGCCATCTTGTCTGAATTTGGCTCTGTAATTCCTGTTTACATGGGATTTATTCTTTTTGTCTGTTTGGTCTTTGTATTTTTATTGTAATGACCTTATCATTCCAGCTCTACGCTGTACCCACAGAAACATTTAAGAAACTACCCTAAATGTTTCAGTATACATAAACATGATATACTTTCATGTATGTATATATATTTTTTTTTCTATTTTTCTGCTTGTACATGTTTTGTGACAAAGTAGATGTGGACTAAATTGAGAATTTTTTTGATTTGCATGTTGGGATTTTTTTTTTTTTTTGGAAGGGGCTGGTTTTGTTTGTTTGGGTTCTTTCCTTAAAACATCAAAACAAATATTTAGGTGGCCCTTTATAAACATTGGCAGACTTCATTGTTCAATTATGACTGTAATATTAGAAATGCTAAACCATGACAGATTTTAAAGAATATTTTAAAAACTGAGTCTGGAGGTAACAGCTTTATTACTGCATGATGACTTGACCCATATTTCCTAACATGATTTCCCTACTGTAACTCGTTCATGTAAGTCTAATGATATCAGTTGACCTTGACAGCTAGACCTAAAAGCCTGTGGTTGTCCTGTTTTTTCAGCATCTTTTAGATTTTTCTTATTTTGTTTTTTCTTATTTTAGTTTTTCAGCAATTTCAAGAAATCCATTTTAAATATAGGATACCAAAAATTCTACCAAGAAGGTATAGCTAATTCTAAGAAACCAGAATTTTTGCAATTCCTTTGAATCTTTGGACTGAGCATATTTTACATACTGTTGCACAGTGATACCTCTCTCTAGCATAATTCTTACTGCCTTTGCAGCAGATAAATAGTGCTAATTACACAGCCACATGGAAAAATTACTCTCAAATACTTTCTGTGTCTTTAGTGAGAGATGACTTTCTGTTGTTGTTTAGAATTATTCTTAACCTTCAGTTCTGCCTTTAAATGAATAATTTTTATTTGGTCTTTTTAAATCCCATTTTTAGTAAGTATTTTCCACTTTCCCTAAGTGGAATTTCTAGCTGAAATACCTTGGCCTGAAGTCTAGGTCAGTTTTAGTGATAATGCTGAGATTAATGCCAGATATTTTAAAATCCAGTCTGTCAGAAACATTAGACTTCTGCATGACAATGTAAAGGGGACACTACCAGCTTTCCAGTGAGCACGTCACTTTTAGCTCTGAGATCACATCTTCAAACTTGCTTTGAGCCCTTTAAGAGCAAACCTGAAAACCACCTCATTACTATGCATAGAAAAACTACTTTAATCACTTTGAGATTTCTAAAATGTATTTGTTAAAATCTTTCTCTCATTCTGAGGCTGATATCATTTGACTAAGGGCACTGAGGGAGCCTGACTTGAGAGGTATTGGGACATGAAAATATTGGAAATTCTTATAAGCAGTGTTTAAAATAGCTTTTCTGTAAATGATTTGGTTCACATAGAAAAAATGATTGTCTGGTGCTGTGGTTTGGCAAGCACTCTTAATGAATATGAATAAATTCACAGGTGATTTCACCTTTTATGAGTAACATGACCACGGTTTAAATTGTCATAGCAACTTTTCCAGCATCATGAATCCTCCCCTTCTTGTGTTAGCCAGTAGGGTAGGCAGGAGAGACATGGAGCTGCTGGACAGAGTCCAGTGAAGGGCCTCAAGGATGATTAAGGCATTGTCTTTGTAGCATCTATTCCCAGAGGAAAGTCTGAGACAGAGGGGACTGGAGAAGAGAGTTCAGGGGATTTTATCAATGTACCTTAAAAGAAATCAGGGCAAAGGCTCTTTTTGCTGGTCTCCAGCAACAGGACAAGAAGCAATGTCCTGGTTTTGCTCTTTGTCTGTACCCGTGTGCAGACAGCCTAGATCCAGAGTCCTTCTTCCTTGTTAGCCAAGCTTAAACACTGCTCTGCACACAGGAGCTGCAGTGCAGCCCCTTTGGCCTTGCTGGGCCCCTCCTGTCCTGCAGCAGCAGCCTGTCCTGGGCTCAGGGGACAAGGGCTCTGCTGGGCTCAGGGGACAAGGGCTCTGCTGGGCTCAGGGGCACGAAATGGCCAGAGTGCTCAGGAGCTGCTGCCCAAGGCCTGCAGCTGATTGCACCATCCCAGTCTCATTCCTGTATCTTAGCCTGGAGAGAGCAAAGCCATACCACCTGTGTGCATGCCATGGCAATCCCCTTCAACACCTTTCCTGTGAAACCCATCCATCCTGAGCCAAAGGAGAGCCTTCCCACATTCCTTTGCAAGGACAGACTCATTAGGGCAGAGATGCTGGGGAGAATACCTGTCAGGAGAGGGTGCAATGCTGGGAAATAATTTTGTTGGCATATCTATCTGTTCATACCAGATACTAAAAACATAATTGAAAGGCAAAATACATTCTTTTGGGGTTTTGGTTTGGTTTGTTTTAATTTACTTAAAAAAATTAAGTAGGAAAGATTTTGGGATTTTTTTTTTCTTAATTTTGGTTTTCTTTGGCCTTGATGTTTTTACTTTTACAATTATGATATTGAAGATATTTCAAGTAATAAAGGGGCTCTGTGGTTGTTATTGAAAAGGCAGGAAAGAGACCCAAGTTGTGCAGACCAGTAACTTACTGCCTAGGAAATCTGGGTTTATATTGTTTGTTAGAAGTTGGCGATGACTGAAAATTTTACATGTGTTAATTGTTAATGACAAGCAGGTTACAGACAACAACAGATTTTGTGAATTGGTAACAATCCCATGGTATAGAATTATTTTATGAAATTACATTTATATGATCATTTTATTGGAGACAGTTTGAAATTGTAGAGGACATGAAATACAGAATTCTTCTTCTGTGGAAATACTCCACACTTGAACACTTAATAACCTGAAAGAGGAGGAAGAATTTTGCCTATTAGAGACCTAATAGTTCTTTTATATAAATCTGGTTCAGCCAGATAAATAGGTTTCCCGATATTAGCCTGGATACTAATAAAGACACCTTTCAAATATGAGAATCAGCATAGAGGACTTGAGGAAAAATCATTATTAGAACTATTCCAAGCTGAATGCAAACTGAAGTTGTGATGAAATTTAGGTGTAACACTGGTGTATTTGATGCAAAGATATTTTTTCCCTTAAGTTCAGAGCAACATGATTTAGGTTTATTTTTTTGTTTAGAGTTGTTTGTTTGTTTGTTGTGGTTTTTATACTTTTGTATATTGAAAAAGTAGTTTGTTTACCTCATAGGCAAGGAAAGGAAAGCTCATAATAACTGAAATAGGAGAAACTGATTGTTACTAAATATTTGCTGCTGTTTGACAGGCTAAGTGTGGAGATCTTTGGTTCGATTTTAGGGGGGCAGAAGTGTTGGTGTTTCAATGGGGCTTGCTTGTTTTATGATTTAAGTGTTGTGGGTTGGGTTTTATTATTATTTTGGAAAATAGATATTTACCATGAGAAAAATATTCTTTATTTTTAGTTTTATTTAATAACTGGCTCAGAGTTCTGTGGGTAGATTTACTGATAGACTGGATATCAGGCTTATGAAATGTTAATAGAGCTCTTCAAAATATTTTGATAGATGTTAATATTGAAAGAGCATTGGAAAATAAGGGAATATTTCAACATAACTAGCCCTTGTAGATTGATCACCTGATCCAGTATTTTTGAATCCTTGCCCTTGCTGGGCTGGAATATGAAATTAAGCATTCAGATCTGGAAACCCCAGTCTCTGGAGAATTTTGCTCTTTTGGAAAAGGCAACTCTGTCAGCACAAAGGCATTTCTGGAAGGCATTTCAATGAAGATACGAAACTGTAGAGGCCACATAGAGAGAGGGAGAGCAGGAAAGAAGTAAGGAAGTGTGTGGGTGAAAAAATGCTAGAGAAACAGTGGGCCAACCCCACTATTTTTGTGCTAACTTGGGTTAAGCAACCCTACAGTATGAAAACTTATTGAAAAAATACCACAAAAAAGCAGTAACAAAAGTGTTTAATATATTACTATTGAAATGAAGATGGCACCTGCTGACTTGCTTTCCTTTTATGTGCAAATCTGTTTTTTATAATTCCATTTCTGCATGATTCTTCTAGTTTAAGAAAGTTTTAATACAGCCTTGAAATACCTTCTAATTGAAATTGATTAAAATATGTTTCACTGTTTTTCTGTGGTCTCACAGAATACATTTTTGCATTTAGCATTGGTGATTTTTATTTTTATCTACATAGCGTAAGCCGTTCATGTAACTTCAATGTGTGCTGGATTAGCTTCTACTGTTAACATTCCTTTTTATTTCCAGTTGCTGGAATTATTGCAGCTGATTTTGCCCCAGGCACAGTTCACTAGGGAGTTGGTACCTGGGGTTCTGTTGATATCCCTGTCACTGGCAAGGTAAGGAGAGGTTGACTTGCATTCGCTATGAGTAGCAGGCTAGAAATAAATCATTTTAATATGCTTTCTGAAGATAAAAAATTAGGAGGGGCAGTGGGTGTCTTGCTGATTATTTATATGCGCACCAGTAGTAACTGGGAACCTTGACCGTGGTTTTTGAAACAATATTCTTTCTTCTTGATGTGTTGAGAAACAACTCTTGCTCACACAATGAAGGAACTACCCTATTTCAAAGGGAGTATTTTCTGTATGACAAATCAAAATGATATTTTTTTTCCTTGGGAAAAGAATGCCCTTCTAAATGAATATCTGTAACAAAGAAAATTTACCACTGAAGTACAAAATTTTGGCTTGTTCTCCATTCAACAAGTTTCTTACTTGGCACCTCAAAGCTGGTTCATGAAAAGCTTATGTGCCATGAGTCCATTTAATTGTTTGTTTTGTTGCTGGCTCTGATGATGTTGGATCAATAAAATAACTTGACTTTCAGAAGCACTTACTAATTCCTTTTTTTCCCTAATAGCATGGAAGGAGTTACACAGCTGAATGACATTTGTTTAGATAGTTGTGTAATATGAGTATCTTTTAAAAGAAGAGAGAACTGAAAATGAGCTCTTTTTAAAAAGGATTCAGTTTTGACAAGTCAGTGCTTAGTGTTTGAATGCTTGTGAAATGATTTCCTTGCAACAATGCCATATTTAGCACACTAATAAAAGAGAGGAAGGAAAGTGGATCTTTGATAAGCTAATTATTTTTGGAACTTGCATCAGAGTTTAGTAAATCAGCATGCTGCATCTGCAGTGCTAACCAAACTAATCTAAAATACTTGCCTCCCTGTGGAGGTATAGAAATGTCATAGTCTGTGGAGACCTGCACTGCATTTATGCAGGTCTGCCTTTTCTGTCATGGATTCAACAGACCTTTCCAGAGAAGAACTACAGTACTTTAAACAACCTTAAGGTGGGGTTTAAAGAGATTAATGAATATCAGCCTTGTACTAAATAAATCTTTATCACTTGCTTTACCTATTGCAGTAATTGCCTCTGTGCAGTGGAACCCATTCAGTCTGTCAGCTTGCCATTAATCTCAAATACATCTTTGACAAAAGAATCTACCTTATCTTCATTTTGGTTGTGTCTGTGCTTGTATGTGAGCTCTGGCACTTAATCAGGTCATCAAAGTATGGATCTGTTTAGTTGTATGAATGTTATATGTTTGAGGAATTCCGACCTGATGTAACAAGACTTAGAAATTAACAAAAAACCCCAGGGCTTCCAAATCTGTTTGTTACAAATATGTACCCATTCCTGTCACCAAATGAAATGTGTTAACAAATATGAGGGCCATGACTCTACTATGAGAGGTTTCTGCAAGCAAACAATATGTGTGTCTTACTTGTGAAAACATCCTCACTGGCTCTCCCACCCAAATAACAATAATTTGGGTCATTCCATAGACAGCTTTGTGTGAATTTGTGTGTGTTTATGTTTACAGATCATGGTTTCTAAACTGATTTTTGTTTACCTGTCTGACAAACCCCCTCTTTTAATATGGTTATCAAGTTATAATTGAGAATCAAACTGCTGTGATATGTAATTAATACATATTAACACATATTTTATACCTGCTTCATAATGCAAACAATTTAAATTTTTATTTATCCCTAATGTTGCAATGAAATCAATTACATACTTCCATGTGAATTGAAATTTCTTTAAGCTGTTTCTGAATTTTTTAAAAGAAGTACTTTTTTATTTATTATTTCTGGAGTATTTTCAGACTCTTTTGAGAGGACTGTCTGCTTTCTGAGCTCATATGTAACCAGAAGTCAGGTATTTTTGATTTAACAAGTAAGGATAAATTATATAAATGGATTAAGTTCTCCCTGGAAAGGATAGAGGTTTAGGAGGAATATAATTCTGTATGTAGAAGGAGCCTTGCAGATTTATTCAGGTAACTCATATCTGGACAGATAATTGTATTGCAAAAATTAAGTAAGAACATGAAATGGCAAAGATTGAGTACATAGACTGAACCATGAGTCTGAAATCTGGTAGTTTTACACTGGCAGCCTTAAATTAGGTGCTGTTTTGGATTCTTTCCCAGCAGGTAGGATTCAGATAAGGGTGTGATATACTCATTAACTTCATCAAGGGAGATGATTAACAGCTGCATTTAAGCTGTTTAACCTCAAAGGCTGGGGAGGAAGATGAACAAAACCTAAAAAACCCCAAATTTGCAGGGCACAAAGCTCCCTGTGGATTGAAATATCTGCTGTAAGTGTTGCTGAACTAATAAGTGAGTGTTGAAGGCATCAAAAATGGTGAAGTACTTCGTAATTTATTAAAAATTAACCTATTTACCTTAGATTTTTCAAATGGAGGCTCTTAGGGGTGTTTGTTTCATATTTTGAGTGTTGCCCATGGCTAGTAACTGCTGTATCTGTGTGAACAATGCAGGCAGTGGCTCTGTTGGGTAGCGAGGAGGTGGGGACCATCAGTGTGGTTTCATGCTGGGGAGGGCTCCCAGCATTCTGTGTCTGCCTGGTGCCATGTGGATCCAGTCCCAAAGCAGCACAGGTGAGCCAGCACAGCACTGACCCCAAGGACAAGGTGCTGCTCCTGTCTTGTGCTTGGACCCAGCTTGTTCTGTTCTCATTTGAAGACTGTCCTCTCTTGCACAGCTTAGACATGATCTACTCAACACCAAACTTAAAATTAGGAGACCTGGGTCCCCTGTTTGGCCTTGGGCATGTTTCTCACATCACAATAGTTCTGCCCTTCACTGCCTTTCTCTAAGCACATTGACACAGATCTGGAAGTCATTATGTAGAAACATTAAGTAGTATCATTGCTAAACACTAGAGGATATCCCCAACTTCTGTTTTGCCTTTGCATACCACATTTCTTAATATCTTTAAGGAAAATAGATTTCTTAGTAAAAATAGTTTCAGTGAATAAGTAAGGCAATATATCCTGGTTATCCTGGAATTTCAAATAAGTCAAGACTGGATAATCGAGGCTAATCTGTACGTTTATTTGAACTGTTTTGATTAAGGGGTAGGTCTGTTCAGCAGAAAAACCACAAGTGAGAATTTGCCCTTTACATTTAGATTATTATTTTTATGCTATGTTTCTTGACCTTTCAGTGCTGTGTTTGGTGCTTGTGGTTGCTAAGCACATTTAGCTCCTTCTTTAAAAATCAGTCACAAGCCACTGATGGGTTTGAGATGTATTCAAGAGCTGACAGAAAGCTTGTTTTTTGTTGTGGTTTTTTACCCCCCTCATTCACAGCAGTTCTCACATATCTCTTGCTGCTCAGCTGCTAAGACCATGACCCAGCTGATGCTGTAATGCTTTTTCCTTTTTCTCCTTTGACCCGCTGTTTTCCGAGTTTCCTTGGAGTCCTGCATGTGAACCACTCATACTGCAGCTTGATGCCTCTGCCTGGAGCTGCTGGTTTGCCCTTGCTCTACAGTTGACCTTGCAAGGTCTTTCTTTCACAGTAAAAGGCTTGAAGACCACACTCCTACAGAAGTGTTTATCCTGAGAGCTGTTGTTCACTGTCAGTAACAACTGCGATAAACACATGATTTACAAATCCATGCCGGCAAACCAGAAACACTTTTACATGTTGCCAGAATTACAGTTATTTATTCCAACACCTCCTCCTAAGAATTCACTCCACACTGCAGAACAGCAACTTTTCAGTATGCATCTCTTCTTGTAGACTGTTTTTCAATCTCTGACATATTGGCTGAATTTGAATTAGGAGACGGCAAGTAAGAGCTGAAAAGGTTTGGCCAAAATTCTTGAACTGTGTTTCAGAGGGTTATTATGGTTTGGTCTAATTAATAATGGGCTCACTTCAGAGCTTCTGCTGACATGTTCTTGCAGGAATGGCTGTCAGATGCTCATGGGTTGTAAAATGATATGGAAGAGAGACAAGGGCAGAGACTTCTCTAGCTTTAGTCAATGAAGACACTGGAAAGAAAGGGCGAAGTGTACTTACTTCCAGAGTTCAGCCTGAGAAGAAAATTATTGGGAAGACTGCTGGATGCAGAGGGTGGGATGTGAATGACATAGGCAAACCAGAGGCATGGTAGAAAACCCTACCTTTAGCTTTCCACAGCTACCAGCATTCAACTGTGCTATTTTGGAAAAGGTTTTTCAGTTTCTTCTCTGCAAAATATCTCTAAACTGGTTGGATTGTCATATCCCTCTACTGGCTGCCTGGTTTTGTTCTTGATTTTATGGATGTGATGAGAGCTTTTTCAGATACCAGCAGACACGTGACATCAGGAGGCTTTGCTAGTCCTGCTGATGTAGGCACAATTCCCAGGAGGTATCTAAAGGCAAGGACCACTAATTTATCATCATTTTACAAATGATGATACAATTTTAGATACAAATCTAGTGATTAGAAGCCATATCTGGATTTTTTGTAATTCCACATCTGTTTTCAATTTTATGAGAGACTCTTGGATATCCTGAGCACTGACACTTTTCTGAGTAGCCTCCCTATTTTGGTATATACCAGAAAAAATTTCTTGTAAGCTGAAAGGATCTGCTCTAGCCACTCAAAATCAGAGATGGTATTGTCTATATAGAAGTTCTCAATTACCTTGTTTCTAAACTGTGGATAATAGAAGCTCAAGCTGAATGTTACGTGTAGATGTATTTAATATTGTCTTCTAGGATTTTTATAGCACATCATTCAAGCATACACGTTTTTTGAAGACGCTTCTCCCTTATGTGAAGAATGTTCTATGGGTCTAATAGTGTCTCAACAACATAATTTTATTTCAGTAGTTGCATTTTCATCTTTTACTACAGTGATTGCTACCTATTTTTATGGGTGTAGGGGGAAGCAGTGCACTAAATATATTTGAGGGACAGCTAAAAGAGATGAGTATTTCACATTTCTTCTTTTTGGGATCTGTTCTTTTATAAAAAAATCAATTTTGTCTTCAGTTTTTAAGGTTGGTTTTTTTTGGGGTTTTTTTTGGTTTTTTTTTTTTTTTTTTTTTTTTTTTGGTTTTTTTTTTGGTTTTTTTTTAAGAATTGTGCATCCTGTATCAGGATTTACTTGGTTTTACTTTCTCACTACCCCCTTTCTCATGCTTTTTGGGGAAGAATAAGAAGCTGGGAACTCTGATATCTGTCCTGCACAGAGACTGGGCTGTATAAAGGGCATGATCTTGGAAGCAGCTCTCATCAGTGTCCCAGACCTTCAGTGCCTCAGGATCCTTGTTAGGTTATTGTGTCTCATTCAGCCTTTTCATAGCTCTGTAAGATTTATGATCTTTTTATTGCTGCAAATAGTGATTTCCAAATACAAATGTTCTAGTAGCCTACTCATTAAGCATGTAAAATTAAGAGAGAAGGAAAATTTACTTTTTCTGTAGTTAAACTCCTTGTTGGTTTTAAGAAGGGCTTTTTGAGGAATGCCTTGCTCTTGCATACCAAGCAACAAAATTTCCCAATGTCAATTCTATTTCTTTATACTCTCAAAGGAGTGTTACCAAAGAGAGGATTTCATTCAGACAGGTCTCATTTTGTCATTTTGGAGTTCAAATATTAATACCTTTTTCTGTATCACACTGTGCGGGTCAGACTTCGTGAAAAATCGGAAACCGCGTGCATTGATGAAATAACTTTATTTTGTGTACTTGAGATACTTCTATTTTTGAACCCTATATATCTGACAATAATGACTGGTGCTCTCCTTGCAGTGTAAAGGGACAAATACAGGCAAGTTGCTTGAAAAGGACATTTAATGTAGTTCTCAAAGCATTACAGCAAAACTTTGAAATTAGGCTTTATTGGGAATAATTAAAGGAGCAGGTCTGGAATCAGTTAAAGACCATACCTATACATAGAAAGCAAAGCGGAACAATATACAGTGGAAGGATGTCACTCTTTGTTCTTGGATTTTCCAATGCTCCTTTGTGGAAAAAGATGAATTAGAATTAGTATGAATGGATAAAAATAGGTTTTAAAAATATTTTCTTTCTTTTTCTCTTAAGGCACTGCTTCCATCTACAGCTTTCTTCCAAAATTTGAGATGAATGAAATCTCTTTTAACTTTAATAAAATTAGAAGTGCTATGAGAAGCCTTTGGGACAAGGAATTTTCACATATATTTTTTAATGAATGACATTCTTCAGCTGGCCCTGTACCGTGCCTAATATTTTGCACAGCCTTAGAAATTCGGTTCTGTATGCTTTATTTGCCATGGATATTTGCATCACTGAATGTATTTTTAGAGACTCTATTGAGAATTAAATTTTATTAACTCATTGAAGATATGATATTATTTTTTATGCAATTATTTTCCACTTCAGAAAGATTTTGTGTAATATTGCAAATCAAGTTTAAGCCAAAATATGCACAATGGAATTTAAAATCCTTGTTTCCCAAATGATGATGATAGAATTAATTAACCTGTTGTTTACTAAGGAGTGTCAGTCCCTTATATTCTGTTGAATAGAGGGGCAGAACAAACTCACCCAGGCTTGTTCATCATGTGTGGATGCTACTTACAGCAGCTCAGTGCAAAATCCTTTCTGGATCTGGGAGCACACAGCTGTCCATGCCTGTGGGCCCTTGCTCAGCTTGGAGAGTGTGGGCTTGTCCCTGAACACTGCAGGGCCCTTTCCATGCAAGGATGCCAAGGGGTGGATTCTGTTGTTAAACAAATGTATTGTCTGTGCTTTGTATTGAAGGGGAGGATGATCCTTGGAAAATACTCCTGATGACACTTGAAAAGTTTCTTGCTTTGGGATATTATTGGTATAATTTTTTTTCTACTTTCCTTTATTTTAAAGTAGCCTACTTTGGTGAATGACAGGTCTTCATCTTTCTTCTAGGAGAAGAGGTGAAATAGTGGGTTTGATTCACCTTTTTCTTGAAGAATATTGCAATAAATTCGATAAGTCGCAATGCCATCTTTATACCAGTGGTATTTTCTTTTTCCAATGGTCTTGGGTTTTTTTCTTTTCTTCTCATGAGGTTTATGTGGCAACTTATGAAAATATATGTAAGTCTTCCTATTTGCTTTAATTCCCTGGAAGGCTGACCTCAAAAACACTCACCTCAACCCAGAGAGGATGAATTATCGCCAAAATGTAAATATTAGCGAGGTTGGTCAGTTTGTTTGTTTTTCTATGGGTTTTTTTTTCCATTCTACAAGATGGTGTTTTTCTCTGAGCTGTTTAAGGTCCGACTTTGGCAGTTTGCTGTGGGCAGGGGCACTGTGGTCCGTGAAGACACACCAGTGCAGATATGCACACCCAGTTTTTGGAACAAGGGATTGAGAGCTACCAACTGGTTTTCATCAGCCTACAGTTTTCCTGTCAGAGCCTAAAAGAGCTACAAACAATTTTGTTTGTGGAAAAGCTCAGTGCCTGCTTATAATTAACATTGTGACAGTGGTTTTCACACAAGTCTATTGCTTATTTTATATAAACTTCAAAGGATTTTATAAACATGAAATGTTTAACTACTGGAAAAATAAATAAAATTGAAACATTGCAATAGCTTGGAGGAGGTATTTTTTCCAATGCTTTCTGGGAAAATTGGTAACACAAGGTACGTGTAGAAATCTGGCCCAGATGAGCTCTCTCTCCCCTGTTTAAGGCTGTGTGTAGTATGGTCTTTCACCCCTTTTGTGTGCACCAGGTTTTATTGAGGACAACAAAAGGACCATACCTTTGAAGAACTTTGTGTCATGTTATTTAGTTCAGTGTATGAGATACTTTAGGGTTTCTTTCTGTTTAAACAATGCTCTATCCAGGTTTTCTTACAAGCACATTCTCTTGATTTTCTCTTCTAACTGCAGCTACTCCAAGGTGCTTTCTAATATGCGTTCTCTTAATGTATATTTTTGTGACTAAGTGCTTTTGTGTAATGAACTCCTTCCTTCCACGTTTTCTTTCATCACAGGGTTCTGGTTTCAAAGTGGAAGACTTAATTATGTTTGTGTCAAATTGAATACAAAAACTCAAATTGCATTACAACAGAGTTTTTAAGAAAATCTTTAGATTATTTGTTGTTAGGGTGTTTTTAAATCCATGAAGTAAATTATTTCAAACTGTGAAATGATTTTTTGTTTTAGTTTATTTGGTTATTAAATAAACACTGACATTATACCCTACAGAATAAAGAAACATTTTGACATCTGAAAGTAGAAAGTGGTGTAATTTAACAGACAAGAGATGGTGTTTTAAGATCTTTAACCATAAAATTCTATATAGCAAAGAGAAACTGAAATTTTGTTGTTTTTTTTAATCTAACATGCCCTTTTATTTTTAATTATTTACACATTGCTATTTTATTTTGGTTTGAGAGATCTTTACCAGCACAAAACTAACCTCACATGTATAGATAAAATGGAATCTGTATATTTCAGCTGTTAATGTTAGCATATGCTCTTTATGCTACTTTATTTGTAGCTACCATATATTTTTGTTTATTTGTGTTACTCTAGATAGCAGGTTTTTGATTTAATAGAATCATATATTGTTTTCCTTCACTTATGTTTATTTAATTGGAGGTGGGTGCCGGATCCATACCAGACTTCGTCACACAGAATAGTATTTGTTATATGGTTTTGAATTGAGGAAACTGCCCCTGAGTGAAACTTGTTCATAGCAGTAACAGTGTGTAGCTCATACCGGGGAAGAGAAGAACTTAAATCAGACTCAAAACACTGTGAGTTCTGTAGCATTTTGTTTAATTTTTACAGTCACTCACAAGATTTATCTTTTCTAGAGTGTTCAGGCATCTCAGATCTATTGCTGGTTTCCACAGAGAGTTAGATACATTCTGGATGCATGCAACAGCATTGTGATGATGTGTCATCTTGCTTTTGGCAGTTTTAAAACAGTTCCATTTCAGCTGGAGAGTGGTGGTGGGGTTCTCCACTGAAGATAATTGCAGGCAGAAGAGGTGTGTACATCTCTGTTGTCTTTAGAAACATAGGACTGAGGGACTTCCCTTGGCACAATCTGTGCCAGCTAATGGAGATAACTCTTCAAAAACCATCATTCCTCTTGCCTTCATGCTACTTAAATTGCCTTCTCAGTCACCAGGTAAGCCTGGAAATTTCTGTATTAGTTTCTTTGTTATTAATTTTTTTGGTAAGGGTAGGTGAGGATGAGTGACTTTTGCTGTTGGTAAAGGACAAGAAAGGACAGACTCCTAACTCTCAGCTCAGCATGTTACTGTTGCTGAGTGTAGACTTTGGTCTGGGACAGGTGGAACATGGACAAAGTGCTCACAGAAATCTCAGTGTTTTGCTATGCAGCGCTCTGCACATTCCTTACCTTTTATTCTTTTAAGTTCCCAGGAGCAGATTTTGGAGCACCAAGTTCCTTGCAGAATCAACAGTTCCTCATAACACTTCAGGAGTTGTATTCCAGCTCCCTGGTTGGTCAGTTGCCTCTGTTGCAAAGCATCCTCCTTACCCTGGTGTCAGGAATGATGGGAATGGGAGTTGAGGGAAGGGAAGATGCCTTAGCCAGCATCGCAAGAGAAGATCCCCCCTCTCCTTAGCCTCCTGGAAATGGGTCTGTGCTTGGCTTGTTGCCATGCATCTTTGAGTGGGGCATTATATCTCTCTCTGCTGAGCTGAACTCATGACTTTAAGGTTTGTTTGGGTATGTTGTGAAAGACTTGGATGCAGCTGTCTCAAATTTCCACTCAAATATGTTCATTTGGCCTTGCTTGTAATGAGCTGAATTTCATATTGCCTGTACTGCACAGTCAGCTTGCTATACAGAATCTTAACAGCTTTAATAATTCCCCTAACCATCCAATTAGACTAATAATAAAGGCTTAATTACATATCCAGTTAATCATCAGATTTGTTCACTGAATGGCTTTAATTGGTAGATAGAGCTGTTACACTATTCCAGTTTGAAAGCTATCACCCATTTTTGCTCACAGCTATATCCACCCAATTGTTTTTTATGATTGGGATTTGACCAGCATTTATTGAGATAATAAAAAAACTCTCGAGCAAAGAAATATTACCACCCAGTGCTGTGGGAGCACCCTTCCACTTCTGGGTTCCTGTGTTAAAGCCAGGGCCTCTCTTCACAGTACTCTGTACTGCCCATGTTGAAGGAATTCCAAATAGCAAATAGCTGCTGTACAGATTTCCAAAAATGAAGATGTTCTGTATTCTACCCAGGTAGTTCTTTCAAAATGACTGTTAAAGACTCTGGGACCTGGAAGCCCCTTGGCTTTGTAGGATTCAATAATGCACCACCTAAGCCATTTTGAAATAGATACTTCAGTAGCCCTGAGTCTTTTCTTATTATGGAAACATATAAATTGGCTCATCCTGTAAAACCCTTCAGTTTTAAAAATGTAAAACCTAATTGCCTTATGGACATTCAAAGAATGGAGGCGCTTCTCTGGGGAGATTTTGCACTGAACCAAAAGATGACAGAACTAGTTACTGATTAAAAAGAAAAGAAGAGTTAACCTCTTGATGCCAGTTGTCAGGATTTCCCCCACATATATTTCTGCCTAGTTTAATTGCTACTGTATTTCTACACCATACAGATCTTATTTCATTTTCTTCAGGGTTGAATGGGGTAACTGGTTACAGAAACCTCATTGTCCCAGTCGTGTTCCCTTCATGCTTTCACATCAAATGTCCTATACAACTGCAAAATAATTTTCTTCCTTTAACAAGCCTTCCAGCATCCTGAGTTCGGAAGACTCATGTTCAATGTTGAGCTTTAACTGATAATATTGACCTTTGCCGTATTTCATGAAGGTATCATTTAAAACTACCTTAGCTGGGGGTAGTTGGGGAAAGCGGGGGGAGTCTTCCAGTATGTCAAGAATAATTATTCTGCCTTTGCATAAATAATCTGTTATCAGAGGAGAAGAAATGGTGATATTTTTAGCAGGCTCTACACCCTGGGGAAGTAAATGACACATAAAAATGAACTTTCAAAGTCTTGGTCTATAGAAAAAGGAGCAGTATGTGACAGGGAAAAAAAGTGAATTTCTGTGAATTAGCACAACTCATTATTCTTGCCGTACACACTCGATTCCTTACATCCCCTGCACTGCCGCTGGAATAGAAAATCAAACTCCCGGCCGCCTCCCTGGCCCCAGTGGCAGCCGCTCTGATTGGATGCCTCCTGCAGCATGGCCGGGAGCATCAAGGAGCTGCGGGCCGGGGAACATGCAGAGCAGCCCTTCTTCAAGTGCGTGTCACAAGCTACCTTTAAATAGATGTAAGTGGTTTAGGTTTAACAGGCACCCCAGCTCCCCCTTGCAGCTCATTTAAGTGGGAGGAGGGGTGTACGTACAGATCAATAGCCCTTTGACAAAAAAAAAGAATAAAAGATTTCAGAAAATGCACAGATGCTGAACCTCAAGTCCTCAAGTAGGGGAAATTATCTTACTTCAGCAATCTTGTGTTTAGAGTGCTGGATTTCTGGCTGTTTGGTGTGGGAACTGTTGATTTGTTTAGTATGCACATTGCACATAAAAATTAAACAATGTCAGTGAGAGCATAGTGTGTAACCTTTCGATTAACTTCTCTTCAGATAATTAATGTAGTTATTCATAATGTGCTTCTGTTCATGATACAAATCTAATACTTTCTGTAACAGAGGATGAAAAAAATCAAGGTCTTGCTGATGGAGCCCAGAGGTGCTGTGCATTGTTGTCATGCAGCAATTTGCAATATATTGATATCAAAACAGCTTCTAGGTGACACCAAAAGTAATAGCTGCAGGTCCTGAAAACCTGTGAGTTGACTCTTTGAGCTTTAGCATTACTCTGTATCCCCATATCTTGGCCCCTTGTGCATCCTCCTTCCCCAGAACTGGGAGTCCTGGCATGGCCTGTCCTTTAGTAGAGGAAGGAAAAGGGGTGCTGAGCAGAGCCCACCAGTTCTCCACATACTTTTGAGGGCCAGTGGAGCCTTTGGGACTGCTGTGTTTGGTGTCCCAGCTTGCCTGCACTCTTTCTCCTCCTGGCTGGCTGCTGAGACATCTCCCTTACAAAGCACCTGAGCAGAGCTGTGTGTGGAGGCTCCTGGCTGTGGAGGAGCATGTAGAGGACAAGCAGTGCTGGGATACAGGGGCTGTGCACGAGGGAGGGCAGAGCAGGCAGGTGCCTTTCTGTCTGTGACATGGCAAGAACTTCTAGAACAGGTTCTGACTTCACTGGTGCAGACGACTTTGGGAAAGAAAGAGCTGGAGATGTCTACACTCATCCATTGCCCTTGAAACTTCATTAACAGCTGATTCACAGAATTAATACTATTGTGATGCACAGTGGCTCAAGTCCCCTGAGACTTTCAAGTACCTATTTTTTCATACCCTGATAGCAGCTGATTTTTGTGTTTTCCATTATTTTCTTGTTTGCAGCAGCTATTGGCTCTCTTGTTTTTCCTTCCACACATTTAAAACATCTTCCTCTACTGTGTTTAGCTGCTTGATGGCTTCCTACTGAAGGGGCAGTTGCAGATAAAGGCTGTGCCTGTTTGTACCCTTGCTTTCTCTTGTTCTGCAGCCCATAATGACATAAGCCATTACGTTACATAAGCCATTACATTTTTTTTCTTTAGATTTGATCTTAGCTTAACAAACTGTTCCAAAAGTTGATAGGGATAAGTATGTAAAATGGATGAAGCCGAAGTGCATACTCTTTGTCGTTACATTTGAATGTGAAATTTTCAGAGGGCACTAAGGACACTTCACAGTAATGAAAGAGTTTTGTGCCCAATTTCTTCTGTAAATGAAAAGAACTTGATATAATCTGTGATAAGGGGTATTTTTCTGACAATCTTCTAGTTCTCTTTCTAAATGTCATTACCCTTTTTTATAATTCACATTGTGAAAAGGATAGAAATAAAAATAATTTCTTCATAATTAGAGAATTCTTTCTAGGGTTACTGCTTTTTTCTGCACTGCTCTGCTGTGCCATGACTATCACTGGTAACACAGGGCCCATTTCTTGCCTTGGTCAAGACCAGTGCTGCCTTCTGAACTGTAGGACTTTTGCTGTCATTTCCAGACAAAATGATTTTGCCTGCTTAAACTTTTAAGGGCTTTTTGAAAATCAGGACCTTATCAGCTCTGTTAGTTGTGTCTGCTGTACCCCATTCACTGTAATCAGGCTGAGATTCCTATATCTGTCCCTGTGATTATGCAGTGTAACACATTGCTTACAACCATATCAGGAATCTTCCTGGTTTATGATGGTTCATTAAGTGCATACAATTAAGCATCTGTTCAAACTAAAATGTTAAACTTTATGGCATTTGCATTGACAGCCTAGTGTGTTCAGTACAAATGCCACATTTCAGTACTTGCCTTTTTAATATTTTATTATGTTGTCTTGAAATTAACTTTTTACCCTTTTTTTCTTCATCCTTTTAGATTCTGCTTCAAGAGAAATACTGAAGCTTGTTCTTGCTTCTCCAGAACTGTTTACACTTCTGCTCTGGCCTATCTCTGTGACCTGTCAATTCTTGTTTGCCTCCTCTGTAAATTATATGAGCCTTGAGACCTTTCTCTTTTCACACTTTGCATCAAACATTATTTCTTCCTCCACATTTATCCAGCTCCATTTCAAACTGTTAAGTGTTCGCTTTTATTTTTTTTCACCCACAAGAGCAGCAATTAGTTCTTGGAAAGCTCACAAATCTGCAAACTGTACCCTGGCTAAGTGAACTTGTCTTGTGATCCTATTACAGTGACTCTTCCTTTTCTCAGTGTGGATCCCTCTGCCTTCCTACTGCTCGTCATGATCTTGTCAAGCATTCAAATGGAAGCTCTTCGGGAAGGGCTTTATGTTTAAATATGTTTCTCTATAGCTGATGGAGTATTAAGAATAAATGAATGTTCAAGGTCAGGCTACTAAGGTTTATTTGATGTGCCAAAACTCTTCTGCATTTTGGAGCCATAAGAATGAGCAAATTCAAAGATTTATGTCAAAGCTTTAACTGTCAAATTATGAATGCAGTGTAAAACTATTGCAGCAGTGTTTTAACATTTTCCTGGTGGTCACCTTACCAAAGGGCTGTTACAGCAGAAGACAACACATTTTCAGATGCATTTGGGTCACAAGCCGTACTCTGAAAGCCACAGATGGGACTGTCTGGATCTCACCCAGTCTACCAGGACTCTGCAGCCTTTAGAGACAGAAATAATGTCCTGGTCATGCATATGTGAAACAAGGATTTGTGACAGATTGCAATGTATGCAATGATTTTGATTGTTCATAGGAGATTGTTCATAGGGTTAAGGAACCGATAGAATCAGCATGAAAAAGCTGAAAAACATGCTGATAATATACGTCATGAAAATTGGGAGCAATTTGATCTGATGACCCTGTAGGCATATTCCAGTAACACACAAAAACTAAGTTTCAAGGATGTACCTTTGGGTCTGTTTTGTGCCAGTCTGGAGCATAAAAGAAAAAAAATGTACTTGTGCTGCCGGATTCAGTAGTTGAAGTCAGAAGTAAATCAACTGGGCTGTGTATTGAATGTGTTCAGTAGAGTGAATTCACCCAACTTCTCAAGTTGCTCAATAGCAGCTGTTTCGGTGCTAGTCTCAGTTTTGAATATTAAATGCTGGTTGTGTTCAGCTTTCTCTATCTGTTACTGTACTGGCTGTAAAATAACTTTGGGTTTTTTCCATCCAAATCCATTCTAATGACAATGTATTCATTAAAATGGTGTTGCTAGTGAAAGAGATAGTCATTGTTAACCATTTTTAACCACTTTTTTATGATGAGTTGAAATGTGATGGAAATCAGTGTCTCAAGGAATTATATAGGAACTTTTAACCGTGTTTCTAATTTAAAATCATTCTGCTCCTTATCCTGGAGTTCTTGGGAGAAACAGAATATTTGTGAGTCAGTGTTAGCACAAATATTACCCTACAAAACCAGGCATTGGTCATATAGTGGAAGAACCTGAAAGATTTGGAAAACTGAGGCTGGTTCATATAAACATCTAAAAAACAAGTGCAATCCAGGTGACTTGAAGCTTCTGAATATCTTTCAACACTGTCCATGGTGATGTCTGTTACTTTTTCATACAACTTCCAGCACTTCATTGCTCTTGTTCTCTCTTTGTGTGCAAATAGCTGTGTTTACTTCTTCAGCCTTCTGGAAGACATGGCTAAACAGGAAGTAAATCCTTTCCTTCCCTCCTTCTCTTATCTTTTGGATGATCAGACCATATTTCCCTTCTTTTCTCCTTAAGAAGTTTCGTTTCTCATTTTCCATTTTTGTCCCTCTGCTCAGCTGTATCTGTAGCCCAAGACTGAGAGTGGGTGATGTTTGTGACAGACTGTGTCTGCTTCCTCTCCCTGGTGACTCTGGGCCACTGTGCTCTTGTTCCTCCTCCTTGGGGCTGTGCAGTCCCCGCTGCAGGCAGGGCTTGGGCCATGGGACCAGTGGCTGCCCAGGCCAAATGCTTCACCTCCCTCCTAGATCAGCAGCCAGAAAAGTCTCTTCAGTATCAAGAAGGAAATAAAGATCTCTAAAAGTGTGGCAACCCTAGCAACAATCCCTTCCGTAGGTAGAGTTTCAGAGATTATCCCAGAAGTATGCTAGTGTGAAATTAAATTCAAAATATCAGGGTTAAATTCAGCATCCACTAAAAGAAAATATTGCAGAAGCAGGCCAATATTTTAAAAATACCTAACTATTTGTACTATTAGCTTTTTAGACTCCTTAAAAAGGGATACATTTTGCAAACTCTGTGTATTTCTGTTGAGTCCTGTCTTAGGACTGAGGGATTTCCAGTCCAGGCACCCATTTAGAGAAATAAACTGGCATCACAATATTTGTTGTTTAGGGCTGACTTTTGTCACTGTGTTCTGGTGATGTGTGAAAGACTCTTTTCTGCACACAGGTTTTATTTAAAATCTGATGAGTCTTGAGAGCTAATCAATTGTTGTCTGAAATTTCACTGTCTGAAAATATACTCTTCTGATTGTTTGTTGAAAAATATTGATGGAGCACTACAGCAGTAGGCACCATGTAAATCAAGTGGGTGCTGCCAGACCATGTAGTCAGAGGTGCTCTTGTTTGAGATACAGTTTTTAATGCAGAATTAGGATTAGCCTGTGCAGAAGCCAGGTCTGATAAGCCCCCTGGAGTCTTCAAAGATGAAGTCACAGAATTTTTTTTAATATATTGTCTAAGGCTCTAAACTATGAATAATTAAATAGACTTTCATTTGTTTTAACTTTGGTTTTATTTTCTCACCACTGTGGTGTTAAGCATTTGATGGACTCAAAGATATTCTCGTGCATTTTGCAATTCTTATCTCCTTTATTTGTCTTCCATTATGGAATCTTTCTATCAAATAGGCAGTTGAGGGTCCCTGCTGCTGCTTAACCTGAGCACAGTATGTTTCTGATTGACATCAACCAGAGAGTTCCCAGTGCTGCTTACTTGGACTGAGAGAACAGGCTAAAGCCCTTCTGCACTCACAAAATCCATCCTGAGAAATTTGAATAGCTGAAATGGAAGCTCAGTTATTTTCTAGGGGAATTACTGCTCATGTATAACTGGGAAGGGGGAGAAAATAATGTAGCGAGGAAAGCCTTCAGAAAGAGAGAAAGTAGGTGATAAAAATAGGGCATTTCCCTGACTGAATTTCCAGGCTGTACAGCAAGAGGTTTCACTCCTTTTTTGACCTTAAAAAAATAAAAGGGGAGGAAAGGATGTTGGTACATCAAAACAATATTGGAGGTTTCTTAATAGATTGAAGCACTGCCCAAAAAAATGGCATTTGATTTTGCTGCTGTTGATTACACTGGAACTGGATGCAGCTGGCTTTAAATTTAAATTCTGTGATTCTAAGGCATGCAATGAGGTAGTCCCCATCAGCTCCCATGAACCTGTAACTAGTTAGAAAGCTGGCACTTTAATTATCTAGCAATAGATCCCTCCTTGCTACTGCAACTTGATCTAAACTGGGCTTACAATGTAAAAGTAGTTCTGAGATTAATGCAGTTATTAAAAATAACGTTAAAAATCCATAACCAGTTGTATCAGTAAATTAAAAATATAGATTTTTCTCATGAGATGAAATGTGTGCAAATATACCATGAAAATGAAAGTGCATGCAGTAGAAATATGTGTGTGTACAACATAATTTGTGTCTGTAATATAAAATTGTGTAATGTCCAGTGATTTCAGCTATAAGTGAGCCCCATCTGCTGGTCATGTGAAGAAACAACTGAAGCTGTAACTGCGGGGAAAAGATGCACAAAAAACTCTGAAACTCTTTGCAAAAGATCAAGGCCTTAAGTGTATAAATTACATGTATGCATTTAGTGCAATCTAACCACAACACTTCTTTAAAATACTCTGCTCTTCAGCACAAACTAATAACTATATCTTAATAAAGAATGAAAAAAAAAAAGTATTTTTTGAAAGTTTGCAGACAGGTTGTGTCTTTTGTCCTTTGTGAAGACTGAATTTTATTGCAAATGCTTGTGGTCTAACTTTTCCACATCTCTTAGTCTGTTGTGCCTCTTTCACCAGGTGGAAGTTAACACTGCACTCATGCTTTTGCTTGTTTCAATAGGGCATCCTTTTTTCTGAGCCTGAATATTTCAGAGTTTTTCTCTTTTTTTTGTGTTTACCCCTGATGTTTTAGAGAGAACTACAGAGGGAGAGGTGTGGCTGAATTCCTGAAGCAAAGAGGAAATGAATGTTGTGTACTTGAGTTCTGTTGAAAAAGTTTGGGAAATCTTCTGGGCATACAGTCTTAATCAGTAATGTGCTAACTGCTCCTTTTTTTAGATCTATTATAGTTCTGTTTGCTTTTGCTAAATCACATCCTTCTTTTCTAATTTTTGTTAATGACCTGCATGGCTTTCAGCTTTTTCTATTCATTATAACACCAATTTGAGGACTTCTTCCAGTGCGCATGGTGTTCTTCTGAAAAACTTGTTTGATAACATTTTAAAAAACCAAGAAATGGAGTTATGGCTAAGTTAAGGTTCAGTTGTGGCTTTTTCTCCCCCACTTGAACTAATATTTAGTCTATTTAATGCTGTCTGGTGCTGTGAATTTGCTGTGAATCTCTGCAGAGAAGCTATTTCATGAAGCTTTGTGTATGGGGATTTTACGAGATCCTTCTTTTCCCTTCAGCACTACCTTCCTGCACTGTACAAATTGTGTAAACTTAACCCTTTTCCCACTTTGCTGGAGGGCTGTGGAGGCTGTGGTTTCAATTCTGACTAGGCTGAGTGAAATTATTTTACAGTGCAGTACTCAGCATTTCTCACAGAGACTTGCTTCCATGTCAGTATTTACCATTCTCTTTTGACCTTGCCATGCAAACCCAACACAGCTGCAATGAAAACGGAAGTTTTTCTGTCTTCTTTAAATAATGGAATTGCTTATGAACTGTTAATTGTGGTAGTTACAACTGTGTAGTCAAAGCTGCTGTTCATTAAGATTTTAGGCCGAAAAATAAAAATAGCACCAATGTCTCTCCTTGGGGTCAAAGTTGATCACTTCTGGTTTAGACTTAAGTAAATGTGTCAGTGGTGTATTAAGTTTTAGTTTGCCTTTAAATCCATAATTGATAGCAGTTGAAATTGGAGCTGGCCTTTGTAACAGCAAAGAGCTGTGAAACACCAGGTGGTTGTAAGCCATGGCAAGGAGAAAATTTGAAATTAGAAAGGGAAGTGGACAGAAGGAATTAATGTTGCTTTGCAGAGGCAACTGCCATGTATTTAAAGTAATTTTATGGGTGGGCAGTAGTAGGGTGGCTGCAATCAAGTCTAAGAGAAGAAATAACTAATTAAATGATGGATGTTATTTTAGCAGGAAAAGAACTAGACTGAGGGAAAGGGGAGGTGTGGTTTGGGAAATGTTATAAAAAATACTTAAACTGAATCACTGTGTCGTCTTTCAGACAGGATGAATTATCCTTTGATAGAATAAGAATTTTGGGAACAATGGAAATATTACAGAAACATTAACAGACACAGACTTCACTGATGGCTTAAAGTGGGCACTAAAGTTTGAATAAAGCACCTTCACACAGAGTAAGTCTTTGGCTTAGAGGATTTTGAGCTTCACCAGAATGAGTTTATGAAAAGTTTGACAAATTATGCAGCACTGTATACAGAGGGATGGCGAAGTTTGGCTGTTTATCCTTGCGGACTCCCTAGCTTTTCTGAATTGTTCCCTGCAAGATGGTTTTCATCAAAACCGTATTATGTGGGAAAATACAAATTTTGCTGAAATTGGAAATTTCCACAAACCCATATATTTTTGATGGTGGTTGTTGTTTGGGTTTTTTTAGTGAGGGGGGAAAAGAAGTATAAACAAATCCAAATTTTCTTCTGATTTCAAATTTGTTACAATTTTGAGATATTTTAATTTCAAAATACATGGGGTTAATGCAAAGCAGTCTTACAAAAAGTATTTCTAATTTTGGGTAATTGTATCATATCCCAATCTAAATGGACATTGTCCTTTTTCAATAATTATTATAGTTTGAAAACCTGTTGAAAATTTAGATTCTAAGAATAGTGTTTTTCAAATACATAATTTATCAGCTTCTTCTGATTAAAGGAATGATTACAAAGCCCTGTAGGAATGGACTGAGAGGTAATCACTCTTAAAATAACAGAGCAATCAAAACATGAGTTTCTTTCAAGGCTTGAAAGAGATGTGAATTCATTTAATATGTTGTCATAACTTCAGATAATTAAAAGGTGATCTAAAGACAGCAAATTCAAGTTGAGAGAATTTAAGCTCTTAGAGTCATACTAGGTATTGAGGAGAGAGAGTAGTGTTCTTAATACTGCTCTGAGATAGGTCCAGATATTTGCATTCAAGAAAATGCCATAAAGTGTCTTGCAAGCAGCCTTTAATTTTTGCTTTGCTTTTTCAAACATAGTTGTCACTAAATGGTTTCATATTGCCTCATTAGAGACATTTCTTGAGTTGTGTGCTGTAGGCACACACATCCTTCTTTAATAAAAATAATTTCAAGTTGATGACTGCCTACAGCATGCTCAGCAGTGTTTGGAGAAAAAGGTAACCTATTAATATGCCTGGATTGAATTATTTGTACTCAAAAATTCTGGTTTATATTTTAATATTATTTTAATATGATTACTAAAAATAAAAAAAAAACCAAAAGCCTGCAAAATTTACTAGCTGACTGAAAAAAAAAAGGAAAAAGAAAACCCCACCACAAATAAAAAGCAAAATATTTTGTCAACAGTATCTGGCACCTTCTTAAAAAAAAACTCAGAAAAACTCAAAAATGTAATTCTTTGATTTCATTCTAATAAATGACCTTTCTTGGCAGGTAAAAAATCCTGTACAGAGGCTCTCTAGATATAAGACCATAGTGACAACACTATTAAGGGAAACAATTTTCAGCCATCTGGAAAGTGTTCTCACTGCATCCCACGTGTGCCCCAAGAGCACAGGGTGTGAGCAGAGGCTGGGCAAGCCCAGGGCCAGCTCTCTCTCCATGGCTCTGCTGCAGCAGGAAGCAGCACTGGCCAGGCCAGCTCCTCACTGTGCCTCCCTAAAATTCATCAGCTGAATTCAAGGGTTGAGAAAGTGGTTCATTTGTTGTTTTCAGTTTAATCTTTTCAGGAGATCATGTGCTTACTCTTTGTCTGCCCATAGACAAACCCTGTTCTTTACCATTCTAACCTAAATTGTCCAAAGTTTCTAAAATTTTGAAAGCTCTTACTGAAAATACAGGTGTGCTTTTGCCATCAGAGGGGGAGTGACAGAACAGGAGGACAAAAATTGCTTGCAAGGAAAATTGACACACTGCAGCAATCCTTAACTGTTTCTTATTGTCAAGATAGTACTGTATCACATGTTTAAAGTTCCTTCATTGATAACTTAAATATTGTTATGGCATTCTAAAGAATTAATAGATTCCTCTTCCAGTGGTGCTGAATTTACTACCAAAGTTCAAGTTATCAAATGTAAAATTAAGTGCATGGTGTGCATCATGTGGTTTGACATCAGTCTCAAAAACCTCTCTAGATTTATAATACCAAGCAGTAGGAATATTTACTAATACTTCTGATAGATGTAATAATTTCTCATTATCATTTATCATCATCTTGGAATGAAGTAGCTGAATGGAAGCAACCCCATATAGCTGCTGCCATTAAAAGATCATTTGCCAGCAGCAGCACATGGCACTGTGTGGGTTGGCTCCCAGGCTAACTCCAGAAGCTAAACACAGTAGCTCATGTGACAATGTGTGCTCAGTTAGGAGCTCATGAGTTGTTAATGACACCAGTTATACCTATTTTTTTCATTATAAATCTTTGAGATATTCTATTTGTACATAGGAACAATAGTCTAATCTGCAGTCAGTAATTCTCCAGGTCAGATTGCAGTCTTTGGTGAAATTTGTCTTCACTGCAAGCACTTTCAGAGGTAATCTTCCAGTTTTCATCAGCTGGAGATGCAGGCTTGTTCATGCCTAGGAAGCTGAGGTGAGGACGGCTTCTTTCTCATCTCTGGTAGTGCTTGCAAGGCATTGCTGTAACTTCTTGCTTGGGTAAACTACTCTTACCCATGTTCAAACTGGATGATGCTGATACCCATCCTGGAGGTGCAGGCTGTTTGGGACACAATATGAGAGCTGCTTGCTGGGCCACTGGAAATGCTGGCTGAAACTGGTGGTGTAGAGGAGTTGGTTTCTGTTGCAGGGGAGGAATCACTGGAGTAATTTTGTTGTATGTGTCTGGAATAGAAATCTTAATATATTTCTCTCTTGGTACTGTTTGTCTTTTGCTTCTATACTGACTAAATCACTTGAAATTTGTGACTATTTATTTAGTTTCATAATCCCCTTGTGTGTAATTGAGTATCCCCATTTCACAGATAAGGTACTAATTGATTTCCTTGCATTATGCAGGGAATTTGGCAGAGCAGAGAGTTGAACGCATCTCTCCAGAGCTTGAGATTCCCTCAGTACTTACTGGGCCATATTCTTTTTCTCTGTGTCTCCCTTTCCCCCCTTTTGTTCCTCTCCTTTTTCTTTTTTTTTCCTGCCCCTCAGTTTTCAGAAATGTGCCCTGCATTTAGAGAGTAGACAAAGATAGACTCTGACCGTAAATGTCAATTTAAAAATGTGTTTTAAATCTGGATACACAGAGGATACCACTCCAAGGAGGAGGATGGATGGAAATGGATGTCAAAGGACAGTGACATAGCTTTGCATCAGTTTGCATCACTCAATAGCCTCTGGATCCCTGCTGTTAGGAAGCAGGATTGCATAATAATAAAACAAAGAGCTCTAATACTGAGTCACTGTTTTTCACCTTAAAAATTCGTGCTTGCTTTCTTGCTGTCTTTTTTCCAGAACACCTACTTAAGACAGATAAGTATTCAATGGTTGGTATGTAGAAAAAATAAAACTGCCCTTTGTCAAGAGCTACTACTCAGTTATGTGTTCTGTGTGTATTGAAAACTCTGGAGCTTGCTGAGTGTAAATGTTAACTGTGGTCACTGGTACTGTCACTGATAGATATCAAACCAGAGATTTTCTTTCACTGCTTTTGAATATATAAAGCAAAAGTTATTTTGCTTTACTTACTACCTTCAAAAAGAAACAAAGTTAGGGTAAAATAATTGCTACTACAGAAGCAATTCAAAATGTAAACTAGTGTCACCAGCTAAACTCTTATAGATGCTATGTATGCATTGCTTGATGTAGACTAATTTGGACTGTGTAATTTTAAAGGCTGCAATACTTTCCAATATTCCATTAGAAATCATTATTTTACAGTTATAAAACATGTATGCTCTTTTTTTCCTAAGAGGCCAAAATGGCTACAGGTCTTTCAAGTTAAATACTGTACATAATTAGATAGTTTTAAAAATGTATCTTATGTACCCAGAAGTGGTTCCAGTCTCTTGACAACATACAAATAAGACAGATAATTTTTTCAGTATGTATTTACAAAGCTGCCTATCCTTTCAGTCAGTATGTGGTATGGTAGCTTACACAAATATATGCTTTAGTACATTTAAGCTGTAACTCACAGATGCAAATATGAGTTGAGAAACCCTCGCTGGTGCTGATACTGCTTTGTATGCTCAGTTATAAATGTAGACAACAGTTTTTGAAACCCTCAAACATATCTGTCTGAACAGCAGCTAAAATATTTTTTACAGTATTTTCTTGGGGGATACAGTAGCACCAACACCACCTTTTAAAACGAATAGATCTCTGGACAGGAGTTCTCTTCTGACTTCTTTTTGGAAGGAGGTGATTATTTTTAACAAGGCAATGACTCTTTCACAGGTTACCATTTCAGGACAGTCTGTCTATGGAGTTTTTACACGTATGTCAGTGCCCTGCTGAGAGGTCTGTTTTTTCTAGAGGTGCCAAGCACCATATGTGAAGTGTCCAACTGTAATTAAGTTGTCTGATGTTAATAACAGCTTAGGTGGTTTCAAACATAAATCTGTGCTAACAGGCATGATGGCTTCTGGGCTGAGGCAAGATGCAAGCTCCCAGCAAGGTTACAAACATAAAGCACCATTTCAGGGCATATTGAATCAGAAAATGTAGAGAAGCTTGAAAAGCCAACTTGATACAAATCCAAAGCATTTCCTGACCTCTTTCTACTGTCAGTTTAAAGAGGAACATATCTTACCAGGTTATAAGTGGGTGATTTGGTTCTTTAGAAAATCATGATGTGGTAGCTGCAACCAGGATTCCTCTTTGGCTCCCAGCTAACATGCTAGCTTAGTAGATGGGGAGCTTGATGCAGAAGGGATGGTGTTTTCTGAACTAGAAAAATGTTTGTTAAATAAAATAATTACTCTTAGTACCTTCAGCATACACATCACATCACTTTGCTTGAAATTCTTCGCTGTGAACAGAGCAGGGGCAACATACTCAGATTGGACAGTCAAGATGTCATGAACTGTCAGAGCCTTTGCTTTGTTCTGTGTTTAAGGGTTATGTTAGGACAGCAGTAAAACTGACAGGGTTTTTCTGTAAAGTGAAGTAGCTTTATTTCTTCCTGTCCCTGGAAGAGGACCTGATTTTTTGAGAAGCCATTCTTTAATGTACAAGAACAACAGTGACTCTTCTTTGTGGAGTAAGAGGTATGTCCACTTACTCTTCTGGTTTGAGCCCTTTGCGCAGTACTTTGGACTGCTGCTGTGATTATTTTTTACTGTGCTTTGCTTGTGTTCTTCTGCCACCAGCCATGTCAGTCAGTCAAGGCAATTCAGAAACTTCAAGTTATTGTCTCAGTCACTCTAGTCCTTCCTCATTCTAAGTGCTTTGACTTCTGCTGGGTAAAGGTACCGCTCTGCATCTGCAGAATTCACAGCCTTTTCTTTTTTTTTTTTTATTTTATTTTATTTTTTATTGCCACCATCACAATTTCAGGTAGATTGGAGGATAAGAGAATTGCCAGAGAAACTGAAGTTGGGATTTGGTTATCAACTAGTGCAAAAGATGAAAATCTTGTGACAGTCTTTTCTCCTAGCAAAAAGATTTTCTCAAAAAAATGGAGAAGGGAAGTTTTTTGCTGTTTGAGGACGTTGATATGTCCTAGGGGTAGACAAGTGGCACAAGGTTTCATTCTGTTCAGCTAGTGCAATGTTGTGAATTTTTGTTCTCCACTGAACCTACTGGACAAATGGAAGTGAAACCACCACATTTGCTAATATTGTGATTTGAGCTTTGTTCACCCTTTGCAGAATGTTCAAAACCAGCCTTTGTAACAGCGCTGTAAGACCAGAAACATCCCAGGGTATAATGTGAAGTACAGCCGTGGAGAAACACATTGTCCCTGCTCTGCTCACGGAAGTGGTGCTGGGTTAATGGAAGCCTTCACTCTGGAATCACTCCGTGTTTGTGAGCAGACCTGTGGGTCCATGCAGACGGAGGGAGCTGTGTGGTTGGGGGCTTTGGCTGATTGGAGCAGTCTCGGCTGCACCGCGTGTGCATGTGTGTGGGCAATGTGCCCGCGAGCCGGGGGAAGGAGAGCAATTCCTCCTCCCTGCAGTGGATTCATCCGGCACAGCGGAGGCCAGAGTGAAGAACTGTTCCCTGGAACCTACCCCCTGCTCCTGCTTCCTTAGCTCCAGGCCATTGCTCCTTGTCCTGCTATCTTCTGAGACCGGAGAATTCCCTTCCTTCATTTATATTATTACCTTGAAGGTATTTATAGACTGTGATTGAGGCCCCCTGAGTCTTCTCTCTTTGAGACACCGTAAGTTTAGCTCCCGAAGTCTCTCCTCACACATCTTACCTTTTAATTCCTCTATTGCCTCTCTGTATTTCTTCCAATATTTTAAACACTTTTCCTAAACTCCAAGCACCTGAGCCAGCTGTAGTGTATTGCTAAGCAGGGCAATGTTATTATTGCCTTCTAAATATTCACTTTGCCTGTAACTCATCCAAGACCAGTTCTAGTTTGCACCCTTGCTCATAGTATTGTATGCTTCCATTTTGTGTACTGCTGCCAAGTGGTACATTTTTTCTTCTGCTTTTGTGGGTATCTTAGAGAGCAAAGTGCCAGTGCTGTTTAGTTCTACTTTTATAGTTACATTTCTTGCTTTATTCTTGGAGCTTTTTTTTTTTTTTTTCTTACTGGTCTCAATTTTATTTTTATACAGTTTTGTTTATTTTTTAAATTTTTTTAAGACGACCTGTGTAGTGACTAATACACATCACTTTTCTCAAAAGCAAGACCAATTTTATCAAAAATAGGTGGTACCTAAGAATTCACCTGCCAAACCACTGCTTTGACCACAGGTCTGATAAGCTGAGGAGTAGATTTTGCCATTGCAAGCTATGCACAAAAGGATGAAGATAGAGGAATAAAGCATTGCTTTCTATAATCTGCTAGGTCCTTTATGACATATGCTGAATATTCAATGTAAAGACCTGATACTGGTGGGTCTTGGAGTCTTTCTTCCACCAGGATATTAAAAAATATCCTGCTGATATTGAACAGAGAGTACTGTGGATCAGCTGCTGCAGAACTGACCCTGTAAGAGGAACGACAGTGAGCACTGAGCTGGGAGATCTTTTACTGATATTTGCCAGTTTCCAGAAGGGAGTGTCCTAAAGGATGCTTCTGTGTACAAAGGAACAACACTCCATCAAGGTGGAGGAAACCATTATTCTTGGCTGCTACAAACAGTCTCCAAAGACAATGAGAATGTGGACTGACAAACATTTATGGTACCAGCTTGTCACCTCACCAGTCTGCTGGTCTGTTGTGCTTAGACACTGATCAGTTGGTATAGCAGGAATTTCAATTACTGGATTAAAAAAATATGCTTTCACTAAATGCTTTTTTCACCTTAATATTTGTCTGTCAGCATGAGCTCATTATCTCCTGGCAAGGTTCTGTTCCATTGACATTATCTCTTAATTATATTAAAATGAAAGGCAGAATTTTACTGTTCAAGAATAATTTCTAAAACTATAATTTAGATTTAGACAACTGTGTCAATAAAGCAGAGGGAGCATGCTCTTCAGATTCAGTGTAATTGGATTGGGTCAATCTGGTGAATCAATTCTCATAAAAATGGCATGAGTGTTATGATCTCCCCTGTGTGGACCTGCTCCTGTGGTGGCTGCAGCAAGCTGACCAAGCTGGGCACATGGTCCTGAAGTGGCTTCACTGGAACTTCCCTGGGGCCAGGTATGGTGGTTTGGCCTCATGATTCACAAAGGGGGCACCTTGCATTACTTTCCCCTGCCAGTTCTAGTCAGAGGAACACACAGACTTTTTTAAAGGCTAACCAGTTTCCAGCAGTTCCTACAATTACAAACTAAACATTTGGGATAGCTATTCCAAGAAATTTAAATATCAAATAGGAAAAAAATAGAACAAAATTTGGAATTAAGTTCAAACAGTGATATTAATTACTTGGTCAAAGTACAGACCTCTCCTGTAGTTTTAACTACAGGGCAGTTGTGATGAAATTGATTTTCCCTTATTCCTGTGTTTTAAATCCTGTTCATTACTGGCAGTGTCTGAATGCAGCCACCCAAACAGAAAGGAGTTTGCATTCATTTCTCAGAAGAAACAAATGCTTGAAGGGTGTACTTGACTTGGGGATGGGAGAAAATGTATTATTAAAGAACTGGTCATGGTTTCATAATTAGGAATAAATTGAGTTTTACATGTAAATTGAGGTTGACCAACCTCTCTTTTAGTTGTGAATAATACTGTGTTTTCATAATTCCAGAACTTGCCCTTTAAACTAGAGACTTACTTCAGATTCCAGATTTAAAATTAGTTAAGTGCACATTTTTCAAAACATTTAGTTCCCCAAGGCAAATGGTTTTCTCTCCTCACAGTCTTGATCTGAGCTCTAAGAACAGAATCCTGTAGTCTGTTTTGTGTAAAATAATATTTATAAGCTGTGCAAGGAACAAAGGACATAACTTTGGATTGGTCCCAGTAAGTGAAGATTTCATCTTCTGCACAGTTTTAATTAATACAATTATTTTCTCAGATAATTTTATGTATAAAAGACTTTCCTCCAAACTCTGTGCTTTCTGCCATCTCCCTGTGGTTGGGTCTAAAAAATGAGTGAGAATGAAAAAGTTTTGGGTGGTGGCTTTTTTTTTTTTTTTTTTTGGGTGGGGGGCTTGTTTGGTGTTTTGGTTTTTTGGGTTTTTTTTAACAGAAACTATTTTTCAAAACAGCTACCAACTCTGTTTCAACACTAGTGGCTTCAAAATTTTAACCCACTCTACTGGACTTACTTAATACTCTCTGTGAGTCAAACCACTTAATTCCCATTTGGTAAAGGCTGTTTATTTGTAAGTTTAAGGCTAATTCTGCAGTTTGGATGTTTATAGCACTAGGGGTTCTTACAGTAATTTACAGCACAACCCTAATGATTTTAGTCTAATATTGATGCATCTTTGCATTCATTGGAAATGTATTCTTAGTGTTTAGCATAGGCAGGCCCTATATAACTAAAAATCCTCTCTAGGGTGTCAGAAGTCAAGGGTTCCTGAGACAGGTCTGTGATGAGGAGAAGGAATTTGTTGTGTGTGAAGCATGGGGAGTGAGGAAGGAAATTGTGGTCTTTAGTAGCCATTTGCTGCATTTATACATCATTTGGGGTATTTAGAGTCATCAGACTGGAATGGTTTGAGTTGTCATAATGTATAAAAAGTTTAGGTGACTTTTGAAATACTTTAAATATATTATAACAGCACTTAGCATCTTCCTGGTATCAGCTGAGATAAACACAAATATAAGATACAATCCTTAGTAGGTATTTCCAACTGAAAGCAAAATAAATAAGCTGTCCAGCTATAGTGCTGCTGTTTACATCAGCAAAAAGAGGGCAGATACACTAGTTTCTTTGGATTTTTATAATTTTCTTTTTTTTTTTTTCTAAATTCACTCCTGCATGAGTAAATGCCAGGGGGTGCAATTGTTTCCCAAGGAACATAGATCTGCTACTTAAGGAAAGCAGAACACCACCCCCAAACATCCTCACACATGAATGAAATCACCTCTGCCTCAGAAAATCTTTGAACTAAAGGTGTTTATTCTTCTGCATTTGTGTTTCGATTCCATTCACAACTTTCTTGTGAAATTTTATCCTTGTAAAAATGAATCCAAAATCTAGAGCAATGGACTACAACTCACATCCCAGTCAAACTTTGAGAAGCCTGTATTCTCTAGTTTTTACTTTCCTCAGACATAGGAATCCTGTCCCTAAAGCCTTGGAGTCTGAGATATTCATGGATTAAGAAGAGGGAGAAATTCTCTGAGGAAGTTGCTGAGGGACTGGCTCTTTTCAAAATGATCACTACACAAAGTAACTGCCTGTGGTTTATTCTGGAACATGCTCTTCACAGTTTATCCCTGCTCCAAGTGACTCAGCTGAGACCCAGAAGTTACTGCTCACCCTTGATATTTCTTTGGAGTTAGGAACGGGGGTAAAAGGAGGCATGGGGGAGGTTCAGGCTGGTTCCCAATGGGAAGGGTTTTTAAAATAGTAGCCTGTGTTTTGCCCTACTACACTTGTGAAAACTGCACTTACTTATGATAGTCTATCCTTAAGAACACATGCAAGGTAGCATATTTTTGTCAGAAATGTCAATAAAGGTAAATGTTTACTTGTTTTTTTTTAAGGAATCATTTAATTTTTCTTTCCTTCTCTTTTATCAGCTTGTCATTCAAGCTCCTTAACAGTGTCAAAGACTCAGTTAAATTTTCTTAGACTAAATGCTAACAAGTGTTAACTTTTAACTAAGTTAACAACGCTAGCTTTTAGTAAGTAAACATTCTGCAATTACTTGTGGTAGTCTATATTTGTGAGAAGAAAGAAATATTTATCTGTTATTTAGGTAGTTGAAGGTATAACCAGTGTAATTTCTGTGATTAAGACAATTCCAAGTGTATTATGGCTAGTTAGATTTTCTCTTCCATTAGATCTTATGTATATGAGAAATTTTTTTTTTTCCTCTCTTCCCTTCTTTTCCCTCCAGTGTAGATATTGAAAAGATAAAGTACCCAATTTTTTCTCACTCTGTGCTTGGAATAACTCACTGGTATTGAAGACTCTCTATACCTTAGCTCTTTTACTGCCCAGCTGGCCTGTAACGTTGCTGACAGCACTCTTCCAGTTCCTGCCAGCCAGATTTCATAGAAGTGAGAAGAAAAGGATGCTACTTTCAAAGGCAGCTGGGCTGCTGAGGCCAGCAGGTCCTGGTGCTGGTGACTGGCAACTGAACTGTGGTGATTCTACCTAATGGTAACATTGTTATCTCAAATTTAGTATCATTAAGTAGTCCTATATTAAACAGTCCTATATGGAACCATCTTATAATGGTTGGTTAGGGAGAGGGTGTTGGATAGTTACAGGACTCAGAAGAAACCCTCTGGCTGTTACTGTGCTGTGCCCCAGAGCCATGTCCTGACAACCAGACAGAGAATATTAACTGAGCATTGCCACTGTATCAGGGCAAGGCTCGCTTGCTCCAGCTGGGGCAGTAGCTTAACCATTAAATTAAACTTAATTAAATTGAGGGCAATTGTAAAACAGTTTACTGTAGAAAAGCATTTTGAACAGGGGAGTGATTTAATCAGCTACATTTCTGTTTGTGTTGTCTCATAAAGGTTCCCAGCATGTGTTCTCCACACTGAAAACTTGAGGAGCTATAAAAGCCTTCAGTGTACATTCTGGATTATAAAACTTTTTTCAAAACAAGTTTATATTGCAAATGCTTTTTATACTTTGAAGCCTTTCTAGAAATAAATTTTTCACTCTTTATACAGACAGATAAATGTATTAGCTCCTTATCTGCAGCTGAATCACCATAAACCAGCATTTTGATGGAAGAATTTCACTACCATGGGGTACATAACAGATTTTTTTCCTGCCTGTGGTTTGGTGTTTAGAAAATAGCGTGTGGCTGCTGGCCATGATTAAAGTGACATTTTCTGCATTTTTAGAGTCCTGTTTTCAGGGAGGTCTTAAAAATTGCACAAATGAGAAGTTTTCGGATGTTCAGGGTGATTTATATTTAATCTCTGTATGTTCAGAGTGGACTAAAAATGGCAGGCTTTGAAGACTTGTTACGAATATGACTGGGACCAAAGGCACAGCACAGGTAATTTTTGTGTCAGAGCTGAACCCCCATTGACTAGAGGAGAAAAATTGGCTAAATTTTAGGTGTGGAAGATGTATAGTAGAATATTCCTCTCTTCTGAAAGCAGAAGGTGGAGCTTCTTTCATGTCCAGTCAGTGATGCTTTTCTTTTAGCAGCCACAGATTTTCTGGGCTTCCAGTGCCTCATCGCTCTCATAAGCCAAGAATTTCTTCTTTATATCTAGCCTAAACCTGCCTGTTTTCAGTTTAAAGCCATTCTCCCTTGTCCTGTGATTGCATGCTCTTCCCTCTGGGTCTTTCCTGCAGGCCTCATTTAGCACTGGAAGGTGCTGCAAAGTCTACCTGAAGCCTTGTGCAGGCTGAACAACCGTGGCTGTCTCAGCCTGTCTCCATGGGAGAGGAGCTCCAGCCCTGTGATCATCCTCATGGGTCTCCTCTGGACCCACTCCAGCAGCTCCACATCCTTCTTGTGCTGGGGGTCCCAGAGCTGGGTGCAGCACTGTAGGTGGGGTGTCAAATGGGAATCTGTTTGCAGAGATGCATTCAATTAAACCAATATATCTTTTGACAGAGTAGAAGAATTATTCACCTACAACCATCTCTCGGAAGGTGGAATGTCAGAAATAAAACACTCACACAAAAGTCTAGATTCACTAATCTGGTGCTCCCAGGGACTTCAGGTCATCTAATAGCTTGATGAAACAGAGCAGCTCAAAGAAAAGTGCTTCCTCTGGGATGGAGATATCTATAGCGATGGACTTTTCACAGAGCTATTGGAAGATCAAAAAACTAACAATTGTGGGATACGAAGTACTGAGAGCAGCTTTATGGGACAGACTTGTGGCTTTTAATGATGATAGGATATGCTAGATATCAGACTGGAGAGATTAAATAATATATTTGTTATTAAATGAGAACTTAACCCACACTGCTAGAGGGAGGCAGTATTTTTATGATCTTACATGGTATAGATTCCTCTTAACACTTCACAAGAAGACCTGGTAGTGAATCTGTGAAGTTTTGGTTGAGGTGACCTTTAAGTACAAGAGGGGATGACAGATGGGAAAACACACTATAAACACACTTCAGTATGAAGATTTTTCTCCATGTTTTTCTCTGGTTTAAAGTAAAACGTTCTGTAAAAGCCTTCCATAAGGTAAAAAAAAAAAAAAAAACAAAAAACCAAAATACAGCTTTTCAGGTAATTGACAGTTTGCTGACAGGAATACAAATCAAAGCCTTGGCACCTTAATTTTCCCCTTTAATTTGTAATTGTAGTCTGCTTGAGTTGTATGTGTTGGGTATTTCGGATGCAACTTCTCCTGGAGGGGAGCAGCCCTTTCCTTTCAGGCAGTCAGTGATGTGAAGGGCAGTGTGTGGCCCCAGAGAGCAGGCAAGGGGAGGGTGCTCCCTCCAGCCCCCAGGAAAGCTGTGGCTCAATAGCCTCTGTCCAGCCTGGCTCACCACCAGAGCTGGGCTGGATGGAGGAAAGTGAGCCCAAGATCCTCCCCAGGTTCATGATTTTGGTGCTGTTTAGGGGAAATGGAAGGGTGGAATCAAGGAGGGTGGGACAGAGATGACTGTCAGCACAAGCCTCTGTGTCTTGGGAGAAGAGTAGATTCTGCATCTTGTGCAGATGAGATGAGAAGAGGGAGAGGGGCTAAAGGGATTTGTGCTTTTCTTGAGGAGGGAAGAGCGCAGAAGTGTGGAGGGATTGGTTCAGAGTTGGGCAGGAGAAGCAGGCATCTCCCTGGGCACTGATGGTGTAAGAGAAAGAGGAAACTCCAAAAGGGATTGGCGATCGTGTCCTCACATCCCAGGCACAGGGCAGCTTGGTTCCTGCCTAAACTCCTTTTAACTCTCATCCCTGGGCTATGAATTTCTCACAGTCGGTGTCCTTAGTAGCAGGAGGGAAGCAGCTTGGAGATGAGAGAGCTGACAACTCCCTCTGGAGCTTTGCTGCTGCATGGCCTCCCAGGCTCCTGCACTCTTGTGTGGAGTTTTGCGGCTGCCAGTGGTAAATACGAAATCTATTATTTTGTTCCTCATCTTTTAGGAGGGGAAATTAACTTCTGTCTGTGGTGCTGGAAATCTCTGAGCAGCACATGACATACAACCTTCTCAGTTAATAAAAGGAAAAGTTTTTAGTCCCCAAAATGATGCACCCAGAGATCTGTGAGCCTCTAACAACATAGTTAAAGCTCAATGGCCACCAGCAAAAAATTACTTTCAGGAACTGTAAATAATATGATGGTTGGAACTAATCTTTAATCTTGCCACAATTCTTATACGGGACTTCAGCCATTTGAACAGCTACATGACCATGTCCAGACTACGGTATCAATATCTGACCTACTCTCTGGCTCCTGTCCCTCAACATTGTCCCCCACTTTATTTTCTTAGAAGAAGAAATAGGAGCAGCTGAAATATTGCTTCTGTAGTTAATGTACCTGGCTACGAAAATGGCACTAACCTATTACTTAATTTAGGACAATTAGAATGCTATTTCTGACCCAGCAACATAAGAAATTGAAGTCTGTTTTTCACCTGCAAACACAGAGCTCAGACAGCAACAGTGCAAACTTCTTCATATTGGTCCCTAGTGCGATACTAATGTTGTCTGTGGGGAAGAGAATTCATTTTGTGAACCCTGCTTTAGAGCAAACATTACCTATCGTGCTTAATTGTGTGCCTGCTTAGGAGGACGTTGTATGGCTGGGAGCAGTGCTGAAGTTTCTACACCTGTGGTCCCAGGGTGGAGCTTCAGCTTGCTTTCAGGATGAAGAAACAGCACTCATAGTTCTTGCAGAAAATGAGAATAAATACAACAACCTCTCTCCCAGGATGCACTTGCTTGCTATCAAAGATTTAGAGTTGTGCAGTCTTCAAGTGTGATGTTAGTGTGTATGACCAAACCAGTGTGGACACTTCACATGCTACATTGTAACTGATTTATAATAAAGTACCCAGATGTTATTTGCCCATTAAGAATGTATTGAGAAGATAGTTCATTTATCAATATACTTTTTAATGTACTTAACTTATATTTATTTACATAGAAATTGGTATACATTATTACGTGCACTTTCTAAATTCGGGTTCAGCAAGGCACTGTTTCACTAGGACAATAGAGCTGTTGAAGTTTGTACTTGTGGTTAAGAGCATGTAAAATTGTCAAGTATTACATTGTTGTGCAGTCTATTTTGCTGGTAAAATTGTGGATGCGTTTTTCTGATTTAATGCAGATGTAATTCATTTATCTTTCAAAAAAATCTGCAATAGAACTGTTTGAAACTCTGTCCTCCACATACTGACACTGTGCACTGGGGCTGCCCCATTCCTGGGAGTGTTCAAGGCCCCGTTGGACAGGGCTTTAAGCAATCTGCTCTAGCAGAAAGTACACATGGCAGGGGGTTGGAACAAGATGACTGAAGGTCTCTTCCAGTCCAAGCCATTCTGTGAGCTATGACTCCAACTGCTGGCCCTGTAACAAACTTTTGCTTTACAGTTTTTAGGCCTGTAGGCTGCTGTCATTCAGGAATACCAGCATCTGTTGAATCTCTTGGAATCTGTCAGCTCAGACTTTGGTATCATTAAGAATTTGTACTTGCTCAAGCTTCAATTCAGCTTTGAGTGTTTCAAATTGTTTTAAGCACAGACTGATTCAAGTAATTTCAAACTAGGACCGTATAGATTCCATAGGAGTTTTGTGGTGCAGTAAACAAAGAAAAGGATTGCGTCTCTCACTAGCATGGTGGAAAACACGGCCTGCCTGTTGTGACAATGATTCAGCTTTCTTGGAACAAAGCTCTTCTGAATTTCTTGGAGTTTGGGTAACACAGACAAAGTTTGCAACTTGGCTGCTGTAAGCCAGAATGTTGTCCATTTTGGAATGAACTCTAGCTGGCCTTGTGTTTCTGTTGGATAAATGCAAAAGCATTCACCAACTTTTTCATTGCAACTGCGTGAGTTGCTGAAGTAGTAATTAGGCTGAGGTTGGATCCCGTTCTCTGACTTATAGCATTGCCTCACAGAGAAGGCAGCAAGGGAATTATTTACCTTTTAATTGTAGTTCTCTGAAGGTGGGAGTCTCTATGGATTGATGCTCAGGGGGTCTCAGCTGTTGTGACCTTGGGTACTGAATGACTAGATTAAATGGTAAAGTTTAGAACTGGTCATAATGAGTTAGTACAAAAAGATGCCTTGAGGGGTCTATATGGCATATCATAGCCCCTAACTCCCAAATCCTTTTCAGACTAATTATAATAATTAGAACTTAAATAGGAATAAAACCCCATCTCTCAGGGGGAGGTGGGAGGAAGAGTGTGGCTCTAATAGCGGACACCATGCTCAGAGAACTCAATTATAAGCAAGTAATTTTCTTCTCTCCAAAAGGTAATTGGCCTCTTCCACATCTCTTTTCTCACAGATGATGGGGGAGAATTGCATGGAGAGGGTGCTTGCTGCCAATAGGAGCCAGGATTACTGGTTAACGTGCGGAAATGAATCCCAGCAATGGCCTTAATATTCTGCATAAAAAGGAAATGTCCTGGACACTAAAAATGCCTAATAGGATAAATATGGGAAAAAATGCAGGAGTACAGTAGGTGGGTCTATTGAAAGTTGTCACCGCCTGGACATACAGACCCAGAACAGGAGCAACCCTCAAAGCTTGCTGTTGCATCTCAGTATCCTACTGTTGAGATCACCCCACAAACAAGGGTTATAATTTGGCTTTAAGTATTCCTCTGAGACTGCCAGTAGTGGCCAGTTAGTTCATATGTGTTAGTAAACTTCTGACAGGCAGTATATCTTAGGTTTTTAACATGCATGTTTAAATTTCCCCTCTTTAACAGCTTTTGTTGAGGAGTTTCACTGTAAGAAGTTGCCAAGAAAAAAAAAAAAAAAAAAGAAAAAGCTTCAAGGAAAAGTCTGTACATCCCTCACTTGCTCCTGTTCTTCCTTTTCATACCAGGCCACCCCAAGCAGCTCTCCAGCCTGGCAGAGAGTACAACTAAAGGATCTAAGTGAGTTGAGGTTTGCTACTGCAAAATTAAAAATACTCTGCTGGTATTCAGTCAAGCTTAAAAGGGGTTTCTGGGCCTTAAGGTTGTTTATGACCCCTTATAATTCAGGAAATCTGATTTACTGTGAATGTTGATTATAAGCCTCTGCTGTACTGGTTGTGGACAAAGCCAGCTGAACAAACCTGTGATTAAACTTAGGAAATTGTACAATGTCCTGCAGAGGGCAGGTTACTGGCCAGGTTGATATCTTTAATTTGACAGCCTTCTAGTACCTCTGAGATTTGCTTGCAGTTAGTAAAATGCATAAAATTCCAGAAGAGTAGCATGTGGCTTTTAGTTTTAAAACATTTTGTAACTGACTGATTTCATCTGACAGTAGTTTCAGAACAGATAGCAATTGTTTACAAAACCAGATGTTTTTATCTCATATTCTATAATTCTTTGCAGTCAGGGGGGAAAATAAATAATCCACTTTCCCAGAGATATGTCTTCATATAATAACAGGCTGTCTTCACGGTCTGTGTGGTCTCTGGTCTGAGAGCATTAAAACTCCAGACGTTCAAATCTCTACATTTTTAGGCATGAGGTAGCAGTCCTTATCTTCCAGCTGCCCCCAAATCACAAAGTTAGTGTTCATGTGTCTTTCTGTTTGCTGTGGCATATAAGGATACATCCAAAAATGCAATTACCCCAGGAGCTCCTTGGCTGGAAGATATAACTGATTGTTCTCAGATTTCCAGTTCTGGGTAGAGAACTACACAACGCTGTGCATCTGCAGTGGACTCTCTATTGCTACTCACATCAAATATTGGCAAACTTTTAACTAAAAACCTCTAAATGGTGTTTTTAACCTCTCTGGCATTCAGCATCTGTAAAAGCTGTGGTTGCCATAGTAGCAAGTTGTTCCTGAGCAATAGTGTTCTTATGATGTCATCAGAAAATAGCCTGTTCCCAGGAATACCTTGAACTCCATATAGAAGAGTGCTGCCCTCAGTGTAGTTCAGTATGGAAACAATTAGAAATGCATGTTTTTGTATTGTTATGAAATACTTCTTTTCTATGTGCTGGCACATCTTGACATCTGTGGTGGAATTTTGAAAGAAAACAGAATTGCTTTGAACTTGTTGAAGAAGGATTGTTATGTAAAATGTGTATCTGAAGGTGAGTGGTTTTTACATTAACCATAGTGGCTACGTGTCTGTCTGCTATAGACTGGCTATTGTTTAACTGGAGTGTTTTATTCTGTGTCACAAAGTTCATTCCAGTTTCTTAGCTCTGTTCCTGAAAGAACTACAAGTTTAAAGCTTAGTGATAGTATTCTTCTCTGTTCTCAGCACTTGACAAAGAGTGGCCTTTTCCTTGACATATATTTCTATATAGAAATAATTGGCACTCTGTGAATTCTACCTTTTTTCTTGCTTGGATTAATACG
Source organism: Pyrgilauda ruficollis (assembly GCF_017590135.1). Lineage (NCBI taxonomy): Eukaryota > Metazoa > Chordata > Aves > Passeriformes > Passeridae > Pyrgilauda > Pyrgilauda ruficollis. The sequence continues at coordinate 11,338,981 of NW_024511432.1, forward strand.
TGATAACTAACAGCTCTGAGATGGTGCACACTGGTGTGGGAGTGGCAGCAAGGAAAGTTGTTTTTTGGTGCTCTATCTTGTACACTGAGTTTCTGCATGTCTCATCCTAAGAGGTTTTGAGTAGAGAGAGCCACATAACCACTCTTACTGCTTTTTCCAGTGCATTGACATGAGTCCAGGAGCCCCTGCATGGCCCAAGCACATGCAGAGTGACCAAGCATCTCACCTGGACCAGAGTGTTTGCTGAGACTGTTGCTTTCTGGAGGCTGTACCAGCTGCAGCAGGGATAATGGAGCTGGCACAGCTATTTCTCACGCCATAACAACCTGCTCTGTTGTTAGCCTCGTGGGTCAATCTGTACTTCTGTAGACCAGAGCTCCTGAGGGGTCCAGCCCTCTGTGCCTGCCTAGGGTGGGGAACCCAGCAAATTCTTAGTCTGAAATTGCTAATCCTGTGTCGCACAACCAGGGCCCCACCTGATCCAAGTGTCTGCCCTTATTTCCTTTTGTGCTATCAAATGGCCTCAATCATCCTCTGATCTTGTTTGACCTGATTTTCAACAAGATACACAGCACCAGCAGAAGTTGCCCTGCCTACTGCCATGCTCACTGTGTGGTCTTGCTCAAATGTTTTTGGTTTTTTTCCTATCTCCTTTAAAACAGAATCTGCTACGTAAGATATTTTGCAATCTAATTTTTATTCCCGGTATATGCTGCAAAGGTGTTGATTTTATCTTAGGAAGAAATTATTTGCTTAACTGTGAGGGTGATGGGGCACTGGCACAGGGTGCCCAGAGAAGCTGTGGCTTCACCATCCCTGGAGGTGTTCAAGGCCAGGTTGGATGGGGCCTGGAGCAACCTGGGATATGGAAAGGTGTCCCGGGAGGCAGGGAGATTGGAACAAGATGATCTTTTAGGCCCCTTTTAACCCAAGCCATTCTAGGTTTAGTTTAAAAATACTCTTAAAATTAAGCTTTTTGAAGCCAAAAGAAACTGAGTTAATAGATGGAGAAAAGTAGTGTTTGTAAGGGAATGCTTACACTGTGTATCTTTTGGCACTCAAAATCAAATGAAATATTTTGCAGAATCTGTTCTATTTATTCTCAGTCTCACTGCCCCTTATAAAATAGAAAGGATTATATTCTGCAGTTAAAGATTAGTGGTTTGTTTTTTTAAAAATGGTATTTGTTAAAATTATGTGATGACACTGAAGAGGAAAAATGCTGTTCCAACCTCTTCTTTCTTCCAGAAAAAATGCTAATTGGCCTGTTCTGCTTTTTAATAGTGGCGTTTATTACCTATTGAGGCAAATAAATTTGTTTAATTCCCATTTACTTTTATTCCCTTGGAAGGATAGTTAATTTATATTTCATTTCATGTAGGACACTCTGGACTTGAGCTGTCTTGTAGCAGAGAGAGCTGGAGAATGGAGCAACAATCGTATTATTGAAGAGCTCCATAGCCACAGACTGGGAAAAGCATGATCGGATGTGATTTTCAGAACAGATGCCCAAGCAGAGTTGGCAGTTAATTAAAAGCACTATGTACTTAATGATTAACTAATCACAGCGTGATGGCATTCAACGGAGATGCAAGAAACTTCTCTGCTGGATTCAACAGAGAAACTCCTAATGTCTGCCTTCAGGGTACCGTACTTACAGCCGTTTGCTTTTGCATCACCAGCAGAGACAACAGGAGCAGTTAGGCTGGCAAATTTCATTAAGCATTGCTTAGTTAAAACTTTAAAAACAGAAAAGATGAGCTTAGTCAACTCTGTATCTGCTGTACATATAACACAGTGTGTCTTTGGCAATGGTATTTCACAGCCATGTTGTCAAGCAAGTGATGGCAAAACACTGTGAACATTTAATCAGACTTCATGAGGAAGGTGTAGTTAAGTATTATTTCCATTCTACCATGAGTAAATAAGGGAGAGAGAGATTACACAGCATAAGTGACATATCTGTAAATAACAGTCTGTAATGTTCTAGCTATTCACCAACGGATGATGTTTCTTTTTGGGTTTTTTGCAATAGAATTATGGAGTCATGCTTACAGTGCAACACCTATTCATTTCAAGTGATTTTCTTTTCTTTACCTCTTTTTCCAATATTTTATTATTTTTAACTTTACCCTGAAGTATTCAATTCTTTTGCACAGGAGCTGTCTTTTTGCCTGGATTTATGTGCAACACCAAGTACTATAAGGTCCAGTGGTGTGACAACACAAATAATCATGATATTGCATTTCTGCATTTCATAGACTGCGATCACAGAAAATCTGGTTATGTGCAAAATGCAATGCAGGAAGCTGAGGCATTTTCAACCCAATTAGAAAGCAAATTTCTGAGAAATCTCTGGGGTGATTGCTTTCTTGTCACAATTCTGCTTCATGGTGTGGATGCAGTCCAGATAATTAGAGCTAGAAAGGAGAATGACAGTAGGTTTAAAAAAAAAAAATTACCATTTCAATTCAATGATGATACTGAAGAGAACATTTTAAAATTATTGTTAGAGATTGCCAAAGATAATTGTTCCTGTGTGATCATGTTTGGCAATATAAACCTGCTACTTTCGCCAGTAGTGAAGTGCTGGCTGTGAGGATTCCTGGGTCCTGCTCCTGACTCACACAGGCTGCAAGTGCAGGATACTCAGCCTCCATCTCCTTGCTTCTCAGATTTGTGGGTAGCAGAATCCAACACAGGAAGAGATGCTTGGAGTAATTCACACATACACTATGCACAAGAGGTCCTTGGCTGGAGCAGGGTATCTCACTCAACACCAAGGCAAACTGGGGCTTATTCTCCTGACACAGCTTGGACATGGTTTTCTTCCTTAAAGTTAGGTCTAATTCAGGAAAAAACAGTGTTTATTACCTCCAGTGTGCCTTTTGCCATGGTCAGCTGGTGTGCACATTCTGTGTTTTGGTGCAAAATTAGCTTTCCCAAAGCAAAGCCTTTGGAAATATAAGCAACCAGCTTTTCTTTTTCAGGCAGTAGATGGAACAGTAAGACTGGCTGGTGCCTCTGTGGTGTCAGCTCAGCCCACATTCCCATCAGATGGGGTTTGGGTCCCTCCATCATCCTGATAACCCTTTCTGCTGTCTTTTCCCAGTCCTGCAGCTCTGACTGCTCCAGCAGTCAGATGAGCTGTGAGCTGCAGGTCAGACACAGAAGGTAAAGGTGTCAAGTACAGGTCCAGTCCCTTGGTGTCTGGGTAAATCCCAGATATCCTTCTGTGTCCTCATGGCACTGCTGAAGTTTTCTGGTGCTACCACAGGCAGGACAAATGTGTTTTGCTCTGCGTGTCACCTTGTGGCTGCTGGCATGTAACTCTGCAGAGCTGAGACCTTGTCCCAGGGATTTGCATGTGCTGTCTGGAACACATGGACAGGGCACCCTGGGGTTGTTTGCCACTATCCAGAAGCCCAAAAAGGTGAAACACCTGTCAAAATCCCTGATTTTTCAGTTTCAGGTCCCTGGTTGCACTATGGAGGAGCCAATACAAAGTACCTAACCTAATGATAATTCCAGGACAGTCATTGCCAAAGTAAAGCTGCTTCCACAGCCCTGTCAGAAAAGGGGAGTCCCCATGACTGCAAGGCTATAGGATGGCTATGTGCCTTTGGAGTGGGAATGTTGCTGGACTTCTGTTGAAGAGTATGGTTGGTGCATGTATCTCCAGATTTGGGAACCCCTTTTTTGAAAGGAATAGTACCTGTTTTTCCCTATCCAAGTAGTAGTGAAGAAAGACATAAGAGGAGATGGACCTGTCAACAAGCTTGCCAAGAGAAGTTGTCTATCTGTTAAGAAAGCAAAGTAATAGTGACTGACCAAGTTAGAGGAAAGACGGAAATCAAATAATAGCACAAACTGATCTGACAGTACATCTCCTTTGCTGCTCTGAACAGAAAAAACCAATAAACAGAAGTGTTGCTAAAGTGAATGTGCTCATTGTTTTCCACGTATAGAAGAATGTAGTGTCCTTGTTTTCAAGGCAGAAAAACAAAGGGAGGAAGTACAACATGAGCAAAACCTGAAGTGGCTCCTCTCCATGGCAACGTGTTGCATGAATAATGTCTTTTTGGTGATAAGGCAAGTAGGAAGCTCTTGAGCCCCACAGGAAAAAAACGTCTTGATCGGCTCTCTGTGCCTTCTCTGGGATAAATAAGCACACCATGGATGAGAGATACTTAAAATTGTATTTGGGTTCTGTGGTGTTACTTTGGCATCATAATGGACTAGTGCAAACATATCAGAATTTTCCATGGTCTTTCTACTTTTTAAAAAAACTGGCTCATAAAACTAATATTGCTTTTAAAAAGGCAGCTCATTGAAAAGACCATTGTTTTAATGGGAAGTTACAGGACTGCAGTGCCTCCTACAGTATCCTAGGTGTAGGGGAGGCTGACCTTCCTCACAGGATAGCAATATAAACCTGAGACCAGTAGGAAAAGCCATAAAGGGAAAATATTTATCTTTTTTTCAGATTTCTCTGTTAAGATTCTCCTCTAGATCTTCAGTCACTTCAGGACAAAAGCCCAGGAAAGAGATGCCAAGAAACAAGAGCAGAAAGCATCACTCATGGTGGCTGAAGCACTGAGTTGCTCTGTGGAAGGAGCCAGCCCCAGTCACACTGATGCCTGGATGTTTTTTTGCCTTTTCTTTTATATTCCTTTTAAATAATGTTTATGTATTCTCAGTGTTCTTAGCATGCATACTGGTAATTCCTAAAGTCTGATAATTTAGCATAGTCCCAGTTTTCTGTTAGGCCAGGAGACCAAACATCCTGAAGGCCTCATAGTAGGAGGCCAGAAAACCCCACACTATCTTGGGAAACCAAGGTCCTCTCAGGACCATATCCTGTAAACTGGAGATTTGGCCAATCCAGGGGGAATTCCTCGGATGGGGGAATATCACACCATCCATCCAGGCCTCCCAGAGGGGCACCCTTGTTAGATCTGCTCATTTGTAAGGTCTATAAATTGTACACCCAATCTGTTGGGGGTGTGCATTGTGGCACATCCCACCGCGGCCAAACAGTGCACCACGAGGATCCTTATTAAAACACCAAGGTAAAAATCCCTTATTCCTTAACTGTGGCTGGCTCTGAATTTTTAAAAACTAGGGAGAAGCATCAACATGAGCTCAGCTGTGGAGCCCTGATATTTGCTGGCCTGGCAGTGGTGGGCCATCAGAAGGAGAGTTCTGATGGTGTTTTCTGCCCCCTTCCCTTGGTATTTACTTGGCATTGTTCCTTCCAAGATGAACAAGCTGTCAGGAAGAGAGGGTCAGAGACAGAGGGAGTGGTGATCTTGCTGATCAGTGTATCAGTGTCTGTACGTGCACCAATGTGCTGGTGAGCTCTCCTCTCTGACACTTCCACAGCAGCTGGTCCATGCTCTGACTTGCAGCATTGATGAAAAATGCTTGCCAAATGGAGACATCAAAAAGTCACAACAACGTTAAATCAACAACAATAAATTAAAAATCAACAGCAACAACAAAACTGTTGAAATTACTATCTTCAGGTCATGGAAAATAAGGAAATGTGCAAAAATATTTGGTTTGGTTTTTTTTCTTTTAAATGCCGGAGACTGGTATGAAAAGATTGCTTGCAGTGAGAGCACAGAGCCAGGGTGCAGGGAGCTGATTTCCATGACCTCTGGAGAAAGGCTACTTTGTATAATTGTTAAAATGAAAAAAATCTTGGAGATCTGAGATTTAACCTACAACCCTTACTCACTAAGCTGGTTTTTTTTGATGTTGTGGACTATTGAATGATAAAAGTAATTTTTCATTATGTTTGTCTCATTTCTATGTTACACTGAGTTTATAAAAATGTCAGCTATTTCTTTAAACATAGGAAGGGTTTAAAAATGAGACTTTTTATCAGTACTAATGTCTGTTCTGTAAAGCAAATTGATTACAGTATGTTAGGATACTGGATTTCACATTTCATATTAAGCAGATATTGTTCTGGGAAAATTAGTGGAAATACTACATAAATACATTTTTAAAAGCCTGATCCTGTATTATTTCTACCTTAAGGATTTTCCACTTTTGGTAAAAGTAGCCTAAAACTTGCAAAGCAGGACAGTGGGGTAGATCTGTGAGAATTATAGACACTTTTCCATTTCTCGTGTCTGGTGCATTGTAGCTTTTCTACTTCCTTACAAAAGAAAAAGCATCATATTTTTGAATAGGTGTACATTAGCTACTGAAACATTTCAGAAACTCTGTCTCAGAGCACTAAAATACCACTCTATTTTTGTGCAATCAAAACTAAACTGATTTACAAAGAAAGACATGCTAACTGGAAAACAAACCCTGAAATCAATCGGTGGATTCTGCTGATTGTCATGTAAACTTCTTCCTTCATTTTCAGCATACAGAAGCTTAGAGGATGAATTGACCTTGTACAAACTTAGCCAACCTCAGCAACCTCCTGCCAGATGTGTGCTTCATTATTTAAGTGATACCACACTGTCAGACTCCTCCTGAAATGAAGTGGACATGCCAATGCAACGTCTGGCCCTCAGATCCTTAGTTCCTGTGAGTAGAAAACCCTGTACAGACGGAGAGCTGATTCCATGGACCCCAGGGAGGCTCACGTGGGTTTGAAATGTTAATCAATGCAGTTCAGACCGCTCTGGAAGTGCTGTCCTGAAAGTGGTAGAACTTTGAAACTTCTGAGCTACTTCATGTCTCCACTCTAATGTGTGTTTCTAATGTTTCAAAATTCATTATTTCTGATATTTAGATAGATTTGATTACTGACAATTGCTAATTATTTCCTTTATTAGAATATTTTTAAAAATGCTTGATTTTAGGTAAAATCAGGCTCTGCGGATTTCTATTTGCAAGAAATTGTGTGCTGTTATATAAATTAGACTACTTTTCCTTTCCTTCTGTGAGTATATTTGGGGGATTGTTTGTTTTGGGGTTTGATTTGGCCCCTTTGTGTTTGTTTATTGTTCCAATGAATTGGCATCACTGTCGTAGTGAACACCTGTGAGACACCCTCCCAGGGGGGCAAACTGAGCAAGTGAGTCCCCAGGAGTCAACACTTGCTCCCTTGATTAGCTGGCTCAGGCAGTAGGGAGGAAAGGCTTTCAAGAGTTGAGGCTCCCTCTATAAATTGTCCTGGTTAGGACACAAGTACTGCCCTGTTACAAGAAGTCTGGTGACACCTACTAAAAGGAACTGGATGGAGTGATCAGCAAAATCTGACACTTTCTATTTCCAGAGTGGACAATGTAAAAGGCACAGCAGGGTCTGGGAGATGCACAAAGCAGCGGAGGCACTGTGCAGAGCAGCCTGCTCCACAAAGGGAGCGAGCAGGAATAGCTCAGCTGTATCAGTGCAAGCCATGCCATGAGTACATGTCATAAGCATAGTTTACAAAGCATACTGGGACTCTTGCAGGGAGAAAGGGGGAATTGTGGCAACATTTATTTTTCACCTAACTTGATGGTTTTTGGGGAGTTTTACTTTCTAAATAAATGTGTGCTTGGAGGCCACAAGGATGGCCATCCCTATCTGAACCTGATGACTTCTTTTTCAGGAGACAATTTCAGAATTTCACACCTCACTTAGTGCCAAGTTTAATTTAATACTTTTTTATAAAGATTACTTGCATGGTGTGGAGGCATTTGGTTTAAGCAAGGCCTGAAAGATTCTGAGCATTTAGAAGTGTGCAGCAGAGCATGCCAAATTAAACTGGTTTTCTAAGCAGAGATAGTTTCTTTGATTTTCATTTATTTATTCATATGTAATTGCTTAAAATTACACATGGATCCAAAAGAAAATTCTCTGAATTCATGGGGAAAAAAAGTCATTTAAGGATGTACAATACTGTGACAGCTGAATGAGAGTTCTTCTAATGATATGAAGGCTATTTTATGCATTGCTTTTGGAGGGGAGGAGTTTCCTTCATTAACTGATGATATTTAAAGCCTTTGGCATTTCTTTCTTTGGACATTCTGTAATCCATTCAGCTGTCATGACAAGCACCTTCACTCCTGTACATTTTTGTATATCTGAGGTGCGTCTTCAGGTTTCAGGTAAATGTATTGTGCAAGGTGTTTTACTGCCATTGGATAAAAGATTTTGCTTCATGGGTCTGCAATCCAAATAGATGAACAAGAAGGAGGAAGGAAGTGGATGGTGTCTGAAGCATCTGCTCAACAGGTGAGAGCAGGAAAACAAATCAAAATTCTTGACTGAATACAGCCTTCCACACAGGACCAGTACTGCCTGTATTCTTGGTGCAAGCACTTTTTGGTTTTGCAGGAAAATTTCCAAACTTTCATAAAGTCTACCACTCTTTTTTCTTTAAGCAAGTAATGTTACAGTGTAAATACAAATTGACCATACTAAGGTGTGTTCAGGCATATTCACAAATCAGGTTTATTGTCAAAGTTATGGACAAATTAAGCTTTAGCTACAAAATGGAGCTGGTGTCATGTGTTACTGCAGTGGAGATACTCCAGAAGAGAGGTTTTCAGTTAACTCTTTCACCATGCATCCATGCCACAGCTGGTCTCAGAATTAGTGACTGAATAGTGTCTAGTTCTGAATAGTTCACACAGAGATGCAAACAGTTTGAGTTACAGGACCTGTCCTCACAGGTGAAAGGATGTAGTAGAAGAGTGCTGCCATCAGTCTTCAGGTTTCTTTTTCCAGGCAAGGAACAGTACAAAGGGAAATTATCAACAGCTCTCAGCTTAATCTCTACTGCTGTTTTTGAAGAAATACATGGTATTGCTTGTAATACTACAGAGCAGTCTGAAAATACTTGAAGAACATGGAGGCACTGCAGTCAACTGAAGTGAGTGCTAAAAGGCTGAGTGAGAGCTTTCCCAAAGGTTTCCCATGGCACCTGAATCCATCCTTGAATTTGGCTGTACTTTCCTTCCCACATGTCAAATGGGGAATCCTTCTTTACCATGTTGCAAAGGCAAGGCATAGCATTTGTGTCCAGGTAATTCCCAAAGGTCTCTGGAACCCTGTCCTGCTTGACTAAAATTTGCCTATGATTTGTCCAGGCTTGCAGAAATGGTAAGACATGGCCAGCTTGCTCAGCTTAAGACTCTGTTCTCTCAACTATTCATTGGGACTGGTTTAGGACTGCACTAACACATCTTTGTTGCTTCATTTTACACAGAGCGTGGACAGACCTGGCAGTTGTGTCAGCCATGAAAGTCAGTGGACATCCTGTGAGGATGTGGATGGAGGTACTTGAGAAGGGGAAAGCACCAAAACCACTTCTCCCTCTGTGTACATCTATATCCAGAGGTGAGTGGGGCTACTGACATGAGGAGAAGGGAGTGGGAAGCACAAGTTTCTTGCCTTAATAGCACTGTCAGGAACTTTCAGTCTTCTTTCTTCAAAAGCATTTGAGAACCAGAGGGGACAGCTTAAGAGAAAAGTTGCTGTAATGGAGAGAGATGTGGAGGCAGGTCATCCTGAAACTGCACTTTAACTGTATCACTATGGATCATCCCCCATCTGACACACACTCTGAGCTCTTTAAAAATCCAAGCACAAGATGTTTAGCTTAAAATTATTTAACAATATTTTTATTGTGCTAAGATCCACTTTTCTTCCCGAGTGTTGGTAAGTCTGGCCTTCAGCCTGTGTTGCTGGTGCCATGGTGCTGGAATACACAGATTGTTTTAGGGAAACCAGGTTGATATGTGTGTCAAATATTGGAAATTTTGATTATATTTTGCCCTAGGTTTTTTTTGGCAGTCAATTCTGTTGCAGACCTGTCAAAAACTAGTTCTTGAATACTTATGAAAGCAAAACTCACATTTTGAACAGTGAAATTATTCAGCCATAGGTTTACTGTAGCAATAGACACCAAAAGCATCATTATGCTTATTTAATATTTTGAGGGAAAATGCACTCGCACACATAAGGAATTAAAAATATAGGTTTTCTAAAAAACCCAACCATTTGTTACAGTGACAAGGTTTCATCTCTAGAAATATAATTTATTCTGTATTACAAGTAGCCCTTTTCCAGTGCTGATCAACCTGGGACTGCATCAAGGGTAATACTTGACTCTAGTAAAATTCATTGATTGAGAAACGTATCACTGAACACCTCAGCAAACTAATGTTTAATAGTTCTAGACCATGCAAAGGCTGAGCATTCAATTTCACCTTAAATGCATTGCAATCATAAATATATTTTGAATAACAGAGTAATCGAGCATGAAAATTGTTAGTTAGTATGCAAATGGATTGCTACACCCTGGATTAAGAATTGTCTGGGCTATTTCTCTATCCTCATGGTTAATTGTCCTTATTCAGAATTCTGTTAACAAGATATCCCCAAATTCGAGTAGTTTTTGTTTATGAATAATGTCCACTTATCAGCCCATTCTAAAGCTAGTTTGCCATGGAGGCAGTTTTAGAGCAGCTTATTATTTCCCTGACTAGAGTTGCACACAGTTCTTAATTGTCTTTGACAATCAATACTCAACTCCCTCTGCATTCAGTGCTGTCAGCATTTGTGTGTGTAGTGCACCTATGCAGCAGCTCTGCAGTTCTCATCAGCAGGGTTAGAAACAGGTGTTACCTGCCAAACACACAGCACTAGTGGGGAAAAGATACCAGTGAAAAGCAGAAAGGGGATTGAGGATGTGTTAGTACAAGCAGCAGCACAGTAAATTTGTCTCATGTTGTAAATGCAAGATATTTATTGATGAAAGTTTTAGTTCTAATTAAAAGTGGCATTTTGCTGAACTATCCAATTTGAAGATGAAAGATAATTTATTCAGGTGTGCACAGAAAGGGCTTTTTGCAGTAGGGCATAGTGAGTGAATTTAGTTAATGATGAAAACTTTGGCCCAGTGTTGAGAGCCCAGCCCTGATCTCAGAGTGCCTCTGCTGCAGCACAGAGACAAACAGCACCACTGGCTTTGTGCAGAGAACACGTTAGAAATGTTTTTCTCAAGAAGTCAGAGGACTCCAGTTTCTCACTTCCAGGAGCCCCCTGGTGCTGAGAGGGATGAAGAGCCTGTCCTGGAGTCACAACAGGAATTTTGCAAGTTAAAACCACTTTTCTTACACAAGTCCCAGCAATGTTGCTTTGTACAGGCCATCTCTAAAGCCAGTATGCTATTAGGAGATTTAACAGTAGATGGTGAGGGGTGTTGTTTTGTAGAAGTCTTCTCAAGTATTTTGCCTTTCCTGCTGCTCTTGGCTGCCTTGGTAACAGTCGTTGCTGCAACTGAATCCTCAAAGCTGCAAACTTAAAATCAGAGCAAAAATTTGCTTTCCATCAAATGCATTAAGGATATTAATTTAGCAGTCTTCTGTGATCATTGAAAGACAGGTGACAACCCATCTTTTCTTCTAAGATTTTCTGCAGTTGCAGTATTTGTCTGCTTTTTGAGGAGATTGGATTGGTTTTGGAGTCACTAAAATGTGGTCCTTCATCCTTCAGAAACCAGAGAGAAAGGATAGTATTATGAATAAACACTGCCCTTGGCTGCCATCAGGGAATTTCATAGGTATAATTATACCATGGAAATCGATAGGATAAGAATTGAGGAATCTGGAATAGAGCAAAACAAGGAGAATGACTGAAGTGCATTATCCCCTACAAACAAGTTTCCAAGCTGTGTGACTTTATCTTGTGCGACATTAGGAGGGATTGGTTGTTCAAGTGAACAAAAATGTAAAAAGCCACTAAGAAAAACTTAGAATATCATTGTATGTCCAGGACATTATCATCATTATCATATTATCATGTGTGAGTGTGTGTATATGTAAAAAAGATTTTTTCTCTGCCAGTGTTTTAACAGTTCTCATTAAAAAAAAAAAAAGAAAAAGAAAAAGAAAAAAGAAAATTCAACATTAATATAGGAAGGAGGGAGAGAATAAAATTCAAGTAAATTCTTGCTTCTATGTTTATAGTCATGTATTTCCTCAAATATTTCATCAGATGGTCTTTGGCCAGTTCCTGACCTAATGCAGAAGTGATCTTTGTAACCGTCAAGGGAAAAGAGAAGTTTGTGTCCTGCCCTGTTTGTTCCCCTTCCCTGCAGGCCTGGGGTGATCTCTGCTGAGGTGTGACAAGGGGTGGCTGTGCTTTATTCGCTTTGTTCACCTGTGAGTGCAAGCTTCAACTTCACGTGAGCAGAGTTTTAATGTGAAAGCCACAGAGAGCTGGATTAATATGTCCACATAATGATCTTTTGGGATCTATTCACAGCACCACTTCTGCTGCATCTTTTATAGTTTTGGGGGTTCATTTTTTTGTTTGTTTTCTTTTAATTTTCTGGTAGGTTTAGCAGTAAAAAATGGGATAAGAACCTTACATAAATCCTAATGCCATTTCCCCCCAGTCTTTTGAATGATTTCTGCTTCAATTCAGTGTATATTTATTGCTTCTTCTCAAATTCTTGATCTGGAGGTTTTTAATCAACAAAAATATTTTCCTGCTTATCAGGTATTTGAAGTTGCAATGTGCCATCCTGTGATTTTATTTATTTATTTATTTCCTGCCACCACTTCCCACCAGCCTCTGAAGATGCTAGAGCCATTCATTTTTAGTGCCAACAGTTTGATCAAATGAGCAGCCATCAGAAATTATCTAATATTTTTGCTATTCCTTTTGTTATAGTGGAGACCTAAAGCACAAAAGCACTGCATCAAACACAAACCAGGATTATTTAGGTATTTTGTTACTTAGGTCTTCAAAGGATTTAAGTGCATTTTTAAAACTATTATTAAAATGTAATTTTTAGAAAATGTTCAGGGCCCAGAGTTTCACCCACCTGAGAAATCCCTGGAGTAGTTACTCTCTTCTTTTGAGTATTGACTCTGCTGGCCTCATTCTGCTACGCTGTCGATCACGGAGTCGTGCTTTTGTTGGCCTGTCATTCTGCAGAGATCAAAAGCACTGAGAATCAAGCCTTTTGTTAGCACACGAAAGCTTTACCACCTGGAAAAGTGTGTCAGCTTTTTTTGATTTATTTGTTCAGAATTTTTCACTTATTGCCTTCTGGGTCAAATGACAAGTATTTGGAGGCAGAGCGTAGCTTCAAAGTCCCCCTTTTTAAGGAACCAAATTATGTAGCTCACCTTAGCAGAAAAAATATTTCTGATCAAGACAGTTTACTGCATCAGGTTTCTCAAAGGATGAACCTACTGCATCTCTAAGCTGTTTTTCTTCACTAGCCCGATTCATCTAGTGAAAATGGGGGGAGGCAAGTACAGTTATCAGGGCCCAAAGGCAGAGGATGAAAGCAGAAAAATTGGCTTCTCTCTTCATGACCCTCTCTTTGGGAAACAGCTTTTGCTTATCTGAAGGGGAAAAAAAAAAGTTATTTTCTTCATTAACTTCTGAACAAGTATGTAACTCTACACTCAAATCTATGCTCAGTGACATGTTTTCTTCCTAGCTTTGCTCTAATACTTCTGACAATCCCCATTAAGCCAAATATATTATAACATTCTCTTCTAGAAATCAGTCTGTAGCAGCAGGTATCCTGGGCTACTACTTTAGGAAAACACAGATATTTTAAATTTCTTAATGTTTTGCCTAGAAATGTTATAATTGGGAAATAGACAGGTGTATTTTTTTCCTTAGATGTGCATATGCTGGACCTGCTTGCTTTTGAGGAGCTGTGATTGTCAGAAGTCCAAAATGGGCCAAGTCAAATTAGCACTAATTAGCACTCCAGCAGCATCATTTGTGCTGTAAATGCTGAATTCACCACAACTTACTACTGCCTCATCGTGGCAGCCTGTGAATAAATCCTTAAGTACCTCGCAGATGCTTCGATGTTTAGAGGGCATAAACCTTGCCACTGGCTAGGGAGTGTGGCACATTTCCACATTTATGGGAATTTGGTACGTTCAAAATGAAAAAAAAAATACTTCCTGTTGCCAAGGTGAGAGTCACTCATTAATACTGAAACAGTGTTTTCATATGCTACAGGACTAAGTACCTTATTTTTGTAAAGCATTGTTCAAAATTTCCCTGAATTCTATCCGGTAGTTGCATTATTAATCTACTTTGTAAACTAAAATCTGGGAGATTTATTTATAAGAAAGGGCTTTTTACACAGGCATCTGCCTGCCTGCTTGCCTAATTCCCCTCTCCCATTTAGAAATCCAAGAGTGAAGGTGGCTGCCTCTGAAACAAATAATGCAGAGGGTCTCTTAACAAAGCGAGGGGCTGCACTTGCTCTTCTCCTGCAAAATTCAGCGGCGCTGCTCCCTGGCTGGATGAACAGCTGTGGCAGCAGCCCTGAGCAGGCAGGGGACAGTGGCAGATGAGATGGAGCAGGAGAGGGAAGGCAGCATTTGGTTGAGCAGTTGGGTAGAGATGAATTTTAAGCAAGGGAGTGTTGGCAAGAGGTTTTCGAAAATGGTCAAAACATGGAACAGAGCTGATAGTATGTCCCATGATGCTGAAGAGATCACTGAGAGATGGGCTGGAAAGAGTTGCGTGAGGACACCTAAATATGTTTGATTTGAGCAATGTTTCTAATGCTGATGTGACTGGACGTCCTTTATGGGACTACTTGAAGCACTTTGACATTTTAATCATACTAAACTTTGTGACAGTAAGAAAACAAAGGAACTGCCTCTGCTTCTTCACTGAAAATATGACTCAGAAACAAACTTCTTCTATCTCTGCCTTAGAAACCTGGTAATGCTCAAATGTTTTAAAACACAAACAAACAAAACCCCAATCCTTGTTTAATGCATCATCATGAAGAACTGACTGCATCTTTTTTTAACTGAGTGCCTCATCCAAGGCAATGAAACCTTTCAGTAGTAAAAGAAACTGCCTTGGAATGGATGTTTTCTTTGGTCATCCATCTATTGCACTGTAAAACAGTAAATGATCTTTTTGATGTCTCCTCCCAGCAAACATCAGTTCTCATTTTCAGGGTTTCTATCAGGCAATAGTATACATTAAGGGATGCTGCTTAAAAATGATAAAACATGCTATGGATGTGATAACATCAAATTAATGTATAATGCCACTGAAGAAGCATATGTTAAATGCTTCTCCCAGGGCTAAGTAGGGTATTTAATCACCAAAGTTTTGGTCTTTGGCCTTTTAAAATGCTTGATTGCATACATTCAGGAGTCATGGTCCCCAGGGTGTTACACAGAAGTTTGGAAAGGTTGAGGTTTGATAACAAAACATTGCTTGCATTGATTTCTTGTGTTATTCAGTAAAACTTACCAAAATTTAAACAGCACATTTATGTTTCTATAATCTCTGTAACAATAAGCACAGGAAAATGGCTTTTTAAAATCTCTGAATTGTAATTGTGAAAAATATGTTACGAGAGCTTATGATTCAAGATTGTATTTTCACGTCTTAACTGTTAAGAGTAGTGATGTCTGCCTTAGAGTTTGAATTAAAAATACATTGTGTCTGGTTTATTATTATTATTGTTATTGCTCCTACATTCTCATGCAAACCATAAAACCATTTTAGCATAAATTCCTTACATAAATGCTATTATTAAGTGCTATCAGGGTTGAGCACCAGTCATTATATCCTTCTGAGCAGTAACAACTAGGAGAGTTTAATGGAGCCCTCATCAAAGATGAACATGGAAGAAGATGGAGAGAAGCTTCTGTGCATGCTGCCTGTAGCCTGGAGGGGAACAGAGCAAGGAGAACCTCTATAATTTACTGTGCTTCTCTGTTGTAGGGAAAAAAAGAATTAAAACATGTAACCTAAACCAAAGCCCAGTAAAGCCTGTGGGAAGCTTTCTGTTAACTTCAATGTGCACTAGATCTGGTTGATAGATTTCTAAAATACAAAGCATTTCACATGGTGTGTTGAAGAGGTTTTTCCATGCAATGGACACACATAATGAGATCTTTCATTCTCTCCTTTTCCCAGATTTGGCCTTGAAGAAAACCCTAGAGCTGAATGTTGCTGAACTTTGGGCAGAGTTAGATTCTGACCTGAATATTGAGGACAGAGTCCTTGTGTATTTTTGTTTGTTGCCACGTCAGTTCTTTATCCTTTGCTGCTCTGTTCTTTATCATCTGCAGGGTAAAGGATTCTGAACCAGAAATAGATTTGCACATGGAGATCTGGGTTGTGGGAGCAATAGCTCTTCTTTTTACCCCACCAACAGAGCTGGCTGCTTCCCTCCTGCAGCATTGTCTCCACTGAGAGGTGGAGGGTTACCTCTACACACAGATAATGGCAGGTGTCTCTTTTCCTCCAAGAATGCACAAGGTAGAATATCTTGTAGAAATTCAAGATTTGCCTTTCAGGCACTTGGATATGAGCACACCACCATGCCATTGTATCCTCCTAGTTGATTTGGTTATCTTATATTTAGTTTCTTGAGTGGCTTTTTGCACGAGCCACCTACACATCCCAAGTATCAGAAATCTTTTTTTTAATCAAAAGGTCGGTTTCCTTTTCTCTGTGATTCTTGACAATGTGATTGGTGGGAGCAATGAGGGATTTTTTTCCTGCACAAAATTATTCATTTTTCAGGAAGAAAATAGTAGTGCCCTCTTTGTATCTGGAAAATAGATATCGTTGCAGAGAAATAATCCATTATTTCTCATTTCGCACTTGAACATTGACTCTAAAAGTTTTGCAGTTAGTTTTTGGATTAGGCATCTATTTTCCAGGATATATTACCATAGGTTTTCCCAGAAACACAACTGTCTTTAGCTGGCTGTTAAAGTCACTGGCAAGCCTTGAGGAGAGAGGGCATGAGGCTCCAGCTGAACAAGAGTTCTCTACATTTTCTCTTCCTTTCCATCAGCAGATTGGGGTGGAGGTGCTGTATGCTATTTGGGAGGGCTATATACTTACTTAGTGAACAGGAATGAGTGGACTCTCCCCTGTGGGCAACCTGGGTCAGGGAACATGTTTGCAGAGAAGTCATCCACCCCACTTTCTCAGCAGCGTTTGACTGAAGCATTCATTTTGCTGTCCCCAGCCAAGCTCTCAGTTCAGTTCCTACAGACTGAGAGAGTGCTGCTGTCACCAGGAGTTCTGGCAGGAGAGCCAGAGCAAACCCCAGGACCTGTAGCAGGCTGTCCAGTGGAGTGTCTCCAGCTCTACACCTGGCTCCTTCCATTTTCTGACAGCAATCTTTTATTTGGCTAATTTTAGGACTTTACTGCATGAAAGAGATGGGGCAAGCAGGGGAAGGTGACTTTGCCATTATTTTAGATTAATTTATTCTTTTTTAGAAATTAGTCTGAAAGGTCCAGGAACAGATATAGAAGAGAGGAAAAGAAATGCCTGTGTCACCAAAGTGACATCACTGTGCAATTATGTAAGGTTTGTCTTTCCCTTTGCACCTGAAAGTAATGATACATCAAAGCTGCTGCCTCCAGTTGCTGGTTGCCTGTAAGAGTTTCAGGTTTCTGTGTTTTATCCCAAGATCATGTGCACACCTCATAGTCAGTACTCAGCACAAAAGGCAAAGACAGAGCACCTGCTCATGCTCAGTTTAATTCCTTTAAGTGCTCTTGTAGCTGTCTAACTATACAAGCAGCACAATGGAGACTGACTTGTTTGCATTGCAGAGCCCTTTTTGATATTCAATATCCCAAATTATTTTAGTGAGTAGATATGATTAGAGCTTTACAGAACTGCAAACAGTCCATGAAGGTAATACTCTGGGGAAGCTCATTTGCCTAACAGAGAGCATATACTCAACAGGTACAACACAGTACAAATATTTACTAAAATCAGTTTTTGGTGTTTACCTTGGAGTAGGAGAGCATATTCTGAACAACTATTCTCTTTTGTGCCCAGCTAAGCAGTGCAGAACATATTCAGCAGAATCCTGTAGTCAAGCTATGGATGCACACACAGTGAACTAAGATAAAATGTATCCTGTTTTGTTATGCTGACCGCAGGAGAAATAAAAGGTACAACTAGGCTCAGGATTCTATATAAAAAATTATATGTTTAAGCACAATTGTGACTTTTTAAATATATTTAGCCATAATTATGAAGAGTTAGCTCAGAAAGGCCCTTGAAAAGTTTACTGTGGCATTTCCAGTGTCTTGCCTAAATAATGAAGTGGATGTCTTTGGCAAATGTTGTCAGCAGCTGGTAGCCCTGAATATTTGGGTTGTACAGAAAAGCAGCAAGCTGTTCCTCATGTACACAAAGCCTGGGCTCCTGGGCAGCACTGTCAAGGTCTCTCCCAGAAGTGTTTGTGCTTTTGTGTCCCACTGAAGGCTGCTGGTGCCGCTGCAGCCTTGGCAAGGCGCTGCTGCCGTCAGCGGGCAGGTGCAGTGTGTGACCAGAAACAAACAGCTACCGATGTGACTCCTCTTGCTGTGTTACTTTGCTAATGGTCACATTCTACTTTTCATCTACTCCTTTAAGCACCTCTTCAGTTTCTGGCTTCTTTGAAATTGAGAGAGATGAGTTTGGAAGAATGCAGATGAAAATAGTCCACGGAAAGAAATTTTGAATGAGGTCACTTAGCTGTTTCACCAGATGAGGAGGAGCTTAAGGACAATGGTTCAGGCTTGCAAAGAATGCAGATTTCTGATAAAAGGTAGAGATTCTCAAACATTCATCAAACAGTTTATACCAGAGATGTCATGTTTTTCAAATACAGTACCAAGTTTTTATGTCGTAGACATAAATCATAAATTGATGTCAGGTGACTTAGCAGTTAATGTATGTACTAATTAGAGAGAGGAGAGACCTGCAGTATCACAAAGTTCTAATGGGGTCAGGGACAAAATACTACAAGAAATGCTGTTTTTTCCTTCTTTGTCTAGGAGCCATTATCTATTTTAATTCCTCTCTATTGAAATATGAATCTTGTGAATCCTACCTTTAATTTGTTTCTTTATCAGTGCTTTGTTGACTTCATAGTTTGTACAAAACACAGCAGGGGAGAGCTGTGAGACTACGTATCAAGCATTATAATGCATTAGAGTAATCACTTTTCTCTCTAACACATCAGATTTTGTCATCAAGTTTTATGAGTATAGGCATTATTTTTCTCACAATCTCCTGAAACTATTCATCTTAATTAACAGTGGTATAAGCTTCTTCATAAAGCTGGAATACATTTTATCATGAAGAAATTTCATGGTAAATGCACCTGCTTATTATTTCTTAACAAAGTGATGCAAAAAAAAAAAAAAATATTGCAGTGGTTCAGAAAACTTTCTTTTTAAAATTAACTTGAAACTGTTAGTACAAGGTTAGAAGTTGCAGTATTTTCCTCTCAAGGGACCAGATGGTGAACTCTGCTTTGTGGTTCAGAGAGCTCTGAGAGTTCCTGAGCCCCATCCTCACACCTGGCAGACACTAGTATCTGCTGGTCTAGTGTCAGCTTCCCAAGGTATGCAGGCAGTTGTTGCCTTTGTTCTCCTTGCTGTGATGTGACAGGTTTTCCTATCATCCTGTGTGGATATGTAGGTATTTTTTGTCTTTTGACCCTTGTCCAAAAATGCTTTTTAATCAGGGGTCAGCAAATCCACCACAGTTTCAAAAGACAGACAATACAAAGATAAAATCCAGCTGTTGATGGCCAATGCTATGAGTGGATTTCTTAAGTGTGTGCTCAGTTACTGCTCACCAAATTTTCAAGGTAAAAGAAAATAAGAGCCAAATAGTTCCTGACCCCTGAGCAGTGCATGGTGGCAGTCTGGGGTACCAGTGCATGAGCAGCAGCTCCCCAGTAAGCTGGCACTGGCCTTGAGAATAATTTTCAACACAGTTTCATTTCTAGTGGCAGTTTTTTCCCTGTAATTTTTTTTTTTTTTTTTTTGATTGATGAATAGAACATCCTGAATGAAGAGGTTTGGCATTTGTTTTCTTATGTGGCAAACAAAGAACAGCATGGTCATAGTGGTTTTCAAGGCCTCCTTATTCATCAGCAGCCTTAAAGTATCTGTGCCGTGTCATT
This sequence comes from Pyrgilauda ruficollis, assembly GCF_017590135.1. Taxonomy (NCBI): domain Eukaryota; kingdom Metazoa; phylum Chordata; class Aves; order Passeriformes; family Passeridae; genus Pyrgilauda; species Pyrgilauda ruficollis. The sequence continues at coordinate 11,358,893 of NW_024511432.1, forward strand.
ATGAAACACTGTGGGTATTTTTTTTCATCTGTTGCAAAGTAGGATTTGACAAGGGAAGTGCTCAAAGAATGATAAACAGTTGGAGACATCTTGTACATTTGAATATGGCATTTATAGATTATTTCTATTATCACTTTTTTCCTATAGGATGCTTCACTCTTTAAAACCCTCAGCATTATTCCAAGATATCCTTGCAAGATATGCTTTGGGTGAGCATATCCCCTTCACCTCCAAGCTCTTTATGACCTCATTCTGGGTTCTCTGGGGCTTCTTGTGTTTAGGAGTAAAGGCTGATTGTCTGAGAGCAGGAGCTGGTTTGGCACTGTGAGGCTCTAGAATACCACCTGCCCTGCTCTCGGGGGCTGGGCAGGAGCCAGCAGAGGTGCTGGGCTTGCTCTGCCACTGCAGGATTGCGTCCTGCTGGGGGGAGCTCATGTGCAGAGTGGCTCTGACTGTGCAAGGCTGCTTCATGGCTGCTGTCTGAGCACCCCGCACTTCCCTTTTCTAAGCGGAGATCCAGCTGAACTAGCATGTTTTTATCTGGGTATTGCAGTCTGACTGTATGAAAAGATTATTTGAACTCTCAGTTCAGAGAGCAAGGCGCTTTGAATTATTTTTCCCCCACTGATGTTTTGTTTTCTAGTGTTGGATTGAGGACATGAATTTGGGTGTCAAAACATGTATGTCAGGTTCTGTAAAGGTGAGGAAGTCTGTGTGCTTGCAGTCGGGATCACAGCCTTGTGCAGACTGTGAGTACTCTGTCTAGTGCTGGGCAAGACAGGTTATAGCAGGTGCTGGCATTTATGGAGAAGCAGTTTGTCTGTTCATGTCACTCGGTGCAACAGCTGCATCTGAAATTTGTTGCCCTTTGTTTATAGACTGATCCTGCTATTTGGAACACTTTGAGTGTTTCATTGCTCAGGTGTCCAGAATTTGAAACAAAATCAATTATAACTGCTATAGGCAAGGGTGTTTATGGTTATAATGTTCCAATGACAGTGTCAGGGGAAGGCATCAGGAACTTCCAGCTAATGTTTATTTGCAGACATCTCTACACAGTCTTAAAATAGTGGTAATTGGTACCAGAAAAAAAAAAAAAAGCAGTTACAGAATGATCTCTGTCCCTACAGAAGAGTAACAATATAGATAGGTAATATAATGTTAGAAAAATAAGATGTGATAAAAAATTGCAAGTCATGCTCTAGATGGAAGATAGTTGGTTTCACTGTGCTGGCTTCTAATGGCAATCTCTTTGCAGGATACTTCAGAAATGATGGATTGAGGCACACACATAATGACCTGTTCCAGTCAGGAACTGAGACAGCCTCAAAGGGAGTTGCCGATGAGATCTATGGAAAGGGATGTGTGAGTGTATACAAGAGCAGTGCTGGTACAATTTTGCATGTATACCTTCCTGCCAAAAAGTTAAAAAAAAAAAAAAGTCAAGACTGCACATTTTGGAGGATTAATCATCTGAAATTTTTCTCTAATTTATCACCAACAGGAGTAATGTTCTCTTTGTTTCTGTTTTACAGGGACACCCACATAGCCTTTAAAAAGCATAAATAAAATTGCATCCACGCAGGCTGTGGGTCTGTGCAGCAGCTGTTCACATGACACTATATTTTATCTGCATACATTTAATCATTTTTTTCCTGAGCAACTGTCTCAATCTGTCAAAATATTTGTAAATAGATTCAGTTTCCAGTGAAATTTGCTTTCACTAGCACAACAGAGAGACAGGGAAGACTTATGCCCAGTGGGAAGAAAAAACCAAAATTGTTTTCCACTGCAGGTCGAACAGCTCAGTCCTAAGGCGTTTGCCTTGATGACTGTGTGAAGCCAGGGCTCTCACTTAGCAGCTACCTCATTTCTGGGACGAGGTGTTTCATTTCAGAAGACAGATTTCTCCACAACTGAACAAGTACAAAGAGAATGGTAGGTAACAGAGGACAGCTCTGTATTTCAGTTGAGAAGGCACACTACTGGAAAGAAGGGATATTTGGCATTTGTTCCTTTTTTCACCCTTAACTCCCAGTGTCCTTCTCTTGTGTCCCTCCTCTGTGTAATGTGTTAATGTTTCCTTCCTGTCCTACAAACTTCCACAGTCTGAGGGTGCCTGGGCCTGATGATTTACTACAGCAGCCAAACATATGAGCTGGTTACTGCTTCCTGCCAGTTCTTCAGCAAATTCAGTCTGTGCTAGGCTCTTTGTGAGTGACCCTCTGGGTGCACAGGTGTGGGAAGAAGATCGTTTGAGCCTCTTGGCTTTACAAACCCATCCTTTTTGTGAGATGACACAGATCCCTATTGGACTCATCAGACAGGGAGAAACAATGCTTCCTGAGAAAGTGGGGATGAGGGCAGGTACCATCATGATGTGTAATCGCTTTCCAGAACTATCCTGGAGGAAGTTTGTTAAAGCACAGGATTCAGGATCACTTTCAGAAGTGGAAACACACAGATAGGCCAGGACTGCTCCCCAACATGGTCTCTCAGTCTACTCTGCATCAGATGCCTGTGGGCTTCCACTGCAGCAATTTCTGTAGCTGCAGTCAGACAAAAGCTGTGCACTTGGAGCTGTGGAAATCCACATGCTTTGATTGCACCCTGAAGGAAGTAAGCCTTATAGCTCATATCAATATATTGAAATGTAACTTTTTTGAATAAATTAGAAAATCCAGATATCAAGTGTATTTTTAAGCCTTAATCTGTAGCAATGAAAGTGAGAGATTGATGTGTTTGCTAAAGCAAGGAGATTTCAATGTGCACAGGATTACCTGAGGCCTTACAGAAGGGTTTGCAGGGGAAAGCAGATGGTTCAGTTGGTTGTGTAATTTGGTGGATGTTTCAGTCTGGGCAGGAGCTGCTTTTAGGGTGACTAGAACAAAGAATGTCACTGCCTTACCAGCAGCACCAAGCATTAGCCACACCATTTTGGCATAGTCTCGAGCCCATCCTTTAAACCTCTGGATTAGGTCAAAGGTACCTTGTTTCAAAGCCGAGCAGCTGACAGCCACCCAGTCTCAGCTGAGGGGGTTGTTCTGCCTCCCAGCTGGGAGCATTGATGTTCTTGATGCTTCCAGCTGGCTTAAGGCAGGCACTGGGACAAGGCCCCAGCAGCTCCAGGCTGGGTTCAAGGTGCTCCTGCATTTCCCAGACTCATGCTCCACTATAGAAACAGGGTGACCTAGCCTGGGCAGTATGAGGCTTTCTTTTCACCAAGGCACTTTGTTGTGTTCTGACAGCTACCAGGAATGTTAAAATGCATTTTAGACCAAGATCATACAGTCTGTTGATGTCAGAGCTGTGTGCAGGGTCTTTTGGACAAAAGTGAATCCGACCACTGATTATTTTGCTTATGGCTCCTTTGGTGCTCTGGACTTGATACTCAGTGATTACGTGGCCAGATGTCCTGAAGCCATTGCATACAGCTGGACAATAAACTGTCTGCTACAGAGAAATAGCAAAGGCCTTCCTCCTTTATTAGGGTAAAACTGACAGTTTTATTGACTGGCTTTTTGCCTTGATCATATTTACAGTGTTCCACTAGGTCTATTTAAAGCATTTCAGTAGCAAGCTGAATACTCTGAAAGCAGTCTTGATTCCAACCTGAAGAATAGGTAATGTTTAATGGATACAATGACCTGCCACTTAAAATGAGCCACATTTTAATACGAAAAATAATTATACCTCTGTAACAGCTCACCATTTGTTTGGCTGTGGGTAAAATAGACCTTTGATAGAGTACATTGCCAGAATAAACCCAACTACTTTGAGAAATACATTGCACTAGTAGATCAGTGCTTTCACTACCTATGTACAAGGTATGATTTTGTTTTTATACAGAAAATAGTGTACTACAGATGTTATGAGAACAAGCTAAATTAAAAAAAAAAAAAGCCAAAAAAACCCCCGAAACCTCAACCACAACAACAATAAAAAAAAAAAAAAAGAGCAAAATGATCAATGCCAAGAGCAAGTAATGGCCCCCACCATATAAATCGAATATTTGATATATGAAAGATCCGTGCAGCTTCATCTGTGGGGCTGCCTCTCAGGTTCTGCTCTTTTGGGCCATCACTGCTCTATAAGACATCAGAAGGACTTCTGTCAAACAGTGGTGAAGAGGAAAAAAAGCTCCTCTTAAAAAATCCCCCTAAACACATTCCTACTAATACAAACAAGCAAATTGTGTATGTGCATGTGAAATTAACAGTGAATGTGGCTTAATTGGTTGTAAATTAAACTATTGACAGAACATGACCTTGGCAGATGAGTTATTCCTTTAAAGACAAGATTTAGAAACGATGTTGAAGGAAATGCAGCTACACATTTGTTAATATGCTGTCCTGGTGTGCTGCCCTACCTGTACCACAACCCTACACTGGAGACACTCAAACAGGAGTGTGGGGTTTCTGGGGAGCAAGCTGACAGCCTCCACTGCAGTGTTTACCTTAGTGGCTGCACTTAATCAGAATCGTACCAGGCTTTCTCCTTTGTTGGTTTTATCCTTTTCCACTAATGTGGAGAAAGTGAGGATTTTACAACTGCTCTACTGGAAAATGTCACGTAAATGTTACTGACCCGCGTGGCCAGCAGGGGCTTTGCAGGGTACGCTGAGGGATCGGCCTGTTCCCCGATTAGAAAAAAAAAATTAAAAAAAGAAAAAAGGTAAAATAAAATAAAACATTTCTTTGCTGTTATTTGGACTCTAGGGTGGGAAGCTCCGGCGTGGGGCGGGCGCGGCGGCGGCCGGAGCAGCGCCGGGAACGGACAGCAGGTGGCGCTGCTGCTGCAGGAACCGCCGCGCCCCGGCCCGCAGAGCGCTGCGCAGCGCGCCGGGACAGAGCGGGAACGGGAATGAGGGGAACGGGGATCCCCGGGCTGCCTATTGCACCCAGCACCGGGACAGAGCGGGAAGGGAACGGGGGAACGGGGATCCTCGGGCTGCCTATTGCACCCAGCACCGGGACGGAGCGGGAACGGGGGAAACGGGGGAACGGGGATCCCCGGGCTGCCTATTGCACCCAGCCCCGGGACAGAGCGGGAACGGGAGAACGGGGGAACGGGGATCCTCGGGCTGCCTATTGCACCCAGCCCCGGGACAGAGCGGGAACGGGAGAACGGGGGAACGGGGATCCTCGGGCTGCCTATTGCACCCAGCCCCGGGACAGAGCGGGAACGGGAGAACGGGGGAACGGGGATCCTCGGGCTGCCTATTGCACCCAGCCCCGGGACAGAGCGGGAACGGGAGAACGGGGGAACGGGGATCCTCGGGCTGCCTATTGCACCCAGCCCCGGGACAGAGCGGGAACGGGAGAACGGGGGAACGGGGATCCTCGGGCTGCCTATTGCACCCAGCCCCGGGACAGAGCGGGAACGGGAGAACGGGGGAACGGGGATCCTCGGGCTGCCTATTGCACCCAGCCCCGGGACAGAGCGGGAACGGGAGAACGGGGGAACGGGGATCCTCGGGCTGCCTATTGCACCCAGCACCGGGACAGAGAGGGGAAAGGAGGGATCCCCCAGGCCGGAGGAAAGGGGATCTCCTAGGAGAGACAAGGGGGATCTCCCAGACTGGCTAAAAGGGGGATTCCCTAGCCGGGGGAAAAGGGGCACTTTCCAGGCTGCCTGTCGCATCGGTTCGTGCAAAACGGGACAAAACAAGAGTATTTCCAAGGACTCCTTTCTCTGGCTGTTAATGTCGTTTAGGGAAAGCGTGCAATATTAAGAACCACTCGAAACTAGCAGACTGTGCGTAACGGTTTGGCTAAACCCACTCCATAAGACTGTGCTCAAAACTCTCTTTGTTTTCAAATAACTAAGCAGAAAATGACAAATAAAGAGCTAAAGGAAAAAAAAAAAAACCCAAACAAATAAACAAACCCTCCCTCCCCGAATCCAACCAATCAACAAAAGTCCTACTCTCTCCCCCACAAAAAGGCCAAGCAAGAACAAAAACAACAAACAAACAAACAAACAAAACCCCTTGTCTAAGATCTGCATGAGAATCCTGAAAGACTCGGGAATGTCTCCGTCCTCATCTGACTGGAGGAGTGCTGGAAAAATGTGTGTGTGTGTGTGTGTGTGTGTGTATATATATATACATGATGACAGGCACAGCCAAAGACTAATACATAAAAATAGTTTCAGAAGAGAAGACAAGTTTGGAAAGAAAAAAGTAAGTATTGTGACATATTTCAGTGCTCAGAATATGACAGCAAACTAAAGGGAATTGTATAGCTATTGTACAAGAAAGTTTATTCAGATTCTCTCTCCTGTACCGAGAATAGAACATGATCCCATTGTACCTGTCTATTATCTCATCCTGTCTATGGCTTTGCACAGCCAAATCCTTGGCTATTATCTAGGTTGTTATGTCTCACCTGACTTCAATAAGTAATGGCAACATATACCAGCTGTATCTCATTACATATTCCCCTCCATTCCTGCCAATTCTTTGATCTTTTTGGGATGCCCCCCTTTATTTGACCAGTTCTTCTCCTTTTTAATGGCCTTAAGAAGATTTGCCATCCTTTCCAGTCTCATGGACTTTGCACTGTTCATAGTCCTGGTGGTTGCTTCCTAACAGTCAACTTTCCATTAACCTTAAAATATTTTACCTGTGTTTATTGTTTCTATTTAGGTACTTAAGCATCTCTCTCTAGTTTAATTCTGTGTATTCTAATACCTGGCTTAAAAGAAATGTGACTCTTTTTTAAATAAACATGTATTGTATGGAACTCCTTTGTTGCCTACAGCATCTTCCTGAAAAGGCTCATATAAAAATTAGAGAATATTTCACATGGTGATTTCACTGATTTTCTTTCTGACTAGAATAAACATATTTTTAGTAGCCTTAAACATCTTTGAGTATATTATAGCTTACAAATTGAATATGATATATATTTACTTGTTTGCCATGTCAAAGGTGCCATATTTCTGATTAAGAATGAAAGAAATCTGAACTACTCAAACAGTGAAGTGAGCCAGATTTTCAGCATAACTTTGCAACTATTTGCAGTGAGAAAACTATTGTGGGAGACCACCGAGTTCTTTGCTATTTAAGGATGTCACAATGGTATTTACTATTTAAAAAATGTGGACCTAAGTAGATATGTAGTGTTTTTTTTTTTAAGTAAAAGCTTAGATCTGTTGCTGCTAAGTAAAAGAAAACACTGTAAACCAGTGTCTCTGGGGAACTGTACAGGATGCATGTGCTGCCTGAGCTGCTATGTATTAGCATAAATCTATGGGTTAAATCATTATTTGTAATTTGAAATTTGCCAAAAACCTTCTTAAGTGAGACTAGGAGGAAGATGCACAATTATTTTTGTTTTGCATAATGAGCCTGGCTAAGTAGAAGGTCACCTCAAAGTAGAATTTTTCAAGGACACCAACATTTCCTCATCCTGTACTGTGTGTCTGATAAAATAGCTGGGTCTTGAGATATCTGCTTCACTAATTGAAGGTCATATTAGCATGAATGGGTCTAGCCTTGGCTCATAGCTGATAGCTACCACTGCAGTTTAGCACTGGGTTTCTTATAGAGTAGCAATATGTTTTTTTCTACAAGAGTAACCCTTCCTAATGCAATCTCATCAAATCTGATGTAGAATGGTACATTTACATATATCAATAATTTAATCCTTCCTATTTAAAATAAATAGCATAAATGAGTAGAAATAAAATCCACGTGATAGCAAAGATATCATGTTATGTGTGCATATATACAAAATATCATGCAACATTGTTCCTGCAGTGAATTAAGGCTTTGTTGATCTTAAGCAATAAAAAAATCAATTGAATTATAACACAGAGTTTCAGTGAGGGTTTCCAGGATCTTAGAAATTAATGCAGTGTTCATGAATATGGAACAGGTTTCCTTGTGGGAGTCAGAAATGAAGTGACAGTGCAGCAGCTGGCCAACAAATCCGTGTGACTATTGGTACAAGGGTATAAATATCACCCACTGCTGCAAGCACAAGTTAAAGATGTGGCATAGACAATCAGTTTTTAAGTTGTCTCCTGTGCAAAAGAACTGTTGACTCAAACAAGAAACACAAAAGTAAAATCTATTGCCAAGGCTTTATTGTGGGGCCAGAGTGTTCCTTTGAAGCTTCAGGTGCTGGCTGCTGCCAGGAGCAGGACATTTGCCTCAATGATTCATTGTCCCTAATCAGGTCAGGTGTTCCTTATAAACCTAAAACCAGCACTTTACCAGATACTTAGGTTTTATTTTAGCATTGAGAAATGCTCTGAGAAAGGAGTATGACTCAGGTTCCTGACAGCTGTAGATTCTATTCAAGTAGTGAGAAGTTAGGTGCATCTTCAAAGTATTTAGAGCTAATGGAAAACAGATTCTTTTGAAATGCATCTCAGCTGGTAGAACCATGATCCTAAATCAAAGTTCTCTGTAACTGTGCAAATGCTGTCCAGCATAATTGGCTAGAATTGCTATCTAGGTGTTAAAAATATCAGTCAGATAAGCTATTATCAGGTGTGCAAATTAGTTTGCAGATAAAATAGCTCTTGAGAGGTTCCAAAATTAAAGCTGTCCGGTTTCATGTGGGTTTATTTAGTCCTACTTCACCAGAGACCCCCCACTTGAAAGTTTTCTCCTTACTGATTTGGGACATAATGGAGAATTAGATTAATGATAGCTGGGATAGTAGCATGATATAGCATGTTAGGAAAAGGTGAAGTTTCAGCTGCATCACTACAGGGCTCTGGGAGGGGTTTGTGTCACAAGCTGGATTTCTTGTAAGAATTTGTCAGTACAATTGGTATTCTCGATCAAGGGTTTGGGTTTAGGTTTTTTTCTTGCATTTGAATGAGAATAAATTATGACAGTATATTTAGCATTTGTTTAGGGAGAAGGATTTGTGGCCCTACTGGAGAATGCTGAGCAAGGAGATGACTCTGAAGCTATGCCTCTCTATTTTTGAGTAATTGGGTAGCAGGATCCCAAGGCAATTTGTTTCTTGTAGAATCTTCCTTGTGAAACTCTTTGCTGAAATATGTGGATACCTGAGATGTGTCACCCTGAGAAAAATCAACATAGGATTTCCTTCAATTTAATTTTGTGCACATCAACACATTTCTTGATTAGACTTCAAGCTTTCAAAAAAGATGTCAGTGTTTTCCTGCAGTAAAATTAGGACTTAAATCTTCATCCAGTTGCTTTTTCTCACAGCACAGCTCTCTGTGGACAGAAGCAGACAATCTGCACATGCTTTGTTCTCTATCCACATCCCTGGCATATGTTCAGTGACATTGTATAGGCCAAAACATTTGTGCAAGCTCTGGTTTCCCAAATGCTGTCAGGTCAGAAAAATGATTGACCAAGTTCAGGTGCCTTATTTTTCATATTGTTGGGTTTTGGTTTATTGCTATTGTTTTGTTTTTTAAAATAATTGGTTAGAACAATAAAAGCTTCATTACAATCACAATAGATGACAAGCATAAACTTTAATTTACAGCTGTGGGGGAACACTGTGTTCTGGATTACCTGTCAGTGGGAGCAAGCACCTATCACTTCAGAATTACAACAAAGGAGAAATGGAAGCTGCCTTCTCTGCTCCCAGGTACTGTTCTATTCTGCAGTGTCATGGTGAAATATTAATTACCTTTATCAGAACAGGATTAAACGTGGAACAAATGATTAATTATTTGACACTGGGATAGATTAAAGTTTTGTTCAGGGTTTATGTATTCATTAATTACTTGTTAAATCAAAGAGAGGAGGAGCAGTCTTTTCAGCTGCGTTAGTGCAGTGATTTGTGCAATTTATTTGGCATTTGAAGGTGCTTTCTGTAACAAAGTAATTGTCATGATAATATATTCTACTTAGTGTGTAGTGCAGAGTTTACTTCCTTGCAGGTCTTAGCCTTTTACTTTCTTCTTGTATGATGTTTTGGAAGGTTACTGACATAAGGGTTAATGTAACACATCCTTGGTGAATTTTTGCTATCAGAGCAGAAGCAGTAGGCTCATGCTCCTAGCAAAGGGACCTGCTACCAAGAGAGCAGGAGAGTGTGAGCCTGGATGGCTCCCTGCCCAGTACCCCACTGGTGTGGTCATCCTGTGCCACTGCGTTGTCATACAGGTTGTGTGAATTCCTTACCAGGATGTGGCAGCAGGAGGCTCATATTCACAACTGTGTCTAGAATGTGTATCAGAGTATTTCTGAGCTGACAAGATTTTCCAAGAAAATCCTTAGGAAGGTTCCACTTTCATGTTGATGGTGCTCTCTGCCTGGACATAGTGCCTTGTGGTATTTTCACTTAATTTTTACTGGGCTGATGTCAAGATTGACTAGTTACTGCTGGGATTGCTTGCATTTGATAGCACTTTATGCATACAGGTGCATTGACTGAAGGTTTCCAAAGAGGTTCAGCTTTGCCCTGTCCTGCCTCCCTCAACAGGAGGTGGCCACACTGTTCCTCATCACTGCTTATATTAAATAGCTGCTGTGTTGTCCTGAACTGGGAGAGAGGGGAACCTTGTAGTCATGTGTGCCATTCCACCCTTAGCTGATGCTTTGTGAGTGACAGAAGGCATCATGTGCATGCATTTGTTTTCTTTGTACATGGAATTCCTCCTTTCTCCTCCAAAGACCTGTTTTCATGATATTCAGTATTTAACAAAGGGAATCAGGACAAGGTTTCCCCTTTGTGACTGAAGATTTACTAACATAGCCAGGTAAATATTTATCCTTCAGCTCTTTGTTTTCTCTGTTCACACTGCACATTGTTGAGAGCACAAAATCACAAGATGTAGGGTCTGAGTGTTTATAAGAGGTGCAGAGGTTGATTAAGACTAGATTCTGACTGGTTCTGTGTGGATGTTACCATGTGAAGAGAAGATAACAGAACTGATCAGAAACCCAGGTACTTCTAGAAGTGAAAAATGGAGAAAAAGATTGAAAACATGTGAACACATTTGATAAGATAACACCACCCCCTGCCCTGCCCCAGAGAGCTCAGCTGGTTTGGGCATTACAAGGCAGCAACCATAGGCTGCAACTCCAACGACATGATTATGGCTTTAGGAAAGCCCTAAAACTCCAGGGCTTGAGAGAAAATATAACCCATGTAGCACTGCTGAGAGATGCTAAAGAAGGTGTCACACTGAAGATGTGACACACCACACTGGATCAATAAATAGCCCTCTGACTAACTGGAAACAGTGGTGCTGATTCTCATTTCTGCCTCATTTGAATAAACCCTTCGGTATCAGGGATCAAGTTGTGTGTCCCAGTGGTGCTGTGGTACGAAAGGATATTCACTAGCCTAAGTGTAGGGGACATTTTGGGGGAACATGCCTTTTCTGCAAAGTATTTCCCAGGCTTTGGAGGCTGCTGGATTTGTGATTTGTCATATTTATTAGTCAATTCCCATTCCTCACCATCATTATTAAAAATGACACCACCAGTTTTTGTATCCTGGACTGTGTTATATTGGTCTTAGTAATAACATTCTTTATTTTTAAGTTGAGAGCGTTTTGTTTATGTTCTCTATCCACCAGGGAAAATATACTTCTGCTATTGCTGCAACGCACAAGGGACAGTTAAATCTAATAACTTAATCTAGACTTCTAGAAACAAAATTAAATTTTCAAATAAAGGCAAACTGACAGCTAAGGCATAAATCTTTTATTTAAAATAGAAAATAACTCCATTCAAATGCAATCAGAGAAGACAGATGTAGGTAAAAAACAAGTAGAGATAGGATATATGGTGCATAAATTTGCTATGTCTGTGTGATAGATGAAAGAAGGTGACCTTAAAAATGTACCTAAAACATCAGCTAAAATAGGAAATTTGCATATATTTAAATACTGCTTGTTAATGAAAGATGGACTGGAAAGAATGTTAATAGTGAGAGGAAAATATAGCATGGGTGTAGTGTGCAACAGAAAGGTCACATTAGCTATCAGTGACTGAAACGTAAATATTTACTAGTTTGAAGCTGGCAGGAAGTGCTAGAAATAAGAAATATTATCTTCTAGTACTTAATTTATCTTCTTAGATAAAATATTTAGCTGAATAAAAAAAAAAAGAAGGTCTTGAGTCAGCAAAGTTCCTAATTAACCAAATACTAAAAGTCAGACATCCTCTTAGATCCAAATTACCTTAATGGGACTACTCACAGATGCAGTTTTACTAGAGACAAGGGCAGGCCCCTGTGATGAAGCATTTTATAAAGACCACAGAGGTTGCTATGAAATTTTATCTACCTTAGCATTGGTAAAAAGAGATGTTTATACTCAGATTCCTCAAGTGTATTTCAGTCTCTTTTCTTGGGCGCAATTCTGTGGAAGATGCTTGGGTTTGTTTAAGTGTGAGATCAGATTGCTGCCTGGGAGATGGCATTTATTTCCAACTCAGGAAAGAAAATGTAGCTTGTCAAGAGGCCCTGATATTAAATCATGAGAAGCTCTTTTGAATAAATAGTCTCCTTGGACAAAAAGCTGCCTGGGGTTTCTTCATTCCTGCTACATTCTTACCTGGAAACCTTTCCCTCTGTCCCCCATCCTCAGAGCAGCAGGTGAGCCACGCTGCTGGTCTAGGAGGTGTTTGGACTCAGTCTGCCCAGGTGGCTGCAGTGAGCCTCCAGCTTTTTCACCATATCCTCACAATGGGAATTTCTCCAGCCACGTAGGCAATGGCATAGGCACCTCTTGTTCAGCTCCACTGCCCTTAAAGCGTTTGAGACTGGCTTGTCCATCTGGTCATCCCTAGAAGTACGTCGTAATTATCTTCAGGTTCTTAATAAATCTGGGTTTTCTAGAGATTTCCACTGTAATTGGATCAGTCATTAATGTAGCCCAGATTTCCCACTGTATTCTGCTGAGATTACATCTGTTCCCATACAGTGACCCAGTTAGAGCCAAGACACCTGTGTGACTGTGACAAAGAAAATCCATTTGTAAAATGTTATAAATATTTTCATGTACAATATTATAATAAAAGATACGTAGTTAGTGCAGGCAGCATCACCCAGGGCCTGGAAACAGCAGATGGATATGCCAGTGGCTTCCCAGCACTCCAGACATGGAGACTGATAGGCACAGGGGATTTATCCTTTTAATTTCCTTGTTTGATGTTTTCTATCTGTTGTTTTGCTAGCTCATTAATGTTCTCTTGTGTAGGTTTTATGAATTACTTGCTTTTAAAGTCGAATAATTCTGAAAGGTCTTTTTTTGTATTCATTGCTAGGAAGAGTGTAAGTCATTGATTAGTGACAAATGCCATCTTTTGAGAAGTTCTCTTAATCTTTGGGATGTCTGTTTTGAAGGTCACTTCCATTTATTAAAGAATTGCAACTGTACACCTGAATATTTCATGAATTGCCAGTATTCTGGCAATTTTGCAATACTTCTGCACAGGAAAGGAGACAGATAACAGATTTTTAGCATGTTACCCAGAAAGCTACATACTGACCTCATATTATGTTGTCCTTGGTCAGGTTGGATAGTTTCTGTCACATTTGTACTACATAAAACAGGACAAATCAAAGTGTGAGAGGTGTATATAATGGGAGTCCTGTCCTCACACAGTGTTGGCTACGTGAGGCTGTTCCAGTTGTAGCATAAACCTCTGCTAACAGCTGCAGCATATGGGGTGAAAATACAAAACCAGACAGCAATAGAAATTAGCCAGAGGGACTTGCAATAAAATTGTGTAGATTAATCACAGGATTCCCTTGAATGAGTGGCATGCCATAGATCTGGGGCCCTTTCCTTTGGCCTCAGTTGCTGAGGAATATCGTTCTCACAACAAGGCAGGATTTGGTGCATCATAAAAAACACAAGGCTCTCACTGTTTCCTGATGAGGGCTCTTGCTGCCCATGGCAGGGGCCTCTCTTTCAATAAGAAAGGTCTTAGACTCAGTGTCCACTGGTGATTTGTGTTTAAGTGTGTTCCATCTGTACTGTCTCACCTCATGGGAAAGGGCTGTTGAAGACAAGGTCCTTCTCACTGTGGGATCATTGAATCCAGGTCATCTAGAAAAGATTTGATCTGTGAAAGAAACTTTTCTATGTGTTATAATAAAACATGCCTTGGTAGGAGACATTTTAGAAATGCTGCTTTCAGGACTGCATTAGTGCAAAATTTAAAATTTGCCCTGTACTCCGAGCACTCTGGAAACTCAGCTTCCAGGATTATATGAACTTTATTCACATACTGTTTTCTTTAAACTTGAAAATTTTGGCTGCTTTGTTGACAAATTTAGGTTATAGAATCATTAGAGCTTGCTCATTTAGGGAAATTAGGTTTATTTGTTTACAAGAGGCCTGTTCAAAAAATGATACACTGTTCCATTGTGTTCTTTCCTATGGATTAGCCACAGTAGAGTATGTGTATTGGGGCAGCCAAAATACAAGGAGACAATTAGCTTTTCTACCAGAGACTAGTTTTGTTAACATTCCCTTGATTTGACAGCTGGAATAGATGAATGTCATTACTGACCTTTTCGATTTTACAGCTTCTTCACTTTCATAATTCCAACTCCTGCAGCTGCAGCATGGAAATGAACCTTAATAATGTTCCCCAAACTCTTGAAAATGCATTACTTACCAGTTACATTTTACAATACTCTAAACAGTCAGAACCTTTCATATCACTGCTTTTGAAACCATAGACTAAATGCAATTGGCATTAGCAATTATATGGTAGAAATTTCTTGACTGCTTTTGTGGAGCAGATCTGGATAATCAGGCATTAGGTATCCACATTTCAATGTGATGGGAAAATGAACATTTTCAATGATGATAGAAAAAAAATGTCCCGAGTTTTAATTGTTGCTGGAAGATATTCTCTAGGTTCTGCTATTAATGCCTTTCATTTAATGTTATAGGGTCAAATACTGCTCACTTTAGCGATGTGAATAACTCTACTGAAGGTAATATAAGTAAATATAAAGAGCAGAACCAGTTATAGAAAGTAAATTGCAAAGGTACAATTGTGAAAGCTAAGGTGTCGTACTGAAATCAAAGTAATGACAAGATGCTGTTCTAGATGAGATTGCTGTTGTTTTTAGTGCAGTTAATCACAGTCTGCATTTATTTTAATTAAGTTCTACTTAAAAAAGAGAAAGGGTTAGAAGGGATTCCATCGCTATGGAGAATGTAAGGTTAAGTAACTTAAAACTATTTATGGGAGGTGGTGGTGTTTGTTTTATACACAAAGTAAGACTAGTACAGATTTGACTATCCAGATCAGGTAAAACTATAGGATTCATAATTGGAAAGCAAGGTGGAAATGTACAGAATAGCAAAATTAACCTTAGAAATAAGGATCCAAATTGTTAGTGATGTTACTTGGTGGGCTCAGGGGGTGGCTATGGGGTTTACAGAGGAGCTCACTAGCAATAACCTCTTGCTCTTCCTCCTGCTTGACAGCCTGGTTAAGTCCACAGTGTATTAACCACGTTTTAACATGTTTTTACAGTCCTTTTGAAAGGCTTTTATTCCAAGCTCTTATGTAGCTAATGGGTTGAGTCTCTTCTGGGAGTTAAAATATCCTAATGAGATTAACTCATTAAATAACTGCCCATCACTTAGTTGCTGATATTCTCTTTTATTTGTGGCACTGGAAGGGAGAGCTGTCTGAAAATGTTAGTGCTGCTTGGAGAAGATTTCTCTTTGAATATTTTTCGTTTATTACATTTTCCACCCTAGATAAGTCAGCATCCTTTCCCTGTCACACAAATGGATTGGTCGATGTGGTAAGAGTCTTCCTCCCTTCAGGTTGGTCAGGCAAAGGTGACAGGTTCTGCCCTGACATTGCCTCCTTCCTTAAGGAACAAGACTTAAATCTCCCTGTGACTAATTAGTTGTCTCTCAAAGGATGGATTTTGGTGCTCACGCAAACAGAATAACACTGTTGCCTTCCACAGATCCCAAGAAAGAAAAATCAAAGGGACTTCACCTCAAATTTTACATATTAGAAACAACTCCCCCCACCAAATAAAATATACAACCAACTCCAAAATAAAATATACATATGAATATTTATGAAACAGCAAACACCATAGCAGAAAACACAGAACAGCACTGAACCTGCATACTGGTGTCAAGTGGCAGGAGGCATTGTCTTCTTTTTACAGATGTTGTCCAGGTCTTATTTCTGCTGCCTTATTTTGCCCCAGTAGTCAGAGTAAGTTTATGAGTGAGTGGCTCTTTGGGGCAAGGCCAGAAAGGAATTTCATTTTGGAATGGCTCCTGCAGGGAGCAGATGAGCCTTGGCTTGGGAAGAGGTGGCAGAGGTACCAGGAAGGAGTCCAGGCAGTGAGACCTGGTTTGGCTGTGGAGTTACGCTGGTTGCTCCAGCCTCAGGAAACAAATGTTCTGTCCCTGGACAAAGGACTCGAGTAGTGCCAAGCCTGTGAGATTCCTTTGAGGAGCTGGCTGGCTGCTTGGGTTGCTGGCACACTTTATCTTTAACAAGCCTGGGAGTTTCCCAGCACGGCTGCTCAAGGAGGGCTCCAGAGAAACAAGGAGAAACAGTGACCTTGCACGTCCACATGGGCAGGAGCATGTGTGCTTACAGGAGCAGCCTTTGGGAAAACAGCAGAGCAAAGCTCTAATTTGAGAATTCCCCACAGCGCAACCAGCGCACAGCCCCACCGTTTAAGGCACAGTCTGAAGAAGTTTGATCTTTCTGTCCAGTTAATGAGCCCACACTTGAAAATGAGACGTGCTTTTATGATGACTGATTAAGACCATACTGCTATTGTGATGACACTAGTGTAAAACCAACAATTTCATTTATAGTCCTTAAGGATATAAAACAGAATTACATGCAATATTTAAAAGACATGAGGTATTTTTATTGTAGGCTATACTGCTCAAGTGTTTGTCTACACAGTCTTTCTGCTTGTTTCGCAATAAAGTTCTGCTTTCTTCATAGTCATCTGTCCAGAAAACTTGAAGGGTGCTCTGTTTGCTCCAGTGATGAAATCTGTTGACTCAGAAGTTTGATTAATATTTAAAGTAAGACAGCACATCGATGCTGATTTAAAAGTGAATGTACACAGTTATCTCTTGTGCCTTTCACAGATATCAATGACAGATTTCAATATCAGAATTCATTCGGAATTACTCTGGGAAAGGATGTGCTCAGCCCAGGATGCAGTCCATGGTGTGAGGTGTGCTCTGGAAATGCAAAATAGTAACAGCTTATGTTAGTAGCACAAAGCATTGATTACATGTGCTTTGAAGTGAAGAACCACACCACTGACTGAACTTGGAGCAGCTGTCAGGGACTGAGTCACCATCTGATCATTTTTAGTCAAGCAGTTTCTGAATCATGGGCCTATAATTGCTTCAGATTCCTGTTATTGATCTCTTATGTCAAAATAATTGAACTTTATGGCTGACTTCTGATGCTTATTGAGAAATCATATAATTACTTCCAACTAGCTGGGAGTCAATAGCAGTTGAGTACATACCACTATTTAGAGTGTTTTATATATAAATTTTCTTCCAAATAAAACCAAGACCTACAATATATTAATAAATCTAGCAGTCTGGTCCTAAGTTACATAATTACATCGCCTAATATTTGTAGTACCTGGAATATCTGTTATGTGTTTGCATATAAAATATACCCACTTCAGTCCCAGCCCTCCAAGCTCTGGGCCTCTGTGCCTGCAGAGCCTGGCAGGGTCTGCATGGATGCAGCAGCTGGACACACGGAGCACAGCTCGAGGTCTTGCTGGCCCAGCAAATGCTGTGAAATGCTGGGAGCCAGCACATTTTATTGTGCTGAGGCTGGTGGGGACATGTCCTATAAACCACAAAAAACCTCTTCTCTTTCCGTTTGAAGTTCACACCAGTCTAGAAAATCCTGTCCTGTATATCACTTTCTCTCTTTAGCTTTGCCTTTGCTCTTTTGCTTAGACCAATAAACTGTCTGGAGCCTTATTTACAAACCCCTGTATCCAGCACATAAACATCCTTGTCTTCCTTCAGAGTAGACATAAATGCACAGTCTCTTCTTCAAAAAGCTCATACGTTTCCACAAAAACCTATAATTTTTGTTGACTACAGGGTGGTGAAAAATAAACAGTTGTAATCTTTTTGAACAGGCAGTTTAAAAAAGCTCCCTGAAAAGCTGAGACTCTTTTCTAGAATGATTTAAAGCTGAGAATTTTTGCACCCCACTGCTGGTGGGGAATAGACTCTATACACACACAGAGCAGGAAAGGGACTTAGGTGATAAAAGATGTTTTACTTGAAGGTAATGAAGACTTCACGTGGCTTCATTGAATAGCTTTATCCCTCAATTTTTAGATCAAATCTTACCTGACAAAGCCCATTAGCCTTACTGAGTCTTCTTTCCCATGTAATCACTGTGCTGCTAGTACAGGTTTTATTCACATCTGCATTTCTTTAAGTATTGTTTTATTAATTCTCTTTCCTTAAGAGGAATGAAGCAATAATCAGCCAGTGCATTTAGTACCTACTCACATTAATATCTAGACAATGCAGTGATTTGGAATTCTTTACACCTTTTTGCAGGTTTTCCATTATATTTCTTAGTGTCTTGAGGATGCCTTTCCTCATGACATTTTACAATAAACCTTTGCAAAATGAATAGCTTTCATTATGAAATCAATGATATTCCCTCTAAACTTCAGGGGCAATGTCAAAGAAAAGCTACTATAATTGCTAATGCTGAGCAGTTTTTTATGACCAAACTCTACTTTCCAGATGTCACAGCAATACAGTCATCACCTTCCTCAGCACTTTTGCCCTCCCTTGTCACTACAGCTCTCTCAAGAAAGTGATTGCCAGCCATGTCTTTTTCTCTTGTTATGTCTTTACTCTGTTTTCTGTTTGAATTAAACATTAAAGCTACCCTTTTAATCAGAAATGGTGTTTATACCTGTCACTCTGCATAGCAGGAACCTCTGATCCCTGCCTCACCTAAAACATGATATAAGGATGAATTTTAATTCTGAAGAAAAAAATGTAGTTATTAAAAACTTGATGTATCAGTTTTGATTCCTTTTTCTTGTTTCTGAAGATCTGCCATGCAGACACTGAGTACTGCCTGTGACCAGCCCACTACAGTCCTCTCCTCTGAGTACTGTCTCCGGTGTTAGAGATTTTAATTCGAGGTAGAGTCCACAGTAGCATTACTAAGGAGCCAATCCCAGTGTGTTTATTAGCACACTGGGGTGCTTGCTGCATGCACTGGCTGGCCCCAGGTGTAGCACTCTGCTCAGTTTGGTCCTGCCTGGCACAGGGACTCTGGGACCCAGAGGGACAAAGGGCTTCCCAGGATTGCTGTGTCAGCTGTAGACACATAAGTTCCTAAAATTCTGATCAAAAATAAATTAGGCACATTTTTCTCTTAAAGTGGACCTTTGATCTTATGTGTTTATGTATTTCAGCAAAAGAGGGAATGCAAACTAATAGGCTTGGTAAAAGCCTTAGGAACTCAGCAGCTGTTCATTAAATCAGATACTGCGGCTGTTCCACTTCTCAGCATCTTTCCAAGGTGCAAAACAGCATCAGCTTGTTCTCTCTCAGAGAGACATGGTTTCTCCCACTTGCATTTTATAAGGCTCACAAGAAAATGCAATTGAAATCCTGAAAGTTTTTCAGCATCTTGGTACTCCCTTGATTAGTAATCTCTTGATTATAAACAGTTTAATGTGTCTTCCTATTTTTAGTGCAGAAATAGACATCTGAGTCATTAATTTGTTTGCCTTCTTTGAGGCCATTGAAATGTGGAAAAGATGAGTTAGCTGCCCCTGGCTACAGTGGGGGCTATAATGGACAAGGTGACAGGCAGACTTACAGCAGGATCATGCTACCAGACATTAAAATTACAGTTCACTCAGGGAAGTTCCTTTGGCTTCTTTAAGTAACAGCTGTAGTTAAACAATTCTTTAAAGCCTGTATTTAGATGGTTGCATTTTTGTCATAAGCAGGGTACCACCATACCATTGGTTTTCCTGATGCTCTGTTTCACTTCAAAGGCTTACAATTGTCTTATCTCATTTCCTGCCTTAATTGCTTTAAATGTACTGACAAGCACAACTGACCAATTATTAGTACTTTTTCTCATCTTGTCTCATTTGTTATCCATGATGCTCTTCCATGTTGTAATTACTTTTCAATTTTTCATGACTCAAAATAGGAGGTGTACATAATGAATATAAATAGCAAATTGACTAAATGTAACATGCATTGTAGCACCAGTGAGGTTGTCATTTGTTATTAATGAGAGACATTTGTCAGGTGCTTGTGAATAGGCTTGTGATGTACAGCAATCCAAACCTAACAGGGTAAGGCTGTGACCGACTTTCTGCAGTATTATTGTGATCCAACACAAAAGGAAGCTGTACATGATTTTCAAGAAAGATTTGTATTCCTCTGGTTTGGTGCCTTATTAACTTTTTGGGCTTTAATAGCAAAACATGCAGGTCAGGTTAACTGGGAATATTCCAATAAACGGTGTGTCACTCTAAGGCACCAAATTTCAAAGCCTGAGTCCTTTTGTAGGAGTTAAAATACTGATTTTTACAATGCTGAAATGAAATGAGGCCTTGGCCTGCCCTGGTGTCCAGCAGCACAGTAGTCAGGCAGCTCATGCAAGAAATACAGGAGCCTGCTGTTCAGATCTCTGTGCCAGATTGAACCAGGCACACAAACGCTTGAGTTTGCATCCTTACTAAGGCACCAGGCAGAGCCCTGCTCCAGAGCCGTGTTCCTCTGCTCCTGGTCCAACTGCTTCACTGTCCATAGAAGAATAACCATTGAGAACTGTCTTCCATGAGTGACAGGGAGGTTCTGCTATTAGAGCTGGTGGCTTTGAGAGGTCTCTTCCATATCAATGTCTGACAAGAAGTTTGTTTGATAGCCAAAATTTTCTTTTGTGGTATGAGGAAAGTTTTCTTCATTGTATTGCAGTGAAAGAGATTGAAAGGTTTAAAAATTAAAATGGCCATGCAGGAAATTACTGCTAAACCTGGAGCCTTAAAATCCAAACAGCTGAATCCTTGTCCCCTCCATGAAACTCTCTAATTTCACTCTCAATTAACAAAGATTTGGTGTTTTTCAGAGTCAGAGCCTTGGTAGTACTTTAGTTCTTTGTTGATGTACATTGCTTTTGCTGCATTAACTTCAAACATATTTGCACCAGGTGAAGATGTGACTGATGGTCAGTTTGTTCCAGCCATGGACCATACTCAGTTAGGAACAACAAAAAGTGGTTTTTCTTCCAAATTACATTTTACAGTATGAACATCTGTATTATTTACCTGAATCTAACAAATTAACTGAAGATTAAACCTTTTTATTTAATTATTTCATCTTCTGCTTTCATAAGTGAATGTAGGGACTTAATTAGCATTATTTAAAAGAAATTTTGATCATAAAGCCTTTGAAGAACTAAATAAAAATGTTGTGCAGTTGTTATGCACCACAAGAAGAAAAGAATCTCTGAAATTTACTCTGAAATTAGAGACTTTAATCTGCATAATTTATACACTGAGTATTCATAAAAAGGACTACAATTGAAACTCACCTGTCATCAAAAGTAAAAGGATGGAAACAATAGCTAAGACTGAGGCAGGGAAATGGTATTATGGATGTTATTTCCTAAATATTTGCTAAGGAAGGGTTTCTACCAGTTACTGAGGAAATTAAGGGAAAGTGACAAAGCAACAATCATTTCCAAGCAATAGTTCTTTTTTCTTTTCATTATCTGAGCTGTCTGCCCTCAGATCTGCTGCATTGTTCAGATTTAAAAACATTTCCTGCTGTAATAGACAAGGCAGGGACTGTCCAGCCAGGCAGGGAGGAGAGCTGGGCTCCTGCAGGGCAGCTCCCCCAGGCTGGGCTCTGCTGCTCCAGCCCTGGCTGTGCCCAGCTGGGCAAGGCTCAGAGCTGGGCTTGGTTAGACCAGTCAAAACTGGGGTATAATTTTAAAATGATAAGATGGACTTCCCCCACTCTGCTTACATGTTTTTTTCCCTGCCTCCTAACCCCCCAGAGGGACTAGATTGCTTTTTCTTGCCTTTGGAAACACTTTTGGCTCTTCAGGGGTTTTGCTCTTTGCCCTGCTCCTGGCAGAAGTTATCCTAGGAGTGCCTGGTTTATCTCCAGAAGGGATCTCATTGCTGAACAAGAGTCCTGGGTAGGATTTACACCCTTCCTCTGGAAACACCAGAAGCTTGTGTCCATTTCTGCTCTTTCATATTCCTGTCAGCTTGTCAGGGCCTATCATTCATGAAAAATTTAACAGAGGAAACCTGACAGGATTGGTCTCTTGGTGCTACAACAAAATAAATATTTAATAATGACACGATGATACATTTCCACTAAACAGCTGACATTCTGCTCTTCAGCACAATGGGCTAATAGTTCTCTTCATGACTATGCTCCCAGTAAAATACTTATGCAACAGGTTGATGGACCAAAGCCCAGTGAACAATGCAGAGGCAACATCTTACAACTGAAGGGGAAAAAATCCCCAGTGATTTTCTCACAAAATATGACTTTTTGTGGACTCTGAATTTCAGTGCTTTTGGCCCAGAATTTTTAAGTATGTTTGCCCACATCCACTGCTCATCCAAGGGTGTGCCATCCACTTGCTGGAACTACTACATCATGTCCCCAGACCTTGCAGTGATTCCAGGTGATTGTTCCAGATGTGTTATTACCAGCTTAGTGACAGCTGTAGCCATACTCTTCAATAAATTGGTTTTTAATTCTGAATTCTAAATTTTGAAATGTATGCTGTTACTATTGAAGTCCATGAATTGTTCCTCTGACAGCTGGAGACTCTGTGGAGCAGAAAATTATCAAGCTTTATCACCCTTTCTCTTCCATTTATTCACTTTTTCTCATGTATAAAGTCATGTGGGACAGTTTCACTTGAAGGAGGAACAAGGTATTTTTACCTTTAAAAATGTACCTTTTTGATGCACCTGTCTAATTTGCTTTCTGTAGTCTTCCAAAGAATTTCTTGAAAATTACCATTTGAAACTGGACTTGGTTCATAACTGGAAAATTATTTAATTTTTTTTTCTCCTGACCCTTTCTCCTGTATCTGAAATGATGTAAATAACAAAAGCCAGACAACAATATTTAACAGTGTGATCAAACTTACTGCTTCTTCTTCACTGCTTGTACTTTTACTTCTTTGTTCAATAACTCATGACACCACACCGACTGACCAGTTTGAGGTAGGTTGGAGCACAGTGGTTATTTGTCCAATTAAATACAGCTCTTCTCTACACCCATGACTGAAAAACCTGTGTCCCTCAGTCAAGTGGGGGTGAAGGCCAGGCAGTGTGAGCAGCACAGAGTGTTCTCCATCCCACCTGGGGTGATACTGGACTGGTTCAGCCTGAAAAAAGCAGATTGTACAGAGTATGGGTAAGTTGATAGACCTGACACAAGACCTGCTAAATTCTCCCTCTGAGCTACTTTCAAATCTGGGGCCTCCAGGCTGTCTTCAGCTAGCACCACATCTGATATATGCGCAAACATAAGGAATCTTTCCCTGCCTTTCTTTTCAACTTACAGAAATATTCTAATTAGTTATGTCAGGGGGGAGAAGGGAAAGGAATTTGAAGCAGGGCAAGTGTGCAACTGTTGATTTTGCAGTAGTTCTGTCAAAAAAATATATTCTTCTTTTAATACACACCATTTGGAAAGCAGAGTCCCTTTTAAAATCCTTCAGAACTCATGTCCTTTTTAATTGCCTGGAATTCATGGTGGCTGTGTGAGAAAGCCATAAACATATACAATCATAAAAACACATTTAGACAACCCAAACAGAATCAGTGCCATATTATTTTAGTTTATTATTCCTAGTGGAGTACAGATTGGTCTTCCTACTTTGATATTTATTTATACCAAGGAACTACAAGAACATAAATGCCACTCTTGGGATAATCCTAATGCTGGGGCCGAACAGAATACACATTGCATCTGTCTCATTTGCAGTAAAATGAAGGAGTGTTTAGGTGTAATCCTGCTAATGAAGGACAAAGTTGAAGGTCAAATGTAGCTTTCAGAATGAATGTGTCACTGTGAAGCTGAGAGGATTGTAATTCTGCATTAAAAAGTTTTCTTAAAATATCAAATAACTAAGATGCAAAAAAAAAGAAAATGTAACTCTTTGGTTTTATTATTCTCTTTTCTTTGAGGATTGTGTTCAAAATTTAAGTGCTCATATGAAAAATTAATGATGGGTTTTTGCTAGACAGGAAACCTTTTTATTTTGCACATGATTAACAAAGAAAACTCAATGCAAAAGTGAGATGCTCAGCAGGGGATGGCTCTTTCAGAGTCCAGCTCACAGCTTCACACCATAACATTTATTGACATGGGAAAATACCCACTTTTATCCAAAGACAGTTAAACACATAGGATATGTGCAGGGCTCTACGTCCTGAATAACAAGGAACAGATTCTCCACAAAGGAAAATGTCAACCAAAATAAACAAACAGCCCAGCAGCAGGCTGGCCCTGCTGCCTCTGGGCTGCTTCGAGTCTACTGCAGAGCCAAGTGCAATGTTAGTCTTTTGCTAGTTATTGTCAGGAAGTAGATTATGGGCTGGAGGGCTGCAGGGTGACTTCAGACAGTCTGCCTGCAGCAGAACAGAAGCCAAGGACGTGTAGGCAGCATAGAATATAAAGCAGAGCTGCACTCTGCTCACAAGCTGGTTTGATTTCATGTTGCTCACCTACAAAGTTCTCATCTGGGGGGTCTGGGTGCTTTTCCCACAGTCTAAAATCACAGAATAAGCTCATATGAGTTTGTGCACAGAAAGCTTTAACCCTGTCATTTCTGAGCCTGCACCTCAGTTTTTATAACTTCTTGTTTTGATCTAGTCAGCCAACTCTGTGCATTTTCTGGAATTCAGAAGGGCCATCTGCTACCCACACATTCAAGAAGAAAGGCACACAAAAAAGGTATGATTTTTGCAAATTATAATGGAATTATAATGAGTCTTATTTATTTCAAGCTTAGGAAAAGACTAACATCTGTTACTAGTGTGTATTTATGATTTGTTCCTAAATACAGGAGGCTTTTATAAATAACTGTTAAATATAACAATACACTGCAAAGAGCTGAGTGGGCTTGTAAATCTCAGGCCAGACTTGGTGTTTTGGTGTCAAACAAGAATGAAGCAAATCACTCTGGACAAACTGGACCAGAAAACTTTCTTTTCTTCTTATACTAAAAAATTGAGAATGGCATTCAGTCCCTCTTTCCCACCTACCAAATACCATTATGAATTACAAGCTCTATTTGCATGTCGGTTTTGAAAACACTATGACAAGTACTCATAAAAAATACAAAAGTCTCAAACAACAAAATCTTTCATGTAGAATCTTGCTTTCCTTAAAACTGCATTCCCATAGGCAGCAAGGATGATGGTTGCCCATGGAAGCTGAAGTGACTCCCACTTTTGAGGTAAGGAAGCCTGAAGAATGTTTAAGTTGGTAAGAACTGGCCTTCTGCAGGAGGACACAAAGCAGAGTGCCTAAGTTATATTTCTAAGTGATAAGGAATCAGTTACACTACATAGAAAATCCAAAGCCACAAGTAGAGCACCTGATAATAGCAGTTATGAGCCTTTCCAAAAGATTTCATCCTTTGTCTGATATAGTTATAATTTGTTTGCTTGAACACTTCTTTTGAAGTTATCTATGGTAGTGGCACTGAGGTGCCGTGACTGGTGTACAATTATAGAACCAGGTTGGCAGGATGATTGAACTGGCTAACTGCCATTTTCACAGCGACTGGTTTTTTTCTTGTGGATTTTTAGATCAGTTCCCTGCAGGAACAGATTGAGTGGAGTTTTTATATTGTTATTATGCTGTTTTGATATTGCAGTAATGATTTTTTGATATTTGATAATAAAGCCTTGAGATAATAGCAGTGGAAGCCTCAGCGTAGCTTTCATAATCTATTGATTTTGTGGTTTTTTTCAGGGTGAATTTTTTTCTTTGTTATCATTGGTTGTTTGGTTTTTTAATTATTTTGTGGGGATTTCTCTCAGTGCTTTTTCATATCATACAGTGCTGCTTCATATGGAGTATGTACAAACAATCTGTTTATTTTAACCTGTCAAGTGCTACTAACCAAATACAAATACAGCCCAAGTTTGATCCTGCATCACTAAACTCTGTGATAGCTTTGCTTCAGCTACATAAAAAGCTGGATTAGACACTATCTGAGACTTTCTGGATGATTTTGATACCATATAATTATATTCCAGTCTCTAAATCAAAATTTAGACAGACAGTAGGTTTAAGGAATGACTATAATTTATATCCCTAAATGATAATCTCTCTAGAACAGGAATGCTATCACTGTGTGTAATCTGCAAAACACTCTGACTATTTTGGCAGGGAAGGCAGAATTTGATGACAGATTTGTAATTACCACTGTGAAGCACACAATTAGAGATGTGCCTGTGAGGGAGAGGTGCCCTGTGCTCCTGGAGCCTCCCACTCCTGGGAGCAGCTGGATCCACCATCGCATCCTCACCAGCCAAGAAGCTGCTCCTGCCCTGCCTTGTCCAAATTTAGCCTGGTGCTGGTGAGTGGCCAGCCCTGGTTTGTCCATTGCTGCTGCCAAGCAGATGGCACTGGCTGAGCTGTCCTCACCTTTGCTCAGCAAGAGCTCTAATTTGTGTGTCCTTCTGCTCCCCAGCCAAAACTGGCCATGAGGTCTTACAGGCATGTATTTATTCTTGAGACTTACAAAGCTTTTTTTTACTCTGACTGGGGTTGACTGACAGGCTCAAGAGTTCCTGTAAGGCAATATGACAGAAAAATAAGAACAGACAGACAGACAGCAATGGCATGACCCTCATTTCCTTAGGAAACCAGGCTAAAAATGAAAATGTGACCTCGTACCCTTTGCTGAGGGCTTCCCCTTTGAAAGCCAGGATGAGAAAGATATATCCTGGATCAGAAGAGACATGAGGAGATTGTGGTATTCTTGTGACTACATTAAAGGAGTAAAGAAAAAAAAAAAAACTAATTGTGAATAACTTTTAAGTCCTTCCTAAAGAGCAATTGTTATTAAAATTATTAATAACAATATTATTGTATTTACTTTTCAAAAGAAAAAATGGTGTCATGGTACAGTTACAACCAGAGAGGGGTACTTTGGGGACAGAATGCAGATTCCCCTGCCCAAGGGACAGACTGAGGTGAGGGTTGCTGTCCCACACTGGGCTGAAACCATGCAGCAGGTAAGAACAACTGAGAAAACAGGCTGGAGTCACTGTCCCTTCCCTAGGCAAGGGATGCACACAGCAGAGAGGGCTCCCATTTCTGCCTCAAGTAACAGAAGGGGTGTGGAGTGAGCTCAGGAGAGGAAAGCTCCATGTCCTACCCAGACTCCCCTCACCTACACATTGTAGTAGCTCGCAGGCAGTTTGTAACCACTTAGGTGGGTGTTCTGTATCTGCATGACTGGACCTTAAAGTTTAATTGAATCTCTTCAGTCCATCCAGTAGTGACCTTGAGAGATCCTCTCAGATGTGCTGGCAATTGTGAAGTTGACACATTTCCATACAAGGCACTAAACCCTTACATATTGGAAAAGTCATTCAGTCTGTTAGAACTTGCATGGAAAAATGCAACTATTTCATAAGGACAAGTGGGCAGATTATTCTCAGGGTAGTGATTCCACATTTTGGTCTGCTGAAAACCTGCTGCTAAATAGACCTCCCTACTGGACAGGCTGAGCAAGGTGGCCATTTCAGAGAGAGGCTCTGGGGATTTATTGATTGCACATGAAAACACTAATCATGAAATAGCAAAGATTGAGCATGCTGTTGCCGCTACCATTTGCATAAAAAAGGTAGCACTTCAGTGTTGGGAAGCCAGGACATTTCAGAACATTACGAATAGCTGTCCCTTACCACATCCAGCAGGGCAGCAAGTCCCTCAGGCTTCTCATTTTCCAGTGTCTAGGAACTGGGACAACACATAATATAGACACATAATATTGTCTATATTGTGGTCTATAACAAGTAAGTTAGCAAATATATTTGCCATAATAGATAGGCACTGCAAATGAAACTCCTATCTCCAGCAAACCTACTGAGTAGTGTTTTCTCTCTTACAGGAAAACAGCATCACTTTGGGAATTTGAAATGGCTAATTAGTTTTCTATTTGATTCTTGTCATCAATTGAAGTTAATTCAATTAATTTCAACCAATTTTTAAAATCAAATTCCTGTAAACTCTTCCTCCTGACCTGCTACTTTTGTCAACAGCAGTTCTCAGTTCCTGGCAGATGGGATTCAACAAGGGATCTCAAGCAGCAGTGGGTCCATCAAGTACTTTACCCAATAGGGTCCTGAAACACAACAGACCCTTAAATGCCAGTTTG
Source organism: Pyrgilauda ruficollis (assembly GCF_017590135.1). Lineage (NCBI taxonomy): Eukaryota > Metazoa > Chordata > Aves > Passeriformes > Passeridae > Pyrgilauda > Pyrgilauda ruficollis. The sequence continues at coordinate 11,387,292 of NW_024511432.1, forward strand.
GCCTGCTGAGAGAGCAGTGAATTCTCTCCACATCTGATGAGAGGACTCAAATGATCAGTTCAGTGGGAGAAACTTTCTGTTGTGGGGATGAAAAGCTCAGGGGACCTCACTCATGCTCAGTGGTCTTGTAATTAAATGTTACACACTCGATGAGCATTGCATTGCAAGCCTCAAGGCTAATTTACATGTTACCACCAAAATGTCTTATTTGATTTTGCTTGTAAAAATACTATACAGGCATCATTGCATGTCACTGCAAATGGTTTGTATCAATGATGCTTGGGTGACTCTCAAAATTACTAAAAGCTGTACATAATTACTGCTAAAAAGCCCTGCACAGAACCAGTAATGCTTCCTCTACAATAGCTATTTTATGATAAGATGGCTTTCATGATGTGGCTGACCATGTTAGGATAAACAAGCAGCCTGCCAGCAAATAAAGAATAGCTTTTTGGGGAAACAAAGTAGTTTGATTCAATTACAATATTACATGTATCATTAAAGTGTGTCGCTTTTGTGAGAGCTGCCCATAATTCACAACAGGAAGGCAGGATCAGAGAAAAGAGAGAAAAATTAAAGTGAAAAGGAGCTCATTGTAAGAATGGTGAGAGATGTGATGTCAATATGAGGTATTTACTGGCACATTTATTAAATGTTTTATGTTGTAAAAGTTGCTTTTAGTGGTTTGGGACACATGACTCATGTCACTCTACTCAAGATGAGTAAAAAGAGAAGAAGCTTGTCAGGGCTCTGGGATCCATGTAGCACATGTGCCTTTATCAGTTTCACGTTCTGAGGAGGTTATCCCACAAATAGCATTTCCATGCAAGCATATCAGATGGACTTAACTACCTTTTCTTCCAATTCTTTCTTTCTTTAATACTCTTCAATACAGACTTCAAAGCAATGCTAGAGCACTGCAATGCCATTTTATTGGAATATATTAATAATAATAAATTACAGTTTCATTCACTGAATTCCAGCTCTTAGAAAAATAAACAACCTTGTGCAGATGCAGAAGAAAGGCAGAGAAATATTAGATGACTTACCCACAGTCTGCAGCAGGTGAGTGAAAGAATTAGATATAGAACCTCTGGCCTTTCTTCCAAATAATCTTGCCTGTGTTTGTGCCACAGTAAAATGATTTTGCATATGTCCTGTCTCAGAAATATGAAAAATATATGCAATATGCAAAGCAGCCGATTGGACTGCCTTTTGGAATATATCATCATTTATGAACAGTGCATCCTGAAACCTAAACAGATTGTGTGCAATTAATTGCAAACTGTCAAAGAGACTACAGCCCTTTACTGCCAATTTGTAAATAAGCCCTAGGATGCAAAAGGACTGAGGCAAGTGAGGTGAGTTTCTGTGGATAGAGGGGAGGCAATGCGTAAATGCAATGCAACACAATTTTAACACTTCAGCCTTGAAGATTTTTGCTGACCCTGGAAGAAAATGGTATGGTGCAGAGTCATTCAGTGCAGCCAGGTTTCTCTGTAGGTAGGTATTTTACATAACCTAAATGAAGAACTCCCAGCTTACTTGAGATGCAAAAATGATAAAGAAATTATGTGCAAAAAGAAAAATGTACTTTTAATTAAAACCTTGGAAAATACATGTGCGTTTTTTGTACCTTAAAAATGTGCTGAACAATGGTGATGATGATGTGCAAACAAAGCAAATTCCCTTTATGTCCTGATTATGACCCTCAAATGATCTTTGTTATAAATATGCTCATGCTGGTGGCTGGCCAATACCTGACTGGATTCCTTATCCGGTGCTGTCTCGCTCCCTTTGTATCGCTGCTGTTACCATCCTACCTCTCATTGTTTCCCTCATATATTCAATAAATACAATATGTTTGGTGCCACTGCTGATCTGCTGATCAGTGGCCAGCCCAGTGACTCAGACTTGGTCTCGGCTTCAAAAGAAAAATGATGATGTCTGTCTTTCTAGGTTTGAACCCCTCTGGTGAACAGCATCACAAATGTGGTACAGACCTCCAGTAATTACTGAAGCAGCAGTTTGTCACAAGCTGCCTGCAGCACTGATGGACAATCTGCTGGTGGGTATAGTTAGAGGAAGGAATATGTAAGAAAATATGATATTTGTGACAGGCTTAACTTGGATTTTTTTGTTTCAGGGGATGAAATGTACCTGTGGAGGCAGTGTTGATGAAGAACTAGGTACCCATATTCATTAACTATTCTTTCCATCACTGTTGTATTTAATATACATGCAAAAATTACTTCAGTGTAAATAAGAATTTGGCCAAAGTAGCAGTGACAATTACACGAAGTGCAATTTGTATCTCCTCAGAAGTTCATCTATATCAGCAGTTTCCAAAACAAGTAGATCATTTAGCCCTTGAGAAAGACGAGTTCTCCCTACATATCCCAAACACCTTTCATACTGGTCATGGAGGGGGTGGTTGCAATGCTCAGCAAATAGAAAAAATCTCTTCCCCATTCCCCAGAGCCTTGTACCAGGCCTGGAGCTTACTGCAGCCCACAGGCACTTCCCTGTACTCTGTGAACCTGGAAAACCCCTGCAATATAAAAGTCCTCCTCATGTGAAACAATTCTCTTTATTCTTTTTCTGCCCTAATCTTGGAGCACAATTGCAGTTCCAGAAATGACACAAAACACTCAAGTCCATGGATGGTGAGGGAAGTTCAAGGTTGAGAGAAGATGAAAGAAGAAATGGACTCCGTCTGACAGGCTTTGGATGGAACTTTACAGGGAATCAGCACACAAAAGGATGCTGTTGTGCGGGGTACCACAAGCCCAGCTGCCTGCAAAATTAGAAATCTAGAATTGAGAGGTCAGAATTCACTGCTTAAGCCCAGGGAAATTAATAGTGACTTTTTGTTTCACAGCTTAATATTTAAACAATGTTGCTCCAATTAGTCAAAGACATTTTGTTTTCTGTGAGATATATTCTTTTCTCTCCAAATCAAGGTGGTTTGCTTCCAGGATTTTTTTTTTTTCTTTTTTAAACTAGATTTCTCTTGCCTCTAGGGATAGCGAGTTTCCTAGAGCAATGGCACAAACAGTTATGCTCCTCCAGCCTTTACTAACTCAAACTTTCAAAGTCCGCGTGCCCGCATCCCCCAGTTTGTTATTTTGTTTGTGGCGCTGCTGGAGAGCTCTCGGAGCGCTCGAGAAAGGCTCTCCGGGCTGCAGCTCTCGGATTCGGCCGTGGGGTGGCCGTGGCCGCTGGCGGCAGAGGCCCCGCGGCCCGGGCACGGCGCTCCCAGCGCCGCCGCAGCCCCTCCGGACCGGGCCCCGGCGGCTGGGCTCTCCTTCAGAGCCTCTGTCAGCTCTTAAAACACCCCGAGTGCTCAGGGGACGGAAATGTGCTGTGTTATGGTCTCGGCAAGCAGCGGGTGAGCGCTGGACATAGTGACAGCTCCCCCCTCTCTGAACAAACCCAGAGCATCCTGAACAATGCAGCCCTAGCCCTGACCGGCTTCAGCAGAGTTGTTGTGATGCCCTGTGATGGCAGAGATCACTGTCCATGAAAAGCAGAGTTCAGTAAGCAGCATGGCACAGTGTCCATGAGCTGGCTGACACGTTCAACCCACAATTATCAAGCTAGGGGTTTGCAGATGAAAATCAGGAGAAATTGCTTGGTATTCAAGGTTTTTGCCCACTCTTTCCCCTCTTTGCCACTGAAGTAATCATTTTCAGTTGAATATTTTTATCTGTAGCTGCCAGTGTCTTTAACAGTTCAACCCTTTCCTCTTACCTCTGCCCCTGCAGGTGCTCATGGAAATTGAGGAGGAGACCTGCACCAGCCGTGTCTGTTGCCAGCAGGACTCTGCAGTGTCACCAGCTCTGCTGAGGTACCAGTGTGTGGTGAGGCACAGAGGTGGTATCCTGGGATGCTAATGTGTATGTCATGTAGTGCTTGTATGTCACACATAATTTGGATGGTAGAATGGGGAGAATCTATTATTTTCTTTAGAAACATCTTTTCTCTTCCATCGTCCCTTGAGATCTGCTCCTCAAACAAGCTTGGGGTGCAGTGTGCACTTCTCTCCCTTACAAAGGCTCTGCTCCTTTTCAGAAAGGCTTCCAGAAGGATACTGACAGTACTGAAACCCCACTCAGTCTGCCTGCTTTTAGCAGCCCTACTCAACTGCCCTGCAAGAACAGAGAGGAAATTTTCCCTGCTCTCTGGAGTAAGGCCCTCCATTACCATGTCACAAAAGAAAACAGGCTGCTTGGTAGCTAAGGAAAACTGCTGACTTTAACCTGAAATAAGGTTCTATCATTTACACTAATGAGCTCACTGGTGGGGACTTTGTAAAATTTTATGATAAAAAGTAGCTGTAGTCAGTGTTTGATAGAATTTATTATTTTGCTTTTTTGCTGAAGATAGACATAACTACTAATCATTTTCCCATTCAAACCTAAAGAAAAATATGTGCAGGAAGAGCTGTCCCAGTAGAAATTCAAGGATCTTGTAAGTAATCCATTATTATTAAATTTTTTTTTAGCCATGGGTTGGTCTAAATTTTTCTGGGAAAGGCTATAGAGATTTTTAACTGGTTGTATAGCAAATAAGTTACTCAGAAGAAGCCCTTAACGAAATACTAATATTTCAGGATTTTAATTGTTTGTGACTTATGGTTACAAGTTAACCTCCTAGATCTGATAGTCCTGTCAGATTTGATTTCTGATGGAAGTGTGCCCTGGGAGGCACCCTGGGGTAGCCCTGGGATAGTTTCTGAGCCAGGTACCACATATGCTCAATATGTGCAGTGAAAAAGGGGAGGTATCTAACAAGCTTTGTTATTGTAGACTGTCAGAGCAGTAAATGACAAGGGGTAAGGAAATCTCTCAGCTACTGTAGGTTACAAAGACCTAAACCATTCAGTTCTGAGCCAGAATAAATGAGTCTGGCTGGAGAGAACAACCCTCCTATAAAACTAGCAAAAATGGAAGAAAAAAAAAGGGGTGAAAGCAAGCAAAGAGGAATAAATAGGAATAAAGATGTTTCCAGCTAAAGGACTGGAAACTAACCCAGGCTGGCATCCATGTGAGCTGTGAATGAAGTTACAGCAAGTTGTTTCTCTGTCTTTTGTTTCTTTTCCTCTGCCTACTCCATTTGAGGTGTTTAGCCTCCACGTAATCACTGGTTCAACACCTGAAAAAGGTGACCAGAGCATGGGCTTCACTGCCTGTGAGCACTCACTGCTGCATGCAGACCAGAAACAAGTCCTAATGAAATATTCCACGTGGTGGTTGTCCCCCTGCAGCCGTGTTTTCTGCCTGGGCCAGCTGTGTTTCTGCAGTGCTGTCTCAGCCACCTCATCCTCTGAACAGTTGTGGATTCATGGCTTCAACTCATTCCTTCACCCACAATTTGGGAAGGGGTGCTGGGGTGTGTGATAGGCACTAATCCCAGAGCAGAAACAGCCCAAAGGACACAATGAACATGGACAATTGCCTGGGGGTTTAATGCTGCCAAAAGGACAGACAAAAGGAAGAAAGTATTTAGCAAACAGGAGAAAAGGGTGTGGAATGGATACATGAGGGACAGCTGGTCTATGGGCTGTCACTGAGATATTTTCCAACTCCATGAGTCCTGCAAGCACTGGGAATATGACTGACTGACAAAAAGGATTAATGGGAGACTATGAAGTGGCTGAGAAGCTGGTTTTGCATGCAACTGATCAAAATTATTATACCATTTCAAGAACACTTTGCATTTTCCATGAAAATGTAGTCAAATTCATGGTTGTTTTATTTTTGTCTTCATATGGCTCACCAGGAAATTTTAATTTCCTGGTACCTAAAGTTTGTCTACCCATCTCTTTCCCTCCATCCTGCCATCCCTTTGTACCCAATACAGAAGTGCAGAAGTGTTGTTCTTGCTGCTTTTCCCTGAGAAGAGCAGCCACTAGAGGGAAAGATGCACACGAAAAATTCCCCTCAACACCTCTGGGGCTTCCTTCGTAATTTAAAAAAAAAAAAAAAAAAAAAAAAATCAGAATATTACCCAGCATTTGTAAGGTGGTCTGATTTATCCTTTCAGATAAGGTATATTGAATGAGATTATTTTTAGTATTGCAGTTGCATCGTACATCATGAAACACAGCCAAAATTAAGGGCCAGGAAAAAAAAAAATCATTGGCTAAATTACACAGAGGAGATTGGATTACCTGTTCAAACAGAGCTCTTAATTCTGTGTATAAATAGAATCCACAAATACAAGTGCACTGCAGTAGAAAATAAAGCCAGCCAACAGCCCCTAATAACCCTTAATTATTAGGAGTTTCAGTTAACATTTGGACAGCTTTGGTCTTAATTCTTTTAAGTTTGAAGAGGCAGCATGACCAAGGTGGCCCCATTTACAATTACAGAGAGCACACACGCTGTTCCAGCCCGTGCTGGCTTTAGCTGAGCGTTCTCTGGCAGCTTGGGCTGGGATTTTGCCCTGTTAAAATAGAATTACCTATCTGAATGGCAACTAATTTCCAGTTTGAGTTATTCATTTGTAACAATGCACTTGTTTCAACAGAAGTCCATGACAAAAAAAACCAAATCGAGCTCCTGACCTTGGCATCATCACTCACTTAGGAAATTTTTGTACCTGAAAGAAAATCTGCTGATATTCCATGTAAGTAATAAATTATCTCACATCATCAGTCAATACAGCAAGAGAGATCTGTTGCTGTGCATGCCATAAGTAAATGTAGCTGTAAAACAGACATCTCAAGGTAAGACTGAAATCCAATGTTACTTAAAAAAAAAGCTTGATAGTGCTATTCTACACATGGACATTTATGATTGTATACACCAGAATGTTTAATATTTGTCTCAGGGATGGGGTTTTCAAATGCCCTTAGCAGTGAGTTAATATTCTTTCCCATTTTAAAAGTTTCTCTGTGTAATATATATGTGAGATCAGAAGTCAAATACTGTATTGCAGGCAGGCAGTAAAATTCAGCAGATGGAATTTATTATTAAGTTATCTTAATAAGCTGTGTTGCTCTTCAAAATATACAACCCCAGTATAGGGCCTGTGTAGCCCAAGGATCCTTCAAGGTAGATAATTTGACATTAATTTACTGCTGCAATTCCCACTTGGTTAAGACTGTGTAACTCTTTCCCCTTTGACCTTCTGTTTGTAACTACCTGTATCCACCAAAAATTCCCGCTCCTGAGACTCAGATTTGCCAAAAATGTGAACTGCAAGAGTTGAATTTTTCTTTCAACATTTCATCAATTTTTTTTTAACATTACAAAACACATGAAGGCACAGGGAAAACACTAAGCTTATATTGTTTGATATTCTCTAGCCAGAAGCAATATCTAAAAGTAAAAATCAGAACTATTTTTCTATAGAAAAAAAGGTGCACTATTAATGTTGGGAAACAACCTAGTTTCATTTGATCAAATAAAATTACAGAAGGTTGAGACAGGAATACACACAAATGATCACCTGGCTGTTGTCAGGCACACGCCTCAGAAAGCACAGGCACTCTGTGGTGTCCATCCCTGGCCTGGTGCTGCTCTCCCCTGGCCCCAAACCTGTCTGTGCCATTTAATGTATTTTTTCTGCTGAATATGGCCTGCACAGGCAAGTGGCACGACAAGTCCTGGGCCTTTTTTATTCTACAGTGTGGAGCATTACAGATAATTCTGCTGGATGGCACCCTAGCAGTGCATCTGCTCCTGCTGTGCACTCTTTCAGTGAACTCAGCCTGCTCCTGAGATACCTTAATTGCTTGCTGTGGAAGCTGAAGGTGACACCATAAGCAAATCACCATAAATACATGCAAACCTCTCTTACAACAGCAAATCAGATGGTTCTAGATAGAGCACAGTATGGATCAGCAAGAGCTGTTTCACTGTAAATCTTATTTTCATACATCTTCAGACTTTGTACAGAATCCCAGCAGATGCTTGGGAAGACAAGTACCTTAAGTTTATATGGGCATATATAAACCCCTGAATTGCTTTTTGCTGCTTATAGTTCATAAACTAATACAGCAGTGAACAAACTGCATTTTCAGAATTGTGAACAAACTGCATTTCATATAAGTTATCCAGTTATGGACCAGACCTTGCATTTCTTATTCAAGAAGAATTAAATCAAAAGGGAAATAGTCTGTGAAAAGGTGAATTTATACACAGCAAGCTAGACTCTTGCTAAATTGTTCTCTTAAAGGAAATATAAAGGTTTCCAGTAGATTTCTCTGTACCTGTTTTCAGAGAAGCTTATGCTTAGAGACTTTCTTTATGAGTGAAGCTGAAGTAAGATGTGTAGTAAGACTGAGTTTTAAGGATGATTTTCCTAAAATAGGATTAAGGCTCACTGACACTGCAATGGAGGGCAGGTAATGCTGCTGCTGCTTATTGGCTAAACTATATTTTGGTTTCTACATATAAAAGTTCAGTACCTATGAGCTTTAAGCTTTGCTCCTGTAAGAGGTAAGAAAATGGTTATTTTCTTTTTCTGGTACAAAATAAGCAACCCTCTCGTGATCTGAGCAGGATAGTAACCAGTCCTGAAGTGGTGCTTCAGGGACTTAACGAGGATCATTCAATTATTTTCTTCCCCTCCAGATTATTTCCAAGATGTTTGTTTGGGGTTTTTTTTGTTTGTTTCTTTAACCTTGGGTGAGACATTAGGGGAATTCTACAAACTCATTGTCTGCAGTCAATCTGGCAGTATTGAGGTCAGGGCAAGTTACCACACAATCGACAGTTCACATATTTTTACCACATCCACAACAGTTTTTTCTTATAAGCAAACATGAAAGAACTCTGCTTGACAAGTATGTCTATTTCAGACTACCACCTACACATTTATTGCAGCTTGTTAATAACTTGACACCATTTCCAGTGTATCTCAATGACCATTGTCCTCTTGGATCTCAATGACACTGACTAACAATGCAGCTTGTAATTAGATGGGGTAACAGTCCCTGGCCCTCTGTAAGCATCTGGATTTGCAAATTTCCACTCCTAGATGGGGAGCTCTTTGCCACACATCACTAATTATGCCACGTGCTTATGTATCAGTCCCTACACCCTCCTGCTGAGCCCCTCTTCTTTGTGCCCAGTACGAGTCAGAGATTGTTGTCAGCACAGAGAGAATCAACACAACTGCCTAGCAGTGCATGCGACATTTAATGAAAATGAAGTCAGGTCTAATTTGCATGGCAGGTGTTAGTTTATTACACCAGAGCTGCAGAAGCTGGGTGCTACAGTGCTAGTCAAGTGTGCAGGAATGAAAGACACTGACAACGAGGGTGTCTGGCACAGGAATCCTGGCACCCCCTTGTCTGCCTGCCCACCTCAGGTGTGAGGTAAAGTGACAAATTTGTTCATTTTTCCAGGTGCCCCTGTTCTTTCTGCTAACCCCATCCACCGAGTCATTGGAGGAGTCAAGGAGCTTGGCGGTAGGAGGCCCACCCAGCCTCCTGCCAAGGGGTCACCACACCAAACAACTTCCAGCTCTGGCAGACCCTCCTGGACTCAAATCCACAAGCTGCACTTAAAGAGCTCTAGAGCACAAGAGAATTGATTTATGAATCGTGTGTTGAAAGGACATGTATGTTTCTTTGAGTCAAATACTCAAAAAAATTAAAAGGGCAGTGTCATGCTCCTTCCGTTTCCATTTCCCCAAGTTATTTCCCCAAAATGACAAGAATGCAAAATGCTCATTTTCACTAATTTTTATTCGGTTTAGCCTTATTAGTACCCCTTAGAAATATAAATTTTATTTTAAAGTTTCTGATTCTGATTTCAGACTCAGTTAAGACTGTCAGCAGCAACAATACATTGTAAATCTTAAGCTCGTGTCTTGAAGTAAAACATAACACACCTTCTAACAGGCTGTGGCTCCGCCCACTCACTTTCTACTTCTCAGGAGGAGTTTTGTTTCTATTTTATTATCTCCCCAATTCCTTTCTCACCACTGTTCTTCCCCTGTAATCATCTTGCCACTACACTGGTTTCCAGACTGCTTCGCTGCTGAACATCTAACGCGCGGGGTATTTTGACCCCCCCCGGGAGGCTCCTGATGCCATTGGTCCCCGCTACATGCCGTCCCCTCCAGCCAGCCAGTACCAACCCAGGGGCAGGCTGATACTTCACAGACTGGCTCAACAACTTTACAGACACTCATTTAACTGAGCAGGGCAGCTATATGAATAAAGTTTTATTTACGGCAGTTTTCAGAGAGAGAGATCCCAAACCTCAAACTTACGAATCAAACAATTGGAACATCACAATAAAATAAAGTAAAACATTTACCAACATTTATAATGATTTGCACTGGAGACCAGTTTTGGATGACATCCAATTTCTCAGAGAAGATGCTACAGACTCCATAAAAGTTTTTATCTCTGAAGTTTAATTTTGTAAACAGAGCTGCCAGTTAGAAAATAACTCTGTTCCAGTCGTTTGTTTGTAATCTCTTCATTTACAATCCCGGGCGATGATTTTTTGACAGCACATCCAGAACGAACACAGGTCAGACGTTCACGGAGACAAAGCAATCTTTGCACTTTAGGAAACAACGAGGACCCTAAACCCGCGCTCCGGGCTGTCCCACGGCGGGGCAGGGCACGGAGTCCCGGCCCGGCGGGACTGGCCCTGTCAGCGGGGCGCTCTGCCGGCCACAAAGGCTCTAAACGTTGTCGGAGCTTCTTCCCCGGAACCCTTGCGGTTAGTTCCTCCCCGGGATGCGAACGAGGCGGCTGAAGAAGACAGCGGAGCCTGACACTGCTGAAAGGGGGACCCGTGCCATCCCATCCCTCGGTGCGCTCTCCGGCGGAGGGGCGCGGGGTCACAGCCGGTGATGCTCTGGCTGCAGGGAGGCGGCGGCAGGCCTTTGCCCCGCCGGCAGCCCGCTCCCTTCCAGCCCGCCTGGCCCAGCTGCACCGCGGAAAGCCGCGGCCCCGCTCCGCCCCAGTGGCCCTCGGCCCGGCTTTGCCCGACGCCCCTGTCCGAGCTGCTCCACGGGAGTTCTCGAGCCCTGCCCTGCCTCAGCCCCGCGCGGAGCCTCCGCGCCCCGGCGCTCCTACCTACGCGGTGCGGTGCGGTGCGGTGCGGGCGGCTGCCGGGCACCTGCTCCCGCGCCCGGGCCCGCGCCGCCCCACAAAAGCGGCGGCGGCGGGCG
>NW_024511432.1:11398460-11399153 GCF_017590135.1 Pyrgilauda ruficollis
CGCTGACGCCAGCGCGGGGCCGGTGGGGAGGCGGGGCCGCGCCCCGCGCCGTCTTTGTGCTCGCCGGCAGCCCCGGCAGCGCCGCCGCCTCCCGCCGCCTCCCTCAGCCCCGCTCGGCGCGGCGGGCGGCTCCGCTCCGCTCCGAAGCGCTCGGCCCCCGCTCCGCGCCGCAGCGCTCCGCGCTATGTGTGCCGGCGCTCCCGTGCCTCCTCGCGGCCGCTTCCGAACCGGCGGGGCGCGCTCGGCCCCGCTCTGAGCGCGGCGGGGCAGGGGAGCGAGCGGAGCGGAGCCCGGACGGTGCCGCCCGGCGCGGAGCGAAGGGAGCGCGGCGCCATGCGGGGCTCGAGGCTGGGACTGGGGCTGGGGCTGCTGCTGGGCGCGGCGTGGGTGGCGTGCGGGCAGAACGAGACGGAGCCCATCGTGCTGGAGGGCAAGTGCCTCGTGGTGTGCGACTCCAACCCCACCTCCGACCCCACCGGCACGGCGCTCGGCATCTCCGTGCGCTCCGGCAGCGCCAAGGTCGCCTTCTCCGCCATCCGTAGCACCAACCACGAGCCCTCCGAGATGAGCAACCGCACCATGATCATCTACTTCGACCAGGTGGGGCGGGCGCGGCGCGGCTCGGGCGCTCCGGGGCGGCGGGGCTCGGGCGCGCCGCCGCGGGAGAAGTTGCCGGGGCCGGTGGCGGGGCCG
>NW_024511432.1:11399206-11706050 GCF_017590135.1 Pyrgilauda ruficollis
CGGGGCCGGTGGCGGGGCCGGGCCGGCGACGCGCCGCCCCGCGGGGCCCTGCCCGCGGGAGGGGGGCGCTGGGAGCCGGGGGGCAGCGGGGCTGGGCGGCAGCGGCCCCCCGTTGGTGCTGACGGTGCCCTTCCCTTACAGGTACTAGTGAATATCGGCAGCAACTTCGACTCGGAGCGGAGCACTTTCATCGCGCCCAGGAAAGGGATTTACAGTTTCAATTTTCACGTGGTGAAAGTGTACAACAGGCAGACCATCCAGGTCAGCCCCGAGCGCCGTCGCCGGGCTCCGCGGGCTCCGCGGGAGGGAGTGGACGGGTCGGCGGCCCGGCGGGGACGGGGCCGTGCGGGCGGCGGGGCGGGACGTGCCCCTGAGCCGCCGCCGGAGCGCAGACCTGCGGCGATTCTCCGCTCGGGGGGACGGTGCCCAAGGGGCCACGGAGCCCCACCAGGCCTCCGCTCGGCCCCTCTCCGCATGAGCCGTCCCGGGATGGGAGGTGGTCGGCCGCCTGCGGCCCCCTCCCAGCTTGTCCGGGCCCTCGGTCTGCCCAGTGCCGCGGAGCGCTGGCGGGAGCATCCTTGCACAGTGCCCGTAGGAACAGCCGTCCCTGGCAGGCTTCTCACCCACTCTCCTGTGGCAGAAGGTTTCATAGGGATTTGGGGTTCAGGGAGGTGCCTATGGCATGGAAACGATAATGAATCTGTGCATGTCTATGCAGCTACCCTGTATGTACCTGCTTTTTCTATGGGGTTTGATGCATATGCTGCTCTAGGTAGGGCTAATAAATTACCAGCCTGAAGCCAGGTAGTATAATCAAGACAGGAAATCTGACTGTATAATGATGTACTTTGCAAAGATGTATGGGCAGCCATATAGCACCGTTCTGGTGCAAGTGGCTTAACACCTTTAGATTGGGCAGGTAGTGCATTATTAATGTGGGGTGTGCAGTCCCGGGATCATTAACGTGAGCTTAGCAGACCTTATTGACTGTGTTGTGGCATATTGTCTTTGCTGCCTAACAAAGGAAAACTACCCCTTGAATACACTTCAAAGGCCCTGACTCCGGCGGCTGTGGCTCTGCTCCTCGCTGTCTCTGAGATTTCGCATAAAGCCATCTTTCAATAAGTACAAGCAGACCTCTTTTCATAGCCTGAAAACACAGGCAGCCTATTGAAATTGTCCAAAATAGGATCAATGTCCTGCTTTATATGCACCGGGTGTTTTGATGTGGTTGTCAGGTCTAAAACAGTGGTGAAAGACTTCTTTGGAGTACATACCTTAGCTGGGCTTAGACTGGTGTTTCTCTTTTATGGGGCTGGAGTTTCAGCTGTCAAAAGAGGCCTTTCCTTAACTAAGCATTTTGCCTGTTAGGCGAGCCCCAGCGGTGTCATTGTCTGACTTTAATTGACAGAGGGCTTTGTTTTATCTTGCTCTTTAGGTGAGTTTGATGCTAAACGGGTGGCCAGTGATTTCTGCCTTTGCAGGGGACCAAGATGTGACCCGAGAAGCTGCTAGCAATGGAGTACTGATTCAGATGGAGAAAGGAGACAGAGCTTATCTAAAACTGGAGAGAGGAAACTTGATGGGAGGCTGGAAGTATTCAACATTCTCTGGATTTCTAGTGTTCCCGCTTTAAATCACTTCTCATCCAAGAAAAGGGAGAAATCTCTTACAAGTTCCCAAGTCAAAGCTGGGTTTGAAGAGTCATGGACAGCAGACTTTTTACATTCAAATATTAAAGAAGCTTAATCCTGCTTAGGTTTGTGTACATCTGCTTTGAAGAATTACTACTTATTTTCGTTGTGTTGCAGCCAACAGGCGGGAGACACTATAATTGATCAAACCCCCATTTATATTCTTCTCTCTCCTCCCACAAAATTAGTTCCCATCTCTGTGTCATTGGTGTAATCTGCCATTGTTCCCCCATGGCTTCTGCCTCACACAAGTAGACTTTAGATATTTTCATTGTCCTTTACAGCATATTTTGTAGTTTTGTTTTTAAAACATGTTAATCTTGACTCTTTCTCTGAGTTTAACTTTTAAAAAAAGAAAAAAGCAAAGTATTTTTTGAATACATGGATGCCATGATGGAAGGGAAAATGCAATTCTTGCTGTGTACTGGCTGGCAAAAGGAAAAATTTCTACATGAAGAACTATCCACAGCCAAGGCTGACTAGAGTATTTCAATATTTCTATGTAATTCTGAGTGATTGTGAAATTTAAGGCTGCTAAATGTTTTGATGCTTGTTTTGCTCTTGTACAACGTGGCCCAACTAAACGCCAGGAAGTATATTGAACTTTTACTATTACTCTGTAATATATGTGTGAATATTGAAAATTAATTTTTGCTTTAATTCAATAAAGTTTAAATGGGACTTTTATTTTTCTTAACCGGAAATAAGGTTTCTCAATGCAGGTAGGCCGGGGAAGGAGGCTCGGCGGTGTCGCGGGGCTGCTGCAGCGGGACCGGCTCGGGGGTGCGGCCCCTGGCCCCGCAGCTCCCCCGCACGGGTCCCGCAAGCCCTGCGGGCGGTGCCGGCAGCCCGAGCGGACCCGTCGTCGATAGGAGGAAGTTCCACGCCGTCTCTGATATCCACTTATTTATAGCATTTATCTGTATTATATTCTCTAAACCAGATCGCATTTTCTACGGCTGCCTAAAACCACCTGACCATGTGCACTCGAGGCTGGTACTATTGATTCGCTGGTATTATTTGTTTACCGTCTTTTGAAGATATAAATGCTATAATTTTGCAGTACTCAAAGAGATTACTACTTTTATTAAAAGGTGCGTACCGAAGATTTCGATTGTATCTAAACTTTAATGTGAAATAAATCGGTGAAACGAGCCCCGGGCTGTGTGCGTGGCGCGGCTGGCGCGGGGCTGCCCCGGCTGCGGCACCAGCGGAGCCGCGCGAGTCCCCGGCTCCCGGGAAGGAATTTAATTAGCTCCAAGAAGGGGGGGATTAATACGAGCACAATAAGCAACGCTTCTCGCTTTATTCACAGGTTCTGCCCTGGAAACAGACCGGCGGGGCGGGCGGGGACGCGCTCCGCGAGGGGCGGCGGTGGGGAGCGGGGTCGGCCGGCGCCGGGAATGGCCGCGGCCCTTGGACTCTCAAGTGGAATACAGCAGCCTGCTGCCAGCTCCTACTCCTCTGTCACCCCGCGGCGCAGGGGCCAAAACGCCTTCTGGGCCCGCGGTTGCCGCCCGGCCCAGGTCGTGCTTCGCGCCCCGCAGGAGCAGGGGAGGCGAGGGCCGGCCCTGCTCATCCCCTGCCAGCAGCTCGCCGGGAGCCTCGGCACCTGCCGAGCTGGCCAGGAGCCGTGCGAGGGGACAACTGAGACCTGTGGAGAAGGAATAATGACGGAAGACACCCGGGCTGCTTTCACCTGGAGTTACAAACTGCTCAAGACAACCAACACGTCGCATTCTCCGGCCGCAAGCTCCTCTCTCAACGCGAGACTCTTCATTACTGTCCTGAAGCCTCTCACACCGCGCCGCCTCCCTCCCTCCCGCCCGGCTACCAGCCCCGTGCCCCCTTCGCGCCCTCCTCTCCAGAGCGGCACGGCCAGGGCGAGAGAAGCCACCGTTGCCTCCCGTGACCGCGGGGACTGGGCAGTGGGGGAAAACAAAAAAGGCGGGGGGAAAGAACAAAAATTACGAGGTTGCAAGAGAAAGGAAGGCGGCCCTGTGACCTCCCCGCCTCATCGCGCCGGAGCCAGGCAGCAGCTCCCGGCTGGGCCCGCCGCGGGGGATCCCAGCGATCGCCGCAGGTGCTGGGGCTGATGATGCTGATGCTTGTCTTTTGTTTTTTCCTTTTCCCTCCTCTCCCTTAACGCGAAACAAATAAACCCGCCACCTTCCGCTGAAAGTTTTCCCCTGGTTCTGAGCGTCTCATTAATATTGTGCAGCTGGATATTACATTACTCCGATCGCAGCAAATCGCTGCTCTGCGGCTGTTATAAAACGCCGCCGTGGCTGCTGGAAACAGCCTCGTCTGCTCCGCGCCAGCGCAGCGAGCCCCCCGCCCCGCTCGGCGGTGCTCCCCTCAGCGAGCCCCGCACCTCGGGCCGCCCGGAGGCCCCGGGCTGGGGCGGGAGCCACGGCGTCCCGGCTGAGGAGGTAAAGCCGCCACCGCCCCCAAACCCCCGTGGCGCTCGGCCGCCTCGCCGGGCCGGGGAGCCTTTGCCCCTGTCCTGGGCGAGGGCCCTGGCCCGGGACCTCGCCCCGGCTCCCTGGAGGGGCGGGCGGGCCCCGCTGCCTCCCCGCCCCAGATCGGCCCGGAGCTCCCCCGGCCGCGCGGTTCGGAAGCGCGGGCAGCGCGTCCGAGCGGCGGCCGGTCTGCTGCCCGGTGATTTACTTCAGCAGACACGTTGTGTTTAAAAACAGCCCCTTTTTGCCATCCCTGCGCCCCCGGCGGACAGGGAGAGGAAGGCCGTGAAGGTGCCCCCGATCAGGCTGGAGGCCGAGGGAAGCCGTCCTTGCCGAGCTCTCCGGGGCCGGCGCTGGCCGGCGGGGCAAACGGCGCTGGGCTCCCCAGGCCAGCCGGTTGCAGCCATCGCTGTCTCTCCGCGTGGCCGGTGCTTTGGGTCTGTGTTTATGGCGGGGATGTTAAATGTTAAATGAGCACCTGGGTGCACCTGCTCGGAGCTCGTTCTCATCCAGAAAGCTGCCCGCACCTGGGCGGGCGAGGCAAGGCCACCTTTCTGTCTGGGCAACGCTGGGCCCTGCGAGCCGGTCCTGGGAGGAGAACGGGCTCCGAGGGGGTGGCCAAGCCCAAGGAACTGGACATAGGTGACATTTTAAGCGGCGGAGCCGGACAAACTGGGAGATCTGGCTACGGCCACCGGTGTCCAGTCTGCGCAGAGCCAGAGACAGAAAAGGGCCTGGATTGTCCGGCAGCCCGACCACGGCCGGTAAGCAGCGGGCGGGAGTCACGAACGCCCCACCACCGAGGGGGCCCTGGCAGGGAGGCAGTGTCCCCTCAGAGCTCCGGCGGCCTCGTCCCCGGCCCCCGCGGATGTTTGACTGCTGGGCTGCTCCGGGCTGCTCCGGGCCGCGCTGCCCCCAGAAATGAGCAGCCGCTGCTCTGTACCCTGCTTTAATGCGTTTTCAGTTGATGTATGTAATGTCTGATTGAATTTATAGCTGATTAGCTTTGAGCATGAGTTTACACAACAAGAAATTATGTTTCATTCAGTTCATTAGCATGTCTAGTGTTTGCTTTATGAGCATATCGCTAATGGTAATGACCAATGTTGATTGATTTCTAATGTGAATATAATTACACAATGTAGGGGAATTAAAGGGAGAATCCACATTTTTAATTGTTGGGTTTTTAGGGACGGCGTGTGGGGGCGAAGGGGGTGCACAGGGAGAAACAAACCAACTCTCTTCTGCGCAAACGATGAGAAGGTACAGAATAATGACTCCAGCAGGAGATGGGGAGTTTGGTCCAACAGAAAAACAAGTCAAATGCAGTTAACTCAGGGAATAGTTAATGCACACTCGACATAATTTCCCCTCATCTGCCCCCCAGGTACATCTGGAAGCCCAATAAGTTCGTTTGGAAGCGGCCGTTCCCGAGGAGCCAGCAGAGGCAGGGCTTCGTGCATGGCCGGGCAGCCGGCTCCCCGCGCCCCGCCGGCGGCTGCGCGGCTCCGGGGCAGCGCCGCTCCGAGCGGAGCGCTGCGCCCTGCCCGGGGTCAGCGGCGGCGGCTCGCCCAGCTCTGGAGCGGCAGTGCCGCCCCCGGCAGCGAGAGCCTTGCCCGCATCCTTCCTGCGAGCTGGAGACGGAGAGCGGCGAGTGCTGGAGAGCCCCGGCTGGAGCCGTGCGCTGGGCTGCAACAGGTACGGGGAGAGAGCGGGCTGGCCGGGGGGGGTCAGAGGCTGCGAGAGTACTGTGAGGACTGGGCGTGAGGACGTTGGAAGCAGCTTGTGTACTCCATCTGATATCTGTGCTTCTGAGGGTGACCTCTGAGTGTCCTTTCCACTAAAAAGGAAAGGTGGCCCGGAAGGGGAGAGATCAAGGTTTTGCTGGAGGCATCTCCAGTGGGATGTGCAGAGGGAGAGCAGGAAGGCTCAGGTTCTGAGGAAACTCTTGTAGCGTAGAAATCCTGGGTGGGACACCCACACCTGTGGAGCTGTTTTAGTTTCACCCTCAGACAGGGTCGGTGGGTGAAGTGTGGTGTGTATTCTGCCAGCTAAGAGTTGCCAAAAGGCCTCTGTTGTTGGTTGCCCAAAAAGAAAAAAAAACGCCTTGTGTTTTTTTTGGAGAGTGAAACAAGCTGTGTGCCTTGCATGGGAGGAGAGGGCTCGGGCAAGGCTGGCAGTAATCAGTCCCTGTGCCTTGGAGCACTTGCTGAAAATCCACTGTGGGCTGGAGGCAGTGATGCCTGCAGTGTTTGTGCTTCCCCTTCTGCTAGTACCTCCTTCTTTCCTTCCTGCTGTATTCCGAGGATACAGGGCACTGGGGTTCCTCTGCTCCAGTGGTCCAAAGTCAAAACCAGTGTGAGCAGCTGTGCACATCTGGGTGCAGAGCATTCTTGCTCTCCCCTGTGACAACTTTGAGCCTTTTGTTGGACAAGAGTGGAAGGCAATGCCGTTGCCTTTGTGCAGCTTTATACAGCTGGGGAGATGTGGTGTCCCATTTCACCATGTCCCCTTTCACCAGTAGCACTTGGGTTCCTACAGTATGGGATTCCTAAAGTGAAACAGTTGTTCTGAACTCAGGAGGTATCTGGGATTCTAAAAAACTTGGTTTGTAAAATTTTTCTTGGGGAGGGAATTGTGGAGCTGTTGGAGAATGGGTCTAACATTGCGTCAGCATGTAGATTTGAAGAATATACCCAAGGGTCTCCTGCCTCTTGTGTCTTTATCATTAACAAAGACGGGTTCAGACTTAGTCATGAGTCCTCATGCAGAGTGCTGCTCGTGGCACTCCTGATGTTGGTGACCTTCTAATTGACTGAAATTCTGTCAAGCTATCAGAAAAAAGAAGACCTGAGAAAGAGATGTTGGAAGAGTTTGAGCAAAATGAAGACAAAAGATGTGAACAATTGTCATTCACATTAGTAATTCATGTTGCAAACAGTATGTTCGAAGAAGTATCAGGGCTTCAGCTGCAGTTATATTTCAGGGTTTTTTTGTTTTTTTTTTTTTTTTGTCTACACAACATTTATTCAAGGACTAAAGGTTTACAGGAGGACTCTTGCTTTGTTTGCAGTTAATAGTCATCCAGCTTGTAGTGGAAATTCTCACTGCATTGTTGGGCTTCATGCTAATAAATTTTAATGTGCTTTCAATGTTTTGGGCTTCAGGGTCATCCAAGTCAGGGCCATCCTCCTTGAGCTGCTTCTATACTGACAGTGTTTTCCAATTTTTCCAGTAGTAGCAACCCCTTTAAAAACATAAATATTTTACTGGAAATTAGCATAGTCCTGAACCTTTTCTGTTGATAAAATCACTGTGCCATTAATTGCGTGACAGCTGGTTTTGGTGTTGCTGTCAGCAAAGCAGGTCAATATTTCTTTCTGTTATGAAATAAAAATGCTGAAGCTTAAAAAAAAGAGTTATGAACATGTCATGTTGCTCACTCTACAACTCTTTCCATGAAAATTTCTTGTATTACTCTTCAGGATATTGGTCACACTGCCTGGTATGTTGACCTGATAAATACCATTTCCACTGAAAGAATGGAGAGAAGTATTTTGTTCTTTGCCATGCATGTGGTACTGTTCCTGATTTTGTAATTGTTAAAATTTGGTCCACAGGACTTGAGATTTCATGGGTCAGTTATCCTTCCTACTTTGATTCTCTCCAAAATTTTCAGCATGCATTGAATCATGTTTTAAAATTATTGATTGGCATGGATTCATAATTCCCTTTTGAATGTTTTTACAATTTCTTTACTTGGTTTTGTGTTTCCTGGCTGACAATAGAGCTGAATTTCCCTACAGTTCTTTCAGTCGAGGTGGGGGGAAAAAGAAGCTTCTGATGTCTCTCTTTTTAATCTGGTTTTATTGTTCCTTTGCTGTCTTCTGAGTGATTAATCTCACTATTTTAGTCTTCGAAGAGCCTTTCCAAAGGCTCAATTGTTCACACAACCCAGAGGATTGCAGCCTCTAGTTTTGAAACACCTCCTTTGAAATGGCAGGGCCAGCTCTATCCAGAAGAGTGAGATGAGGCTCAGCAGTTATTATATCCACAGCAGAGATTCTAATTCCTGTAGCTGTGCACTTTGTCATGTGGCCAGCCTCTTGCAGTGCTGCATTGAGCAGAGACCTTCGCTGAGTTTCCTGCAATATTCCCAGGCCCCTCTTGTGGCTTGATTAAGCTAATGGAGAGCTCTGCTGGGAATTAACCACCATTAATAAATGTAAACCTACCAGCTTTGCATTTAGCCTGTCGCTTACATGAACAATTGCACAGCTCTGACCAAACTTGGAATTATTTTTTTCCTTCTACGGAACTAAGACATCACTGTCTTGAGACACAGGTTTAACATAGCATTTTGACCTGTGAAAGTCATATTTATTTTCCTAATATACATAGTGGAAGGACTTTACTGACAAGAAAGGACTTTGAAACAAGCACACTGAGAGAAAAATCAGCTTTCCTCTATAGCAGGAAGAGGAGGATCTTTCTTTTTTAAAGTAGAGATGCCAGAGCTCAGTTTTGAAGATATGGTTTTAATTCCAGTGGGTCATTAAATGAGTTTTTTCTGCTGACATAAATTTGCATAGCTGTGTTGCAGTGCAGATTCTTGCAACTTATTCTGACTGTGGGATATTATGGCAGAACTCAGGAAGCTGCTGTCACAGAAATACATTCCAGTCCCATTTCCTGAATTGTTGTGAGCAGTAGATACACTTTCATGAGACAACGATTATTTGGATCACCAGAACTTTTGAAGAAATACATTCATATTTCTTCTTCTCACATTTAATTTAAATTTTTTCATAACACAACTGAATTATTTTGGCTATGTTTTCAAGGTCGGGTAAGAATTCTGGATAATTCAATAGTTTCAGTGGTAAACACATGGTGGAATGATGCTGTTGTCCAAAGATGTCTAGGGTAGGTTGGTTGGTTTGGTTGGTTTTTTTTAAATAACTGGTGTATCACAGAGTGATCCAGTGTTAACTGGTGATTGTCCTGTAAATTTCTATCAGTGTAGGGTTTTAGGTGCATAACCTGTTTTAGTCCCATGACAAATTTTTCTCTTAAAAATATATAAATATTTTGAAGACAAAAAAAAATCCATTAAGAAGCATTGAAGCTTAATTTATCAAGTAAAATATTTGTTTAAATAGTACTAGTTCTCTTGAAACTGTCAATGGTTTTAGGAAGACACCGTCTCTCCTCTGTTTACTAGCAGTCTTTCAGATGGTCCTGAAGGTTTGAATACTTGTCCTGTGTGGGAAAGGAAATAGCTGTACTGTTCTGGAGTTGTTTTAAGAAAATGAGTGGAGTGCTCACAAAAAATGTGGAGAACACAATATCAAGGACAAACACAATTTTTATTTCTGACTGTTTTGTGTCTTTGTGGCTGAGATGGTCACAGTGTAGGTTGTGCTGGCTCCTGACACCAGGCAAACTGAAGCTGCAGCTCTCTAGGCCAGCTAGTCAGTGCCCACAGGTTTGGTCATGGCTGCTTTATGCCCAGAACATGGAAATGCAGCCAAATCCCTTTGGTTATGCTTCAGAAGCTGGAAGATGAGCCCTGTATAATCAGAAATCAACTGCAGAATGGTAATTTTAGTTTAATGCTTTTAACGTTCCCTTACTGTATTGTGCTTTCAGCAGAGCTGAAGATGTTGCAAATACAACATTGGGGAATGGCTTATAAATTTATATAATTAGGAGCTGGTCTGATCAGTGCTATCAATGTCAGCACATTCCAAAGAAGGCTGGGCTGTTCATTCAGGTTGGCTTCATGTGTATTCTCTCAATTTGAAGCTGTGTGAATATATTTTTTATTTTCCAAATGTATCTGTCACATCCTGCCTTAATGGTGACAGCATGTCTCATCACACTGTGTCTCTGTCTTACTGTGTCTACTCTGGTGTCTAATGAATGCTTCTGCACAAAGGCTGCTGTACACTGAGCAGCTGAGTGAGCTCCTGCCTGACTCAGAGCCTTTTTGCTCAGCCCTTCACCTCTGCAGTTTATGGCAGTTTCCCTCCTGGTACACTGCAGCCAGGTTGCACTAACCCTGTGGCTGTTCCCAGGGCACAGGAGGATGGTGAGAGGCTCCTTTCTACAGCTGAGCAGCACAGAAACATTTCTGCAAGCTTGAAGCAACGGGACTGTTACCTGGTCGGAAGCACTGAGCACTTCTGGGCAGGCCAGGTAAGCCCTGGCCACACCTGACCAGGTGTAGCAGAGTTTTAAACCCTTTGCCACAGCAGTTTATGTCTGCAACATCAGTAATGTGTAACAGTCCTTTATATCAAGATATTTTTTGTATATTTCTTCTGTTGCAGTTGTTAATTTGCTGAGTTTCCTCCATGAGTTGTGCAGCTTTTCAGTTTTAACTGTTTTGGTAATCGTTCTTCTCAAAAGGCCCAATACTTCAGCCTTGCCAATCAGGAGGAGAGCCTCTTGGCTGTGCTAACTGAGTTTGTGCCTACCTCTGTGTATTGACTTCCTGTCATCTCTGAGATTAACTTAAAATAATTCTTGCCTTTAGTAGCCCTTTCCAGTTTTCTCCACTACCTTTGTAGGTTGTTCGTGCTGTGCTTTTCCTTTTCTAACTTAATTTTTTTTTCTTGTTTAGAAGAACCCTGTTGATATTCAGTATTAGGATCTCTGCTGGAAACCAGTAATATGTTCATTCTGGCTGAAGTATTGGCTCCCCACATTCTGACTGGCTCCTCAGGAAAGGATGGAGATAGATACTGATATCTCTTGTTACTCTGTTGAGGACCCTACCATTTTGCAAAACACTGAAGTTGAAAGTGTCCATGGAGTTGAAAGCAGCAAGATGCTTCCTGATTTTTAAGTTAAAGCACTTAACCATAAGCTTGCCAGCTCTGTATGCCTTCAGCTAGATAATAGAAGTGCCAGAGTTGTTTTATATTTAAGCCAGCAGATAAAAGTGGCCTTTTGAAAAGTGGAACATTCCTTTAGAAGGAATCACAAGCAACAGTCAGCTGCTTTTAGGGTGGATGGCAAAAGTATGTTCATGTGGAGGCTTGTTCTGTGTTTACATATAAGTCTAAGTGAGCAAGTTTGTTTCTTTGGCTAATGAGTTGCTTTAGTAAATATTGTTGAACCTGACTGGCATACTGCTATGTTGTGAAGTGCAGTAGCCAAACTCATGGAAAGATTTTCTCTATGTTGTAAAGTTATACAATAGCTGAGGTTTGGTTTCTGTGTCTGTTTTGCCAAGGAGGCAAATTGTACCAGTGTCTTTGGCTGGTGTGGTTTGCTTTATTATCCATACTTGATGGGACAATGACTCTTCCCTCTCCCAGTTATGCATGGCAAAAGAGCCCAGGAGAATTATTCAGTTGGTAGCTCATTAAATAAGGATCCATCCAGGCTCATGACTGAGCATGAAGTTTCTCATGGTTCAGAGTTAAATGTTACAAGGGAATAAAATTCTTCTCACTAAATGATAGAGAAAACGCAGTAGGAGGTATTTTGTTCAGGGAATACAAGCTATTGTCCTACCCTTGTCCAGAAGGCTACATACATCAAGCAGAAGATGTCTTCCTTACATTCCAGCTAAATCAATGTTATTTCTTCCAGAACACTGCTGCTTCCGTTTCTAGAGATAAAAAAACATAGCTCACTGTCAGGAGATAATTCCTTCTCTTGGGCTTTCTGTCCTTGACCAGTAGAAGTTTTTATTTTTCTTAGACAAGGAAGCCTTTCTTTATCCCTGGAAGATTAAATTGTCTTGCTGGTAGATCTGCCTTACTGAAGAAATGGAGGAAGAAAAGCAGATCGGGAAGAAATAGAAAAGAAAATAATTTCAAGGTATCTTTATAGTCTCCTATTGTTAGGACGTCAATTACTACCATATATCACCTACACAGCAAACTTGTCATAGCTTGGGGTATCTTTTTTTTTTTTTTTTTTTTTTTTTCTCTCCACCTAGTAGAAAATGTATCAGTTATCCATATGAAATCTTTTTTATTGTGGGATTCATCTTTAAAGTATAGCTGTGATGCTCAGAGGGATTTACTTTTTTAACTTCCTATTCAGAAGGATGAATGTTTAAAGATCATAGTTTTTTAACTCCAGTTGTGCATTCCATGGGAATAATTGAAGAAAATGATGCCCTTTTCAGCTTTTTGAGTTGGCTCTGCTCTTGTTTCAGGTGCTGATGCCTCACACTACAGAGAGTGGTCACTGCTGGCAAATCCAGCAGTGCATCTGTGACTGGGGCTCTGATTTAACTGTAACACTCCTTTTGATGAGTGCAGAGTGCTTTAGTTACTGTAAACATGGATTCTCCAAAACAGTGTTTAGGAATAGAAAGAAGCTTTAGGGCCTGGGAAAACCCCAGACTGGCTCTGTAAGGGGCCAAAAGGGCACCTGGTGCAGGATGCTGTCGGTGCCCCGAGCAGCAGCGCGGTTTCGGGGCTGTTTCAGGTGCTCTCTTTGCTGACAGACTCTGCTGGGTGGGCAGCTCTCAGCAGTGGGCTTTGCCTCTGCAGCAATCAGACACCCAGAGCAGCAGGAGAGAAGGCAGCCACTTATTCACAAAATGCATTGACTTGCAGACCTTAGATAAAGGTCTTCCCTCCTATTGCTGCTGTGGGAACGAGAACTGGCTTGTGTTCCTTGGAGCCCAGATATTCATCCCACCCTTGGAAGGAGAGGCAGGTCCATCCCTACACCCTGGCAGGGCTTGTGTGACCCTCTGAGAGCAGCTCCTGTCCTGAATGCTTTACTTTGGAGCTTCAGCATTGGCTGTGGCCAGGAAAGGTTTGCCAGGAGGGCTCCCAGCTCTCCCTGGGGCAGAGGGAGGATAATGAAGGGAGCTGAAAGGTGAGAGGTGTCTGCTAGTTCAGCCCTCCCTTGGTCAAGTTCTCCCTCCTTGATCTGCCTAGTTCTTATGTAGAGTCAGTCCTCTATTCCTTTCAATTAGAACTCCATCCTACTTTTCTGTCCCTTCCAGTTTGTGGATTTTAATCCTCTCTCGAGTCTGTTTCACTTGTATTTCTTCTTTGCTTTCATGACTCAGGATTTTTTTCCCTCATTTCCCTCATGCTATGTCATTTCTTGTGTCTGGAACAGTGTCCTCCTTTTCTGAAAGGAAACATCAGTTCAGCAGGAGGATTAAAAGAGATTTTAAAGTAAATTCATAGGGAGTCTCAGAAACTGGAAGAAAATGGCAGCAAGTTTCAATTTGAGTGAGCTTTATTTCTGTATTATATAATTCACAATGCCGTCAATATCTATAAAAGCATAAAGAAAAGGCAGAAGTAGCAGTTAAAAAAAAAATCAAAAGCCCTGTAAAAGATGTAAAATTAAATTTCAAAATACTATAGAAGAGGAGGAAGGGCCAGAACCCCAAGTAGCAAGCTATTTGGAAAACAACAGCTTTGAACAGGTGTGAAAGCCAAAAGATAGAAGAGGCTCCCCCAAACCAGCAAAAGATAAGCCCATCTAGGCCAGTCTAGGTGAACAGGTTAGGAGCTGAAGAGGAAGGGAAGGTTAAGCAGTTTTTGTTTACATTGTACACAGAAATAAAAAATAACCACAAACTTTCCTCTGGGTAAAGGGGACCAGAGAAACACTGACAATACAATTTGATTATATTGCTCAGACAGTGTTTAAAAATAAATCAATCAACAAAAAACAAACAATCTCTCAGCTTTCTCCTCAAACGTCCTCTCTGCCTTTAAATAACCAAAAAGACCACAAACCACCACAAAATACAAATCTCAAAAATGAACCATCAAAATTACAGATTCTTCTTTAAACTTACTCGTAGAGGTTAAGTTCCAAATTCTCTTCTGTTGTAATGAACATGATTAAAACCATAATATTTCCTTCTATGCCACCTTGAAAAGTAAACAATTGAGTGGAGAATTATAATTATAACATGTTCCATGCTCTACTCTCATTTAACACTGCATTTCAGACCAGCTACAGCTGCTATTACTAGAAAAAGATTTGTATAACCTCTGTCAAATTTCCTACAAACGGAACGTTTTCTGCTACCAGTGTGGACCTATAGCTTGTGGCATGATCCCAGTGCTTTGCAGACTTTGCTTGAAAGAAAAGCAGAACTGAATGAGATTTGATGGGAGCACATCAATAAAATAATGATAAGTTGCATCAGAAGACACACCACATTTAGTTTATTTGTCATAAACATGGTTATCATCATCTTACCCTAAAGACTATGTTCAGGTTATAGGAATCTGCCTAACTTCCAACTTATATAGCAACTTTATTTATTTATTTATTTATTGAAGCAAATGATGGTTTGCATCTGGTCTCGTGTGTAGCAGTCTCTGCTTCACTGCATATTACAACTGTTACCTTAAGTGTTCTGCCCTGGGCCTGTGCAGCATTAGGCACTGGTATGTTGGAAACAAGCAGTGCTGCTTCCAGTTACACAGCTCAGCAAGTAAGGAAATGGGTGAATCTTCCTTTTTCTGTAAGAGAAGGGTTGCTGTTTCCCAGTTAGCTAAATTGTTTTAAATCTAGGGCTGATTTAATTTGGGAAGTGATGGTGCAATCTCAGACAAAACAATGATTTTTAATTTATGATGTGTCAGTTTGTTCCCACGTCAGAGTTTTTACTTCTGCTTGGGCCCACTTTTCTGTTTTGCTGGTAGAATGTTAGGCATGTAAGGCTAGTGCATATTACAAATATTGGGGTGTTCAAGAATTCTTTCCTTATCAAATAAGAAAATTCTAGGTTTGCCTTTTCAAACCTCAAATGTATAATTTTGCTGTCATGTTTCCACAATGTCATCTGAGTAAGCTGATTGGTTTTATTTGATTTGAGTTAGTTCTCAATGTTGTTCTGCAGAAACAGGGAAATTGAAGATCTCTATCCCAGGCTAGAAGAGCAAAGACCAAGCTGTGTGACCATTCCCTGGTAGCCCTGGGTGTGTCAGATCAGTGAGTTCAACTCCAGAGACCCCAGATGGGATGCTCAGCTCTTACATGACACCACTTGCTAATAGGAACTGCCCTTGCAGAATTCTGTTAAGCTTCCATGTATATTGGATAAGAATAAAACCAGCCTGGCTTTATTATGTGACTTGCATGCCTGGTAATGAATAGAAGGAAGGCACACACCTTCATGAACAGAGAAATTTAATATAGTCTCTTCCTGGAGTTGCACCAGTGGGACTGAAAGTTTATTTCAGCATTCCAAGGGCAATAAAAATCTAAATTTAAACTTAAAATATACTCAAAAGAGTACCCAGAGGCTATGTACTGTTCAAACTTTGTTTAGGTCATAACTGCTTATGTAAAGTTAGTTTATCCCAGCAAGTTAGGCTTTATGTTTATGTTTTTGAGCACAACCTCTGCTACTAGGAAAGGCAGAGCAAGTGGAGGATGCATCTCAAAGTTCAGCTCTGCTTTACTATTGCATTTAATTCTGCTCTTTACTGCTTAGTGCAGAGCTGTGTGGAGAGATTTGTAGCTCTTAACCTTCCTTGTGCAGACAATTTAAAATCTATTCTGATCCACTCCCCTCGTTAGACATCTCAGATGTTTGGGTTTTCTGAAAGGGAGAGGTGAAGGAGATGCCAGGTGAGGGTTTGCTGTGGCAGGTAAAGCCTGTTAGTTACAAACACAGACTGGAAGGGCTGAGTGTGAGCAGAACCAGGTCCTAGCCAGTGGGGCCTCGCTTCAGAGTTTCACTGGTCCATTGTGTCTTGTGAAATCTGTCAGCCTGACTTTGCTGAATGTTTCAGCTGAGTGTTTCAACTTTTCTTGGAGCAGATATTGATGGGACTGGCTATGAGATGTGAAAAGTGCTGGGTCTATTACTTCTGTGAGAGAAAACTGCAATTTTTCAAGTATTTAAAATACAGTTTTGGGGAAATAATTAAAGTTAGCAGCCATGTTTATTTAATCTCAGTTTGTTTATTCTTTGAAATAGTTCTGCTATGGGAAGCATGCCCAATATTTAAGATATTTGATATCACAACAAAGATTGAAGAAGACTAATTTACATAAAAATACCACTTATTATTCGTGAAAGGTCAAAAAAAGTTTCAATATGTTGGAAGACTAATATGCATAAGATGTAATCTCCAAAACTGACAGTCTCTAAAACTGCAAATAAGTACACAAAAAAACCCAGCTGAAGAGAAATCCTTGCATATTATAAACAAAACAATAAGATATATTAAAAAATCCTCTAATATGTGTCTCTTGATAAAGGTTTCAATTTCTTTTTGTTTCTTCACCTTGCCAATCCCTCTTTCCCATCAGCCCGTTTTAGGTACCCTCTGTCCATTTTACCTGCCTTCCCAGTGGTACTTAGACCTCTTTTTTTCTTTTGATATCTGTTTCACAATGACTGTTGCATCCTTATAATTTCCTACAGCTTTTGCATCCACTGGCATTCAGCCATTAGCATTACTATTTTTTTTTTTCCCAGTCTCACAATAGTGTTTTACTGCAGTTATAGGGTCCAGTCTATTCCTTTGTGCACTGAAATTCAGTTAGTTTTCTTTTGGTGAGTACACACTCAGGATTTCCTCTGCTATCTGTTGTTGTCCAGATTTCCAACTATCAGAGCCAATGCTGATTCAGCTTTCCTGGAAACACCACATAAATTATTTTCCGTGATTATCCCACTTCACACATACTACATTTGTAGTTTCCTCGTTGATTTTATTAAAGCATTTTTATAAGATTGTTTGTCTTCACCAGAATGGCTTTCCAGCCATGAGCAAATGTTAGCTATTCCTAAAATGTATGCATGCATGTTTCTACAGTACTTGCCACCATGATCTTACAAGATAAATATTTACTACTCAGTGGAACTGTTACTTTTAAATGGGGATGTGCTAGAGGCTTTTGTTGCTGGCTTGGATTGTGTTCAGATTGGACAAATATCTAGGTGTTTCTCATTCTTCCCAATTTTATTTGGGCATTCATGAGAAGAAAGAGATTTTTATTTTTCTTAGTTTCTTTTATGTGTGTCATTTTTGCTTCAGTCTTAATAGTCTGAGAACTCTGGAAAATACAAATTTTCAAAGCAGATGAAACATCAGTTACAGCCTTAGAGGCTTCTCTGGAACAGAGCTGTTTCCTCTAATGCACTGAAGATATTGCTTCAGGAAGAAAAAATGTATTTGTTCTCCATGGCACTTCATTATTTGGCTTCCTTGAAAGACCCAGTTTGGGAGCTGGTTGCTTCTGACTGCAATAGCAGTTGCTGCAGTCCAGATGAAGGATCTGAGTGGTGCTAGGATATATGACACAAACATTAACATGAATTACGCTGCTGTTACGTGGTAAACTTCACTCATTTACATGCTATACTGATAATTTGAGGCTGTTGGTATCCTAATCAAATACTTATTTATTTTTAGCTGCATGGCTTTCAAGTAGTTGCGAGAAATCAAATTTTTTTGGTTTCTTCATAATTATTGTGTAGTATTTATATTGTGTGCTCTTCTCCATAATCTCACTGATTTCTTTTTACTCACAGGACCAACAGTGGCAGCTCCCTATATTTTTAGATTCATTACCCAAGAGTGAACACAAACAAGAGAATTGTACAAATGCAGCCATGTACAAATTGTACAAATGCAGCAAAGAATGGCACAGATTGGCAAAGGCCTGAGTAAATGTCCTACCAGCCACGTGCACATTTTACCAAGAGTTCATAACACCTTTTTGTTTTATGTGAACATGGTGTGGTGTGTGGTGAGTCCCCAGGAAATGTGTATAGAAGATGTAGTTACTACTTGCCATTAAAAATTGCAGAGCTTCTATAAAAAGAAACAAATTCAGCTTTAGTATCTTTCCCCTTCTCTTAAATAATATTATAGTAATTAAATTTTAATATGTAAGTTCTTTGTAGGTCATTAGTGGTATAACGCTGCATATATGTGCCTCTTCAGAAAACAATTCAGTCCATAATCTCATAATGTTGATTCTACCTGGCAGTTTTATTTGAGCTTAATTTCTTTTTCACCTAATGCTGTTACCCCAAGAGTTATGAGACAGGCATCATCTGACAGCACCAGGGGAAGGATAGGTATTGACGACAGCATAAAAGCAAAAGGGGAGGAAAAAGAATAGCTATTGTAGCATTTATCAGTATTCTATTAATAGTCTGCTCAGACACAACTGTGGAATAAAGCAGACATTCATACTGCAATTTCTTGCAAAGGTTGAAGCTATTCATCTGCATGGTTACAAGGCAGAAGTCTAAAGCTTCCAGGTGCTATAGCTGTTTCATTGTATTGTTGTAATCAGAAGAAACACCTTAAAAAGCCATTGCCTTGGGTGTAAATACCCCATTCCCTTTGGAAGGAATGCAGATACAGCCAGCCAAACTTCTTAGTGTGCTTTTTAAAATAGTGTTTTTACAGTTTAAAATAAAAATATAGCCAAATACTCTGAGCAGGGAGCAGGGCCAGGAGTCTTTTTAGTTTAGAGCTCAATTGACCAATCCACAGAAGTGGACAGAAAGCCTCTTATTGTTTTCCACGGTTTTTTATTGTTTCAGTGAAGGAGAATGTTTTCACTGCGTGTACCCAGGTAGAGATAAGCCCCACCAGAGCTCGTGTTCTTTTTTAGTGTAGAAGAGACTGGAGCAACAGGGTGGGAGACATGCCCAGACACAGCTGCCAAGTCTGGAAACCCACCAGAGCTGGGAATGTCTGTAATGCCTGTGGAGAGCTTTGTGAGTCTGCTCCTGGGCAGCAGCTGTGCCCTTAGCTGTGCTCTCTTCCATGCCCTCATGGAATGTTCACGTTTTGGGCTGAACCAGAGCTCCCTGTTTGGGTCACGGGCTGTTCCTGACCGTGCAACTCTGCTGTCCTGAGACACCTGCGCCAGGAGCGTGGGAGCTCTGGAGGAGACGCCTGACTCGGCCTCTGCAGGTGTCTCATCCTCTCTCTGATATTACAGAGT
Organism: Pyrgilauda ruficollis; assembly: GCF_017590135.1. Lineage (NCBI taxonomy): Eukaryota > Metazoa > Chordata > Aves > Passeriformes > Passeridae > Pyrgilauda > Pyrgilauda ruficollis. The sequence continues at coordinate 11,418,297 of NW_024511432.1, forward strand.
TCTTAGGGCAGCTGCTTTCTTAATTAGGCACCTCATCAAGTGTGGTCTGTTAGGGGAATGACATTGGGCTTTGTTGCATTGAGAGTTATGAGGGCAAACTTGTGAAAACAAAGTAAGGGGGATTGAAATGAAAGGAAACCATCCAAACAAACCACACTAAAAAGCAAAAATCACAAACAAAAAATGGGTCAGGCGCTTGTTGGTTTTAGCCAACACATGACCCATTGCTACTTTTCATTAAACTTACAAACTGAAACACAGTTAACATTTTCTTTCAAGTTGATACCCTCAGTTTTTGTCCAAGGTTTTATTATAAAGATCTCACTTCCTCCTTTGTTACAATGTGATTGTTAAGCAAGGAGAAAGAATTACTGGGAACAATGCAGACTGTCAAAGGTGGAATTTCAAAAGGTCCAAAATACTCCTCAAAATTGGTTGCAGTTACCCAACAGTTTGCTCAAGAAAAATGAAGAACAATTAAAGAAAAATGTTTTTTTCATGTTCTCAAATATTTCATTTTTGTGTTAGTGAACTCAGTCTGGTTTGTTTCAAGATGTGTAAAGAGGATTAAAAATTACTTGCCTCTGAACATTTTGAATTTAAAAAATGAACTATTATGTTAAAATTCTTATTTTAAAGCCTGGTTGAGAAAATGCATAGCAAATTTCACTTATTTAGAAAAGCTGTGTTTTCCTACAGCTCTTCAAAGTAATGAATTTGTTATTTTGAGAAATCCTGGATTCTGAAATTAAAACTATTTGGTTTTCAGTTGGAATATTTTATTGTTGCAATTGTACAACAAAGGTAGCTAACTGGGATCCTTTACAAAACCTATTTAGTCAAAATATTAGGACACTGAAGTGGGTTCAGATTGCATTAGAGAGTACTTGCTATGTTCAGGACTCTTGGCTGAGAAAGGAAGAAAAAAATAAGTAATTCTATGTCAGTATTCCCAGTTTTAAGATTTGGGTATAATTATTGTGTGCATTTTACATCATGTGCTCTTCTCTAGTCAGCTGTGTGACTTTAGATTTTGCAAGCTGAGCGAGAAAATTTAAAGAAAGTATTGCTTTCAGGTAGAATGGCTTTCCTTGCTTAAAAGCTGAGTGATAATTGTATTTTGTTTTTAGGAACAAGGAGTATTTGGCAACTCTCCAGTAATTACACTAAGGTCTCCTATTTGCTGTTTGCACTAGCCAGCCCTTGAAAGGAAATATTTTGTGTGCACGTTTCTGTTGTCTGCCTTGTGTCAGAAAATGCATGTAAAATGCTACCCAGTCTGACACCTACTTTGTCTCCAGTGTTTTCCTTGTGTAAATGACTTCCCAGCTGCATGGAAATAGGAAAAATGTCTCCTGTTTCAAACAGAACTTTCAGCGTTCTGGAGGTTATTCTTGAAGTCAATGGGATGGAATCTAATTGCACTTGTTTTATGTGAGACAAACCAGCTTGAGAAAGCCTGAGAGAGGAACTTAGCTCTCCTTTATTTTGGTGAAAGTTTCTGGCAAGAAAAATGCATTGATGAAATGAAATTAATACCTCCACTCATGTAGGAGAGATTTTGCAATGCACTTGTTTTCATCCAGTTTTATGAACATTTTGATTTCCACTGTCTCAAAGTTCGAAGAGGAAGCTTTAGTCTCTTTGGTAGCTGAGGTAAAAGGAGACACTTGAAATTATGAATGAAAAATTTAAAATTTAACATTAAAAAGGTGAAAAAGAAACCCAGTTACAAGAGAGTAAGCTCTGCTGAATGCACTTTTGTATTGCAATATTTAGAAAAACTACTCACTAAAGATTTTTTTAACACAGAAGCATATGAAGATAATTCCCTTTTTTGACATGCTCTACCTTTGCAAAGTTCCTGGGCTGTTGACAGGTACAACAAGACATGTTCTACACTTACATGCTATTAGTGCAGCAGGCTTTGAAAAATGTCGAATGCATTGGCATATCTGACAATTTAGGGTATTAGTTAACAGTAAGACTTTGTAAATAGAGTGAATTTAGCTCCAACTGCTGACTTGAGCATTCAGTCAACATCTGCAGTACAGGGCTGAACAACAAATAATGTCATTTTATGCTATAGAGATGGAAGTTGGCGTTATACAGTGTGTATGGCTCAGCCTTAGAGCAATGGTAATTGCAATGTATTGAAGTTTTGCATTGTAATAAAAATAGAGACCATTAGTGGATACCATTTATGTCATTAGTATTTAGTGGCTGTGTGTTGCAGCTTTTTTAGTGCTCATAAAACTGTCTCTGCTTGCAGATATGTGACAGCACTGATATAAATTTAAATGTTTAGAAATCCATAAGACATAAAATATAGATAGTAAATAGGGGCATAACATTATAGACAGAACCTTAATAATTTGGCACACAAATGTTTATATATTTGCTTGTCTAGTGCAGAAATTAGCATAATGGTACTCACATTTATACTACAGATGAACTTGCTTAAGCAAAGACTAACAAGTGAATTAAAACTGAGGCACATCATGCAGAAGCAGCAGAGAATACTTTCAGGTCCCCAAAAGGGAAATTGTGATGTTGAAAGGTACATCCTCTGCATACATCTGGTGAGATGTTGATTTTTCTCTTTATAGACTTTTTACTAGTTACTGCACCTGTTCCACTAACTAGTATTCCAGTTGTTCTTAAGAAGTGATTATGTTAATTAAACAATAAAAAAGATAATAAAGTTGCTAGGAACCCTAAGATAGAGATTGGCTGGCACTAATTTAACAGTTATGGGGCCAGCCAGCACATTGTCCTATGGTGTCTAGCCCAAAAGAGCAATATCTTGTCAGAAAACTAGAGGCTGGTGTGAGGGCAGGGACGGAGCTGGCTGAGTAAAGACTTCTTTGGAGGATGGGGTGGGAAGGAGTCCAGGAATATAGCACAGGAGGATTCCCCTAAATTCCAGGTGTTACACATGAGACAAGTGTGCAAGTCAGTTTGGGCTGCCCACTACATGAGTTTTGTTCAAGAAATTTGGAAGCTTGTTTGATTTCCATGCAGCAGATATCTGGGAAAGCTGTCTTTTTCTTTTTTTTTAAAGGAATGTCACTTGGACTCTGCTGGTAATTACATTAACATCTTTAAGAGGTTCCCACCAAAGTTGATTTTTCCGTAGGAAGTTGCCGCCATGGTTGATTTTCCTTTAAGAGACTTCTCTTTGTGCTTTACTGACCCTAGCTTGTGTGTCAGTGACAGATTTGAAGCAAGAAAATCTGAGATTTGTCTTCTGCACACTCCATGCCCATTGTCCTCAGCTCTGACCTTTACATCCTGGAAACACCCTGCAGGTTTGTCACAGAGCTCTCAGAGGATTTGGAAATCAAATTATAAAGCACTAAGGAAGAACACAGAAAACTATAAAAACACTTCAGTCATTAAGAGCAAAGTGACAGCAACCAGTGTTAGAGTATGAATCCTTCCAATTAATTTTCCTTTCAGAGCACTTTTTGTAACATTTTTAATTCTAAGTTTGTATTAATTCTTTGGCAACATTAGTTGTGTCTTTCAAAAGAAAATAAAACCTTTGATAAACCTTCTGAGTCTCTTGAATAAACAATGATAGTACCCTGATTTCTTTGAATCCTCATAGCTGGGAAAGGTGATGGTTGGAATGTACATTTGCAAAAAGCTTGTGGTGTACATTAGTAGTTGTTAAGGTTATAAAATGAGATGCTTTTCAGAAGCTCAAGTAATAAGCAGAAGCAAAACATAAGCTTTCTGTACAGTGAATATAAATAATTCTTTCTGTGGCTCCAAGTATTTCTTACAATCTTATTATGGAAAGTGTTAAACTGAAAATCATATTGCTCCTTTTAAAAGCATATTTTCGGTTGTTTATCCGTATAAAACAGACCAAAATGTAAATCTGTAAAATGCTTTCCATCTTCAAAGCAGCTATTTATATTCATCTAAATTCTGAAATCTTTTTGAAACCTTCATTTTTATTTCTGATTGTGGGATTCAGTGTCACTTCTTAGCACATTGAATGCTGATGGCTTTGAACATAGAGTATGGCACAAAGCGATAACTTGTGCCCACTACCCTGCTGACAGGCAATTCTAAAGGAAAAGTGATTTTTGTGCTGGAGTTTTGGCTGATTTTAGAATTAAGGGAAATATTAAAGAGCATAATGAAATACTTTAATTCCTCTATACACCACTAAATTGCTTTTTAATATCCAGTTAACAGTTGCTTTCTGAAACTATTCTTCACTAGAATTACTAGACCCACTAAATTCTAATGCAGGTGACAGATAAGTTTTGCAGTAAAAAGTGGTATTCTTGACTGGGTCTGTGCACACTTACCAAAAGCATACATAAAGGGGGAAGACTATTGGAATGATATAAGAGAAATGGGCTCCCTATAATCTATTGCATCATAAGGTAGAAGGCAAAAGACTGTTTGGATTTCTGGCAAAACCTGGATGCACCTGAATAAATGCTGTACTTCAGGGTACTTCTACTGGAATAATTGGATTAACTGTAGTTACCATAAAACCTGATTCTAAATCTGAATGTAGCATATTCCCTTAAGCAGGACAAGTAGATGCAATGCTTTGAATTGGAAATGAAAGTTGTATTGGTGGTACTTGAAGGTACCAGTAGGACTGTGCAAACCATATTTTCTTGATAATGTGTTTTCCTGCATTTTCTCACACCTGTTTTTTAAGTTCACTCTTGTTCTGACTGCTGGGTGATACCTGGTATCTCACTGCTCTCTTGTACTTCTCTCTTGCAGGTAGGCAATGTGTCATCCCAGATTCTTACAGGGCATTCAGCCTTATTAGATTACCCAAATTACTGCAGGTCACAGCTGAGATGCATTAGAGGAATTTAATAGGAAAGCTCCCCCAATATAGGCTCTGCTGTTCTTACGGCTTCTTATTGCCTTCATAAGAAGTGAGGGAGATTACTGAAAGACATATTTATAAAATATCCAGTGCAGTGCAGCTGCACTCCAGGTTTATGCCAAATTAGTTGTTGAACCTGAATGAATTCAGGCATCTGTTGGAGTGCAGATTACAGGTCACCCGGTGACCTCACACATGTAGGTTGACCTCCTCCTGCTTTGTTTAATCCATCTACAAAATTGAGAAAAACAAGGACCTCTATGAAGAAACAGGTATGCATCTGGGCACAACTGCCCTGGGTAAATAAATTATAAAGAAGGCAGAGGATCAGCTGAAGGAATAATAAAGAAAATATAAAGGAAGGAAATATCAGTCACTTTGTCTCCTGCACACATTTGTCATTAACTTAGTGGTGTGCTGTATCTACATTTATTGGGTGTGTTTAGTCTCACTGGACTTGCAGCAGAACAGATCTGGGGTCATTGTCTTTCCCTGCAATTCAGTGCATGAGAAGCACTATGTGGTTAGGTTTATTGGAGGGAACATAGGCACAGGCTTTAGTGACTTGTGAATGAATCAATAAAGCATGTTCCTGTAGGTTTCTGAATTGTCTCTTTCATTAAGAATGGAATTGGACAGCAGAAGATTGATTTCTGTGGCAAATCAGAGGGGTTTTTTTTTAGACCTTAGTTTAAACTGTGGGTTTTTTAAGTAAAAAAGCTCCATCAAAAATACTATGCAGGATTGAAACTGCAAAAAGGATCATAAATAGTTTAAATGTCCTTGTTCAGAAGATTTTTTTTTAAACTCAGAATTACATGAGACCTGATCTTTCGCAATGCCCAGAGCTGACTAAATGAGTGGCAAACTTCTAAGCTCCCACAGCTGAGGATCATGGCTTACAGAGTCCTGGATAAAGCGTCGGTTAAAAGATATTTAGAAGGGCAAACCTTTGCAAAGAAATGCTACTGCTAAGGTTATAACTGAGATTTGTGTTTCTTACAGCAGCTCTTGACAATGAAGTGTGCTGTGTGATGGTTATACAGGTATGGAACAGTCTTAAGTTTTGGCAGAGAGCTGTTTGATTCTGCTTATTTTTGCAGCATCACCATATGGCTGTGAAATTCTGAGGAAACTTACCTTTACAGATGTGGTCTGTCTAAAAATTCTTTTCCTGCATGGCACATCCAGGCTTACTTGAGTGTGGTAGTGCACCTTGACAGTGTTGTTTTAGGACAGTATAATTTGCTTGTAGATAACACAGTGTTCATCTTGGGGGCAGGGCTTTCAGTACACATATGTGCCTTTATATCATCCTGAGTCAGTTTTACTTTCATGGACAGACAAGGGTAGTGCTGCATATGCATTTCTTAATTTTTTAATAGGCTCATCAAGTCAAAATTTGTATTTCCAAATCCTCAGGGAAATGGAGAAACATGGATGAGCCACATTGCTGAGTCTAGACAAAAATTAGCTGAATCTAAATCCAGAGCAGCATCAACAGTAATACTTAGAAGCACAGAGCTGTATTAAGAATTGATAATTTGCCAGGCATTGCTTTCCACATAGGCAATGTTGTAAGATGTTGGCTATCAATAAGTTGCTACATATTCTAAGACAAGTTTAAACCAAACAATTTATCTCAAGATGTGTCATCGCCTGTTACATCAACTTAGCTCTAGCTTGCATGTGCATACCTGCAGAGGATAGTGGTGTTTTCTAGTAATTCTCTTGAGAGGCAATTACATTAATTTTCTAGTAATTGTTATGTAAGAATTGCAAGCTACCTACATGTAAAGGGTTTATGAATTATTCATTGTTTGGTGCAAACCTGAATCTTGATTCTGCCCTGTTCGCTCATCGCTGGGGTCTTGTGTAGACATCCTCCCCAGCTGACTGTAGAAGCGTGTTTATACCTGAAGGGTGCCCATAAATGCTACACATACAGAATTAAAATGTTGCTGTTGTGGTGCAGTGAGAGGTGAGGGTGATCCAGGGCCTTAGTGGGGATTTCTACTTCAATTTTCTGTTACACAATCACAATTTGTGGTATTATTTTTGCATTGTTGTCACAAACACTGTCAGTCAGGGACTTACTAAAGATGGGCAAACTGTGCAGGATCTAGAGGCCTGGGTAAGACATCCAAAATATCTAGTAGTTTTTCAGAGCTTAATGAGAGGTGGAATTTTCTTTTCTCTGTGTTTTCAGGCGTAAATCTTTCCCTTTGCAATGGTGTATCAATTTTTGCAGACTGCCTTATCACCCAGGAGCAGGAGCAAGTGAGCTGTAGGCATGTGCTTTCTGTCTAGAACAGAGCATTCCTTGGTTGGGATGAACACCAGCAGAAGTTACTGAGGAGTTTTCCCAGGCAGGGTTTTAATATTGTCTTTGATAGCCAGAGGAGAATGTACCCTCAGCTGTGTGGGTTTCTCTGAAGTCATTATTAATGTAATAGCCATAATTAAGGGTCTGTCCCACCAGAGAGTAAGAAAGGAGTAAGAGACTGATCTTTACTCACTGTTGTGTTTACAGAAGGGGTTGTACAGCACTCACTGGCTACAACCTGATAGCTGTCATTCTGGGAAACTATTTTTGTGCTCATTAAAGATGAATTAGTGTACATTATTTATCTTGATTTTCTCACTATCCATTGCAAAGCACATCCAGAAAAGGAAGACTTTTATTCTTTCTTACTGATGAGAAAGATCTGTCAAGTCAGTGTGGTTTGATTGAATGAGAGCAGTGAAACTGCTCTCCATGGTGGAAGATTTTTTAAAAAAGAGGTAAGTTGCATTTTTTTTTTTTCAAATTTGACAGTGGTTACATGGTAGAAAATGTGAAATCCAGTAAGTGAGTTGCCCAAAAATTAGAACCATCCCTCAGAGGTGTCGGAAGGTGCTCTCTGTGTTAAACTTGTCATCATTTCCCCATGAGTGTGTCCCAGAAAGGAGTGTATTTGGGTCTGCTCAGGAAGAAGAGAGTTGTCCTTGATTCTGAACTTTGAGGAATCCTTCATGGTAAAGGGGATGGAACATAAGCATGCAATGGCTTTCACTTTTCTGAGTGGTGGGACTGCCCATAGCTTTGAGTCCAGCTCATTCAGGTTGTGGTGTACCAGCATCCCTGGGACCAGGACTGCCAAAGCGCTGCATGGAGGGAAGGACAATTCAGTGAGTGGGAGGGACAGCCTGACTAGTTCAGTTGAGAAGTGAGGTAATAAATGTGTGGACTAAAAAATACTAGTGTAAGCCAGTGAGATGATGGATTTTCCATTTACAGATTAACACTGGAAGCATTTCAATAGGATGTGTTTTACTCAAAGAGGAGTTGTGGGGATTGATGCAGAAGTATCTGAGTGAAAATCTCATATAAAAGATTAGACCAGAATGTCTGATGGCCACTTTAGATCTTATTAAAATTTTAAATGTTGAACTGGAATCTCTTTATGTTAGATTTGAATGGCACTTTTTGGTGGACTCCTAAATATCCCATGTGGCATTGAGGTTTCTATGGGATTGTAATTTTGCATGAGCCCATGCTGCGTGCCTGAGGACACTTGGCCTTATAACCCTTGCTTGGGTAATACAGACAGCTAGAGTGGACCCAAGCAGCTAAAAGAGACTAATGTGTTGTGGATGAAAAAAAAAAAAAGGAGAGTCAGTGACTATTAAAAAATACCAGACTGTCATAGAAGGATAATATTGTCTTTTGGCTCAGGTTCCACAGATGGATATTTAAAGCCCTCATGTAAATCTGATGAAGTGAGGGGCTGAGGCAGTTCCCCTGACTTCAGTGGGATCATTTTGAAGAACAGGGTTAAGTGATTCTTAGTGGACTGGGACAGAGAAGAATACTGACAACATGGTTATCTTTTGCATCTAGGGCTCTTTTTTCAATCTCTGGTAAAATTTGAACCATAAAGGAGAGTACATAGTAGGAAATTGAAGAAGAAGTAAAAAGATCCAGAATGAAAATTCTGACTCTTGAGGCTTAGTAGAGGAAGGAGAAAACATATAAGCCTAAGAAGTGCACATGGAAGTAGTCCCCAATTAGTGATATTCATCAGTATTTAGGGGGGAGATGTGGGAAGACAATCACTGTGGAGCCACAGGGGGGAATAGGAGTAGGGTCTTTACTGAAATTCCCCAGGCTGAAATAAGGCTACTTCTGTCTATAAAGAAGTATTTTCCAAAGCTTGTTTTTTGGGTTGATATTTTATTACAACAGAACACCTGACCAGCAGTGTTGAACTATGCTGTTTTAATGTTCATAGGCAGATGTTATATTAATTTTTTAAAATTATTTCTTTTGATTTTTCTGTGTAGAAAAATAAATAATTTCAGTTTAAGAGGTCATACCAAAGTGAAAAATTAAGCATTTACCCAAGCCAAAATTCTTTTGTCATTTCATTTTGTGGGAACATGGAGTCCCTTAGGCATTTACAGTGTTTGGAAATGACTGTCTTACATGGAACTCTGGGTCACTTCTCAGCTCAGGTTCACAGGTTGGTATGGGTCATAATTATCACAAGAATTAGCTGAAGACCATAGCAATTAACTATTTTTATGGCTTATTATCATATTCTAAATACTAAATTGTTCTGTCAGATAGTCTCAGAGAGATTTGATAGCTGACCCACAGACAGTGCACTGCCTTTGCTTACATACTTAAGCTACAAGTATTTCCAGGAAGATATAGCTTATTAATTCATTATTATTTTATTGATGTTCAATTGATGTCTGATTAAATATAAATTAGACACTTGGTAATAATAATGTAATAGGATGAGGCAGGTGAGATTCCCCCAGGATAGTTTGTAATGAAGCTTCAAATTTTTAATAATCTTAAACTCATAAATAAATTATGATGGGTGAAACAAATGCAAAAATACTGAAATAAGCTATAAAAATGTTAAGTGCTGTTGAAGAGACACATAATCTGCTGGGAGATGTGTGTGAGAACATGCATTTGGAACTAAGTCACGTCGCTCAGAATCAGTGCTCCCCTCTCCTTCCACTCATTTCATATTTAGGAGTGTAGCTACCCTTCCTACCCCATTGTTATGCTGCACCATCCTGTTGCCAGACATTTTGCTTTGCCTGGGAACAGTGTTAATTTAATGCACTCAGGTGACCCCAGAGGCACTGGAATGACACAGCAGCAGCAGCCCAGAGTGCTGCAGTGATCCCTGCTGTTCGCAGAGCTGCCGCGAGACCGGGCGCTCTTCTGGACAGTTGTCTGTGAACTCTTCAGGGAAAGGTCAGGGGGAGCTGTCTCTTTGACCACACTGTCAGTGCTGAGAAGGACACATCCTCTCACTTAGCTACATCTTTCATCTTTTCCTTGGAAGACAGATTTCCCAGGTGTTCCTCTGTTTTTCTTAAAGAGTTAGCAAGGAGACCATGTGTCCCTTAGATAAGAAAAGAGAGAAAGGAGAACTTATCCTTATGTAAGGAAAGAAAGAAGTAGACAAGGAGAGGATTCTGATCATGTATTTGCTGGGGTTTTTGGGTCCCCAATACCCTGCAAAGATTTCAAGAGATCTCAACCCGCCCCCATTTCTTCAGTAAAAACAGCACCATGATCCCAGCCTTGAAAGACAGAGTGAGATCCCAAGGCAATACTCAGTGTCCGTGTTTTAGGCTCACCATAGTGGGATTTGCAGGAACTCAGCACTTTGTAAAAGCTGTTGGTAATTTGAAGAGTTAAGTCATGCAGCAGGTTAGTAAATGTAAAGAAGCTCAGTTTCTAAGATTAATTTTACAATATTTCCATCAGCGAAAGTAAGGAATACACAAAGGCCTGAAAATCTGGCCTTGTGACCATAATCACTGATTTAGACTTTCACCTAAAATTATATTCCAAGAATCTGATGGTTACTGAATGGCCAAAGGGCTGTAAACTAGAAATTTGGCTCAATACAAGGTAGAGAAAAAGACAAGTATGCTGCTTTTCTGATGTGAGAGACCTTGGTTGCTAGGAGGAAAGCATTCAAGTGTTTGCTTATGTTTTTCTGGGGTGTTAACAGTGTGGGATAAACACATAACACCACGCCTCTTAAATAACATTTTCTTAAATAGTGGAACTATTCCCTAATGAAGAAATTGCAGTGATCACATTTCTGTAAAAATAGGGAGCTATTACAGCACTATGTAATTAAAGTGCTGTATTTTTCCAAACAAAAATCTGCTGGCAAATACATTTTTGTATATTTTTTGTAATTGGAGATTTTGAAATCAACTTGTTGTTGAAACACAGAAAATTGTTGCCTCTCCATGACAGGGTAAGGAGAGAGGAGTCACAAGTGTGATTTGAAGCATCCATAGCAAAATGATGTTCTTTTTGGTAGATAGGGTTATTCCTGTGCATCTGCCAGGAGGCCCACTGGTGCAGAAAACACATCCAGCTTGAATCATTCTTCACTTTTTCCATGATGTGCCAGGCCAGCATGGCCTGGTGGAACTGTTTGCCAATTCCTGTCCATACACTTGCTGACACTTCTCTGGGGAGCCACATTAAGCAATTGCTTGGGTCACCAGATGTCTGTGTCTCCTCCTTCATGTGCAGCGAAGGCTGGGCCTGGGAGAAGGTCCTGCCCTGCTCTTGCTATTGTTTGCACACTGTCCAGATTTCTTGTGCCTTGTGTCAGTGTGATAAAAAGCCCTTCCCGGGCTCTGCTTGCTGCCTTGGATGTAGGAGTGCTGTTAGGGATGCATAAATGCCTTGCAAGATCCCTGCCACTTTCTCAGGCAGGAATTAGAGAAGTCTCAAGGCTAGTTTCGCATTTGGGGCACCTCTTTTTTGCCATTTTGTTGTCCTGCAAGAAAATAAGATACAAATTACTTCAAGCACAGCACCTTCTGCTGCAACTTTGATGCAAAGGTCTTATAATTGAGAGAATTTATCTGTGTAAGAACTGAAAGATTAAATAAGCATTAAACCGGCATTTTAGCTGTTTGGAGCCCTATGTGCCTCTGCTGTGTGTACATAAAGCTCAGCTCAGGGAATGTAACAAACATTCTGCAGCCTCCAGAGATACCTACAAATTTGTGGTTCTGTGTTTGCCCTTGTCTCCCTTTAAAAGGCTCCTGTTGCTGCACATCTTTATTCAAAGTTACCTCTGGTGAGGCAGAGTTGAGTATAACATTTATAGTAATTGGTAATCAAAAGGAAAGAGGAAACAAAGGAAAAGGCCAATAATGCAAGACAATTATTAAGTGCCAAATATAATTTGTCAAAGGCATTCCTTCTAAATTGGATGAAGGCAGCATTTTTTCAGATCAATACTACCTCAGTGACTCCAGCACAGTTGTGGTAGCTTTTGGCTAACAAGAAGAATTGATATGTCCTGTGTAAACATTAAGACCAAAGAACTTAGTGGATTAATAGATCTTGACTGTGATCAGGTATTGCTGTAAAACTGGGATTGGCAATATACAAGGGTTGAAGCTGGCACAAATCACATCCATGGCCTGATTAGCTATGAGCCAGCCTCATAGATCAGCACATCCAGAAGTTCAAAGCTCCACAGCAAACTGAGCTCAGTAGTAAATATTATCAAGGGGTACATGCCCTGGTTCTTGGTGATCTTAGTAGGAAAACATGTATTGAATTCAGAGTTTGAGCTGCTTGTCAGAGGAAGTGCATTAAGTATTTAAGCCAGCTGTTGTCCATCTTTATCTGCATATCTTATCCAGCCTGATACATTTAATTACCAATATAAGGTGTTCTTACTGTGATTTAGTACAATATTATATTCTTACCCAATGTAAGACATTTGACCCAATGTATGGGTCAAATACTGTATTTTATTTCAAAATACATGGTGGGAATAGAGAAGCAGGTGTCATACAACAGAGGGGCAGCCTCATAACAGGAAATGGCATTTCAACTAAAGTTTCAGAGGGGGAATGATTCTGGGTATTTCATAGACCAGAACACCCTGGTATCCTCCTGACAGAGGCAAGCAGCTCATTGTTCCTTAGATGGTGTTCATTAGCCCTCTCTGTGCCATAGGAGCCCCTGGCTCTGGCAGCAGAATTCTACACTGTGGAAACAAAGCCCTTGTAGTCTAAGCAAATCATAAAAACTTGTGCTGAGTCCCAGGAAACAGTGTTTGCACTGGGACTCAGGCATCCTAATTCACAGCCAGCACAGCTTACTTGAGACCAGACCCAGTGGGGCACTCTGGTATCCCCTGGGTGGAAGGAGTCATCCATATGTGTGCACACCTCTGCATCTGGCAGCCTCACACCTTCCTGAAGACAGCTCTGCAGCAGGAAGGAGCATCACAGCTGCATTTTTCATCAGGAGAATATGCTAATTTTTGCTGCAACAACTGTATATTACCTGGCAATTATTCTCTCCAGTCTCTTGGTTTTGCTTTATCTGTGGTTGTGATTAGAATCCTCAAATGATTATGTAATAGGTAGAAGATACCTGATAATGTAACAGGCACTTCCTATTTTTTCTAAAGCTGTATTAATATAATTTCTTAGGTGTCGTTGTGCATTTCTCGACGTCAGTCCATTGTGAATCACGCAGACACATCAGTGAAAAAACAGAACCTGCTGCACAAGAACCTGTGAGCAACAAGAAATTTCGGCTGGATGACTGCATAAGGGCTTTGCAAGACCGCCAGTAATTTTTTATATTCAGAGTTAAATAGAGCAATAAGATAGAATTTCAGGTTTAGTGCAATGGATCGCAGCTCTTCAGTCAATCAAATTATAGTTCAATCAGTTCATTTTAATCACTTCTCTGGAGAGAAGTAAACCCCTATGTTGAAGAATATGCAGCAATTTTATTGATGGAAAGTTTAATTGTTTCATTTTTCCTTACCGTCTGTAACATACTAGACTTTTAATCAGTGGGAACTGAAGTTATAATGAAGTAAAGTCCACTTTCCACAGTTCACAACTAGCTGAAAATAATTGGGTTGAGACTCCCATCCAGACAGTGTAATGCCTCTGGCATTTTCCTGAAAACTACACTTAATTGCTTTGCTGATGTTGTTAAGTGGTCCTAAGGGGGATGAAGTAGTAAAGCTGCTCACATATGCAGGGAAACAATACACAAAAAATGTCTTACAAGGTCCTTAAAGGAGGACCAACTAGTGACTAGAAGACAATATATTGCACTTTTCCTCCCCTTTTGGGAAAAGTGCAATATATTATACCAGAGAGAACACACAGAAGAGGCTGATAAAATAAACTGGAGATTCTATAAACACTATTTTTATTTAAAGGCAGTAAGCTTGGGAGCCAAAATACAGAAAACATCAAGGCAGAGCTCTTGCAATCAAACCTGCATCTTTAGGCTAGCCCAAGCTGCTTGGCATTTTTATGCTGAACACTGGTGAGCTGCTGCCTGTCTTCAGCACCTTGGCCTGAGGAACAGATGTACTCTTGTCCCCAGGGAGGGAGGACAGCTTGCTCTCTGTTCTCTAAAGTGACAGGATGTGAGCAGCCATGAGCTGAAAGCCTTGTCCAGGCATCAGTGGGACCAGCACATGTACCCTGTTAGGCTCTAAACATAGCCAGAGAAGGAATAACACTTTGGCATTTCTCCTTATTTACTGCATTCTTAGGAGACCCTCCATGATTGTATGGCAATTGTTTAAAATGATGAATTAACTGATAATCTCAAGGATATTCTGATGAGGAAATACATTAGCTGTTTAATGGAAAAAAATATTTATTTAAGCTACTGCTCACTGAAATCAGTGTTAGAGCTGAAGCTGTTTTGTGGAGAACTATAGAACTAATTTAGATTTTATTTAAGTGGGGGGCTTTTGTTGGGTTTTTTTTTGTCCCTGTTTATTTAGATATGTGGGCACAGTAAAGTCTCGCTGAAGCTGTTTTGTGGAGAACTATAGAACTAATTTAGATTTTATTTAAGTGAGGGGTTTTGTTGGGTTTTTTTTGTCCCTGTTTATTTATGTGGGCACAGTAAAGTCTTTCTCAACAACCTGACCTTCCTCAGCTGCTCTTTGTGTAAACTTCAGTATGACCTTTGCTTATTCTGTTCTTGATTTTACAGGCTATGAACTGAACAACTACCTTGAACTAAACAACTACCTCCTGACGACTCTCTAGAAAGGAACATAGGCAAAATTGAGCCATGGGGTTCTAAAGCTGAAATCTTAAAAGTTCCCTTAACCCTACATCTGACTCCAGGTTCCTTCAAGAGTCTCTGCGTTGGCACCTCAAATTTTGGCCAGCATAACTCTTCCAGCACATGAAATTATGTTTTTTCCACTGAAACAGGCTGAAGTCTAGACAAGACTCAAGTACCTTGACACGTAGCCCCATGGTAACCTGACCATTCCCCCTAATATTAATGAACTTTAACATCTATTTCTCCTATGGTGAAATAATCACCTCCCATGTGCTGGAACCGCCAACCATCTGCCAAGGAGATCAGCCCTCAGTGAGAAAGTGCCTGTGTCCAATTCACTCTGCTATCCTCTCTCTGGAAAGACAGCTCAGCAGCAGCAGTACTTGGGCTCTGCTGTTCCTGGGCTCCTGTTTTGTCATGAGTAATGTGGATGGTTTGGAATGGTTTTAGCAAATGCACCAAATGAGGACTGTGTTGGGACAACTGATGGGAGACCGTGCTTGGGTTTTGTATTCTCAGAGATGCTGAGGGACTGGAGGAGCCAGGGCAAACCTGCAGTGCAGAGGACAAATAACCAACCTGGTGTGGCTGGCTGAAATTTGCCTCTGTGTTGTCTGGCTGGTTTAGAGGGTACCCTGCCCTGACCCTTCTTTTGGGGATGGGGTTGCTGTCCCAGAAGGAGGAGGAGTTCTTCCTGGAGCTGTAATGCAGTCCCATGCAGCAGCACAGCTGCCAGCTGGCCCTTACTGCCAAGCAGAGCTGCTTGCTGGGGCTCACATGCTTTAAAGTCTTAGCCTGGGTCTCAGTGGAAACAAGGAGGAGAATGATTTGACACACATTCCCCTGATTTGACATAGTGTGTGGTTACAACATGGTGTGTCCTCCACAAGAAATCCAAAATACATGTTGCTGTGCAGGCACAGATCTGACTGTTCCTGAAAAACTGTTCATGTGGAAAGATACAATTTTCATGGTTGTCATCAAAGCCAGTGTATGTATTCATTTGTGGAAGCATGTCAGACACCATATGTCACTAATATGCCATTGATATGATGGTGTCTGAATAATTTTTTTAACTGCTTAATGGCATATGTTTAAATGTAAGCATCTGTTCTGTGTCTGTATTGTCTGTACTATTTATTCTTTATTTCTTATTTTCTTTTGACTAAAAGTTTGATTTAAACCTAGAAAAAGTGTGGGATTCATCTTATTTTTAAAGAAGTAGAGTTTTGGTAGTATTTCAGTGTGTGGCCAATGTGTGTCTTCTGAAGGATGAGAAGGTCATTTAAATGAGAATTTTTCCCTTTTCAGTAATCAGAAAAAAAATCAGTTTCCAGGCAAAACAAAGATTAGATTTGACTACAAGTTTGTTAAATGAAAAAAATATTGTTTTAGTGTTGAGCATGTTCTGCAATGTATGGATTTGCTGAAAATAAGTCCTTGTAAGAGCCATATGTTACACCATGATGACAGTAAATTGGTTCTATCCAGAAACTTTTCTGATTCAGTTAAAGAACTTGCTGTATAATAAATGACTTAATAAAGGAATGAAATAATATACTATGTTTGTTAGGCTATTCATTATACATGGGTGAAACTCAAAACCAGTGTCACAGCAAAGAGACTCAAAATAGTTATTGCAACTCATCAATCAGCTGAGCCACTGCAACACCCTTCACGAGGCTACAGCCAGCCTAAAAGGCACGGTTTGGGCAAAAGCAGGGAATGATACTTTACTGTGATAGAAAAACAAGAAGAGACTTTATGAGCTAACTGGGGATACCTGGAGAGTCCAGACAAGAGCGTCCAATGCTCAAGTACAGGAGGGGCTTATGAACCATTGCAAAGGGAGCAGCTGCATTGGGCTCACCAGCGTGGTGGCAGGAAGAGGCCCGTAAAGGAGTAGAGATGGTGGCACATGGTGGCAGGAAGAAGCTCATAAAGGAGCAGCCAAGGTGGCACATGGTGGCAGGAAGAGGCTCACAAAGCAGCAGCCACAGCCACGGTGACACATGGTGGCAGGAAGAGGCCTGTAAAGAAGCAACCATGGTGACACACTGTGAACTGCAGAGCTACAAGTACCCACTCAGTGACCCCTCTAGCCGGGCTCTGTGAGTGTCCCATGGCTATGGTGTTCTGCCTTTTGGTAAAGAATAACAAATGTCAGCTCTTGACGGACTTAGGCAGCCTGGGCTTCAAATTCTGTGTGTAAAGTTTGGCTCAGGCCGTTAACAGACCAGCAGCCATTGCATATATAACATTGGAAAATCAGATCTGTCTAAATCCAAAAGCTTTATGTCACTGTCACGGAGTCGTAGCATTTCATAGCCACAGCTTAAAACAAACCACATCAAAACAAACCATGAACAGCCGAGTGCAGCTGGTTTGTAAAACAGGCCCTGAGCGCACCTGCGGCCATGGCAGAGCCCTGCCCGGGCGGCCGGGACCAGGGGCCTCGGAATCAGTCAGTGCCATCTTGTGGCATTTCAGGATATTGAAACGCCCCTGAGCTACAGTAACTGCAAATGTCCTTGGAATCCACCACAATTCCAAAAATTGCAATGGTACCACATACCAAGCCTGTACAGATACATTTGCTTGGCCACCGCTGCTTGCGGCTGTGCATGGAGAGGCTCAGCACCTGAATGATTAATGAGGCAAACGCCTACCAATTATGGCTCATTGGAGGGGCACAGATTAATGCCTGTAATTAGAAATCCCGGGAACAGATGGAGAGTTTTGCAATATCAAAAGCCTGCTCCTTATTAGCCGTGCCCCGCGCTGGGCAAGCGGAGCGCCAGGCCGTGGTCTGCCCTGCACAGGCCTCTGCTGGGAGCCGGGGCAGGGGCTGCTGCCGGGGACCCCCGCCCGGGGCTGGGGCTGGGTTCCTGCAGCCCCCGGGGCAAGGCTGGGCTGTGCTGAAACCTCTGGGCAGCCCCACCGCCCCTCCGCGGGCCCTGCAAGCAGCGCGGGATGGATGCTCAGAGGTGGCTGCGGCTGCTGCGTCCTTTGCAGCCTCAGACCCTTCCCTCCAGATCCCCAACACTGATTCCTGGGACACCAGGCTGAGCCTGGGACACAGCAGCAGCTGCTATTACTGACTCAATAAAAAAATTTTAGAAAAGTATTCCTAGCACCTATTCTACTCTCCCCACCCACTTAAATAGGTGGAAAGGGCCTATAAGCCTATGCGAACCATATAAAATGAGAAAATGCATAATCTAATTTGATACATACATAATATCGTCCTACTCTATAAAGCAATTTATATACTATAAACATAGCACACATCCAGTAGATAAAATATTAATGTAAGTAATGTAAGAATATATATGGAGGTATATATATAAAATGTGCATATAAATATATTGTTTATAGAAGTAAAAATACATAAATATACCAAATTATATATAAAAATATACAAAAATATATACATATAAGATAATTATATAAATTATATATAATTCTATACAAAATATTATATTCTTATATATACATATATAAGAATATATAATATATATTATATTATAATAAGTTTAAGTAATAATATATAAGTTTCTGTATATTGTGTGTATATGTATAAATATATATTCATATATATGTATGAATAGAAAATGTGCTGTTTCACAATAATGACTGCTGCAGTACCAGAAAAGGACACATACTTTTCCTGGCAGTGTAACATTTATTGCATTAAAAGGAAGGAAATCAAACAACTTGAACTGAATGACAACCAGCTCTGAGGCCCATTCAGTCAGCTGGTGGCCAGGGGAACATCCTTTCTTTACTGCACCAGAGGGTGCTGGGGAAGGTGGGCCAACCCCTGGGTCCCTGCAGGTGACACCATGGCTCACTAACACCTTTAATTCTTCCTTGTCTCATTGCCCACTTTGACACTGGTCAAGCATCCCAGACACTCACCCAAAAGGCTTTTGAGGTTATGGTGTAGTTACAAACTTCAAGTAATTTCTGCTTTCTACCTTCTCCACTTCTATCAATTATTCAGAGATTTTTCTTTTTCTTTCTGTGACCCCAGATTTAACTTTTTTTGAGGAAAACACAATGTCAATTTTATCAAATCTTCTGAAAAGAAAATCACTTTCACACTATACAAGTTTCATTCAAGGACTTGAGCCCTGATGCTCATTCAGTATAATTTTAGTAAATAATGGGCTTTTCTTAGAGCTTTGCTGGGATGTAGTTTGTTGTACAGTTGCCAAATACAATAGTGGTAGGTTTGTTTTAGAGTTTATTGCAGGGCACTGAATCCTGTTATAATCTGTCTTTTTGAGAACAGTAGAAATGCTCTGGTTGCAGACAGACAAAAATTTTAGAACTTACAAGGAGTTAACAGTAAATTGAAAACTGGTTTTTTTTCCCTATTAATTTGATCACAAAGACAAAAAAAGCCACTATATGATAATTTCATTTTTCTGAATTGCCACTATGGTTAGTTACACGTGTGACTAATGGGTTCACTCCAACCTCAACAAGCCACTTCTTATTTTCCAAACCAGGCAAACTGAGTTTTTATCTTCTATTAGTGTAGGCTGCTTTATTAACACAAAGTAATCTTCCAAATAGTTTGAAGCCAATATGATAATTATAACATAATTGATTGCAATTGCTTGTTTTCCTAAGATGAAAGCAAATAATATTTCTCACAAGTGTCTCTAATTTTCAAAACTTTATACAGACTTCTGTTGGCTGAACTCTCACTGTAAAGGTAGACAACTATTTCCTCTCTGACATGCTGGAAATGAAATATACCTTTTGACCATGATTTATTTTTCTCACTTGTCCCCTGTCCTGGTAGCAAGCACTGAGTTTTATTTTCTGATGGGCCAGATTTTTTTCTAGTTTTGCATATAGAAATTCCCATAAGCCATCTTGGAGAGGATGATATCACCATGAGTTCCCACTACTTTCCTCTGGTCAAGGTATGTTAAAGCATTATTTTGTTGCTCATCAGAGGGTCTGATGTAGATGCAATGTGATTGGAAGAGACTTTCTTCTGATGTAGCCATAAAATATCCTCAGCCTCTCAGCCTCTTTCACCATGTAACTGGGGAATTATGCACTCTGAAAAAATCTCAAAAGGAATGGAAGCAGAAAATACTGCAACTGCCACTGAGAGGAAAAATTTGAATTCAGTTAAAGATTTCAATATCAGAGTTACCTGAACACGAGTGTTCTCAGCGCTGCCTTTTCATTTTGAAACATATAACATAGAGCTCACATTTTGAGAGTTTAAGGGTTTCTCATTTCCGAGTTTAGGCTCTAGCTTTTGGAGAGACCTTGGTTTGTAACATCCCAAATTATAAGGTGGCCAAACTAGCACTCTGACCTAACTCAACCCAACATTTTCTCCCATTTCTTCACCTTACAAAACCATTCACAAAAAGTCCTGGTTTGCCTATAGGATTCATTACTGCATTATAGCACTGTATAGCACTGGGCTTCCAAGTTATCCCTTGGAGAGATTGCATTTCTACTTTGTACTGATTTTACCATTGGAAAAGTTCATCTAGAAAGATGCCTCGAAAACAATGAAGCCACCAGGGGAATTCTTCACTTGAAGTATCCATCACTCCTCAGTAGAGGAACTGGAGGAATATGTTAAGCTTGCTACATCCTCTGTCAATCTTTTGTTTATTACATTATCAAGTTGCTTGCACTGTGAAAGATTAAAACAGTTGGGTAAGTGCAAAGCATGGTGTTAGTGAGTACTTTGATTATAAGTCAGACATCAAACTGGTATTTGAAGTGCAGAAGTACTGAGCTTTCTCTTTGTCACACGAGCAGATGTTGCCGGAGGCAAGGAGGAACGGAGCCCTGCATTTTTTAAACTTGGCTGCTGAACTTTGCACTGCCTGAAGAACCAGGCACTGTGTGCAGTTCCTGGTTAGATGTCTTTCAAACCTGTCTTCTGCCTAAGGGCTACCAGATGTGCAGCTGAGGCAAACGGATAGATTTTCCCATTGTGCATCTCCTCAACCTGAGAACATGCTGCTTATTGCTCTAAGTAAATGGTTGGGCTGCTTTATTAATTTAGGAGTCTGGCAATAGTATTTTTCCCTTTTGCTCTACTTTAAGGAGAGTTTTTTCCAGTATGAGAATGAACTATTAATGAGCAAAGATAATATACCTAGGGAAGAAGACTTCATCCTGGATATTTATTTAGAATTTCATCTTGAAAGATCCAACCAGAAACATTTGCCGTACATATTACTTCCTGATAACTGTGGTCTGCCACACATGCATTCTGACAACCTCTAAAGATTGGTGGGGATTTGTCCACAGGGGAATCCTTAAGTCTGGTGACTTACCCATTCCATTACCTAGATGTCCATTTACTCTGAAGGATCCAAGAAACATCCAGTAAATGACTTTCCATGCACAATGAACTTATTCAGGACCCTGGGTTTCTGGGTAAGTACATTTGTGTCTCAGTGTTCAAGTAAAAAAGTGCTTCCCTCTCTTTTCAACAGGCCTTAAGTAAACCTGCAAGGAAATACTATAACACATTTAAGAGGTGTGAAATTCACCTACAGGCTTGTGATGGAGAATATCAGGGGTTTCATTGACCATCAGTAGAACTGCACCCACCTCCCTCAAACATCACCAGCTGTTGCAACATTTCCTACAGGTGTTCTTCCTTTACATGCATTATATACATGCCACTTGTGCATTTGCAAATACTTCCACTGCTGCTGCCTGTTGCTCCTTATAACAGTGCCCAAAACACCATGGTATGTGTGTACCTTACAGAGAGATGAAGGTTTGAACTGGTGAGGTATTCCCCCACGTGGCTGCCACAATCCCATGTCAGCATAGGTGCTCTGTGTCACTGAGAGGGCAGACAGAGAGGCTGGCACTGGAAAGGGAAAGTGGCTTTTGGAGGGTGAACAAATGGAGGGTGGCAAATGCCACAGCTACAGAAGTGAGAGAGTTCATTTAGCTCATTTCATCCATTTGAGAAGAGAACATACAGAAGACTAACAATACAATGAGGTACACCTCAGAGCAGAAACCCTCCTCTGAACAAATGTGGCCCACAATAATATTTTCTAATTCACAGCTATCTATATTCTCTTTTAAAGTGTGTTAGTCTATGCCTACTTCCAAAAAACTGCTGTCTTGATAAGATTTTTTGTTTATAAAGAAATAAATATTAGACATTGGAATTGTATATAGAATTATTTTTCCCCTAGATAGGTTCCTGGTGTCTTTTTGCATTATGTGTAATCTTGAGTGACCCCAAGGTTAATTATTAACAAAACCTCACAGAAATCCCTGCTAGATAGGAAGAAACATGAAAATCTCAAGGAACAAAGTATTTGACTTCTAAACAGAATGCCTGCCTAAGACCAAACCTCATTAGGGAGGTCCTCCAGGCAAACATCCTCTCATTATTTATTGTCATGGTTTGCTGAAGATTCCTTAGTGTAACTCACAATTGGGTTTTAAATAAATCTCTCTGTATAGTAAATGTGATATTCTTGCATCTAAGCAACAGGGTTAGCTGAAAACTAAATAAGACCAAAATTTCACATTTCAGGGACTCATAAAAAGCTTAGAGTCTGACAGCAATGCAACAAGAGGCAAAAATATGACTGACAACATATGGCTGAAAAGTAGGGTTGCAGTGGCTGTACAACATAACAGAATAGAGAGACTGCAAAGCAAAAGCAATTAGCTACAAGTCTTGCTAATGTGGAATTATTTATGGTGAGGAACTTCTTTATAGCACAAGGATGGTGCTGTGTTTATGATTTACATTTAAGGCATGAAGGCCTTAGATTTAAAGTTTTGCTTCCCATCCTTCATCCTCGCCTCTAGAGGGTCAGTCGGGGATAGGCTCTCAAATGTTTTGAGGCAGTCTGATATCCTGGAGGAATTGGTCTAAAACTCCTGGAGTTCAGCTGCTCATCTCTAAATTAGGGATACTAAAGCTCTTTCTCATAATAGGTACTGTGAATGGGAGGGTGCTAAACACTGGGAATGTTTTATCAAATAGTTGCTATGGATCTTTTCAAAGTGGTGAAGGTCTGATAAGATTTTACAAATCTTATCACATCCAAGGGTTAACTGATGTTTATGCCTAAGGTGACCATGACTTCCATTTTTAATTCCACTAAACTGCTGAGACTTCTTAAAGAAGTCCAGAATACCTCAGAAATTTCCATCTCTAATCAGAACAGTGTGAAGTTCTCTTCAAGGAGAAAATCCTCTGGTGTGTCCATTTTTCTGCTGTAGTTAAATATTCTTGGGCTGATTCAGCATCTGGGCCGAGGAGCTGGAAGCTCCTGCTTTGGTTGCTCTGGAGGAGGCTGGAGGGGCAGCACAGTGGAAAGTTCCTCTCCTCACCAGAGGACATGCACAGGCCACCCTTGCCAGGGCACAGTCTCCTGACTCCCTTGCTTGGCTCGGTGCACTGCCTCTGCTCCCGCCCATAAAAGATTCATTCTCTTAAATTTCATATTTATCACTTTGCATAACAAGGTTTCTCTACTAAGGTAATACTATAGTCAAACAAATGTAAAGGTGGTGAGGATAGAGAGTAAAATAACTGAAAAGTCTTTTTTACTCAGTGTGGTGAAAGGGGATATTATACAAACAGATGGCTTTTTTTAGTGCACCTATTATAGAGTCATGCCCACTCTTTGCTGAATGCATACCTATGAGACTGTGTGTGCAATAAAACCCTTAGTTTATTAAGCATTTTTTTTCTATTCTGCTATGTCAGTCTAAATTCACTTTGAAGGCAGGAATGATGGAATTGTTCAATATATTGTGTGCACAAGGTTGTGACCTCTGCAATCGGGCCCTGAAACACCAGTCTGCTTACTACTGGGGCAGCTGAAATGAGTTATGAGGCAGCCTCATAAAACATTGTACTAAATCTGAGACCTCTGAATATGCATTTAACATATCTGTATTCTTTCTAACTTCCAAAATATTTACAATGTCTATAGGACTTAAAAAATGTAAATGGAACATACTATTTTTACTGAACATCTTGTTTCTAAACAAGGTCTTAATCCTGCCAGAGCTCAAATGGGTGAATGGCCTTGTTCTTGTAAAAAAATGTGCCACTGATTTCTGTATCCATTTGTGTTTGTGTTTTGCAGGAAACATCCTGGAACTGTTGTTGTGTCATCCAGCAGGAAGGCACAGGTACATCTCTCCGAGTGCTGTGGAGGACACGTCTCTACACTGAGGCACATCCTAACCAGGAGAAGGGGGGGAATTCTTTTGTTTTAAAAGGGGACTGGAAGAACACCCTCAACAATAAATCTGAGACCCCAAATACCCTGCTCTTCACATAAGATCCTCTGTTTGAAGACTGACCCAGCCAAGCTGGAACACCCAGTGTAAAGCTGTCGTCACCCTGTATTTCCACTCTTGCTGAACTTACTTTCTTTGTTCTCTGTAACATGTGTAACTAGAATTATATCAGCCACCACAACAATCTTTTCCTTTCATCAGCTCTGTGGCAGCAGCTCTGCCTCCCTTCTGTGCTGTTACTAGCGGGGTAGCTCCAAATAATTGTTTCTTTTCCACATAAAACAAAGGCCTCTACAGCTTCAGCAGGGCCCATGAAATGGGAACCAGCAAACAGAAAGTCCAGTTGCCAAAGTTTATCATTGGTGCCTCTAATTCTGTGAAACATTTAAGCACCACACTTTTACTAAAGCTGCTGTGAATATTCATTCAGTGCTCATGGGTGAACACAGTTCACCAGACCCCTGTATTAACACCACAGATTTAGCTCACTTACAGAACTTGAAAACTTTCCCAGAAGGACCCTTTGAACTGATGTAATTTATATAATACTTAAAAAAATAAAGCTTTATTATTCCTACCTTGAAGGTACAGGGCCTTGAGGAAAATGTGCTAACATGGTGAAAGGCCAAGCTTAACCACTCCATGCTCCAGGAAGGGAAAGCTGTCACTGAGTTGGGAAAAGCCAGGCTGTCTCACTCACGAAATGTTGTCTTTGTTCTCTACATGAATCAATTTGTATTTGCTGATAACCCACTTCTTTCCAAGGATTTCAGGATTTTAGGATTCCCTTTGATGCCAGACTCACTGCTGGAAACAGTAAACCACTCTAACTTTGATGGAGCTACAATTATTCCCTCTAGTCAGCTATTTGATTGTTTCTGCTAAAAATCTTATGTCACCGTTTCATGTAAGGTAGGCTTCCCCTCCATCCTTTCTGATTTAAACCATGCCAGTCAAAAGTTACAAACCAGGTAGCCCAAGAGGCATGCAATGTTTTCATATAAAACATGCACAAGTTCATCCTTCCCTATAACATGTATGACTAAAATGATATCAGTGACCCCAGCAACCATTTTTCCTTTCATCACCCCCCTCTCCAGCACCTCTGCTTCCCGTCTGTGCTGTCACCTGCAGCGTAGCCGTGGTGCCTGTGACAGAGTCACGGGAGCACAGAAGCCACCACGCCCAGGGCTAGTGGTGTCTTGATCTGAACGCGTGCTGGTGCCAACACTTGTGAGGGTTTCAGCCTGTCTGGAGCACAGGAGTGTTACATCAGGCAGCTCAGCCTGGTAATGGTAACCTAAGCTACCAGCAGCAGGGAGGCATTTGTGCTGTGCTTTGCTTCGAGCGGCGCTCAGAGCCTGTGACACTGTCTGACACTGACTGATTAAGATACAGGTACTGTGGTGCTGTCAGGAAAGAAGAAAGAGGACTTGCCGTGCTGTTGTTGCTCATGGATCTCCAGCAGGGCAGCAGCCAGACACCGGTGCACAGCAGCATCGTGCTCTTCCACCTCTTCAGAGAATTACTTTCCAGTCAACCTGAGGAGATGAAGAACACACCTCATTTTTAACACAGCCCGTCCCTCCACACAGACTCCAAAGTCTGTGTATCACAGGTGATCGAATCCTCATGACTGGGGAGGGACTGTGAGAGGAGATGAGGGAGATGTGAGAAGAACAAAAATATGAAACTCAATAATGAGCCTTACCAGGAAACCATTAGGAAGGCTGCTCCTGACTGCAGCAAACAAGACCAGGTCCTAACTGGGAAAGTAACAGAGCTACCCTGTTATGCTGCAGATGTAATCTTCCTTTTCTCCACGGCTTGTACTTGCCATCTGTAAAAACCAGACACTCAAATTTCTCCCTGATCCCAATTTTCTGGGTATCTCCAAAGACCAGACTACACTGCTAGTGGGAATGGGGAAAAGGACTGTTTTGCCAGGCAGCCTAAGACATGGGACGAGAATTTTAGTTTTATTTAGTTTAATTCTCAGAGCTTTCCCCAATACAAAAATGCAGGGTATCCCAATGTACCTTTTCATCCTGTCTCACAGATGATGAAATAATAATTTCCCTTCTCTCTGAGGGTGATGTGAAACCCTCAAAAAGACTAACATATGTGTTGTCTAGACATGGGGACACTCTTGAGCTCAGACTTACATTTTTTGCCTTCTGGAGTCACTTCTGCATGCAGCCCATGCAGGTAGGAAGGCAAGCAGGAATATAGAAAGTCTCAGAGAAATCTCTGCAGACCTGACATTCTCTTACTCATTTGTGTGCCAAACCAGGCGTGTTTCTGTCACCTGTGTGGTGACAGAATTGTCCTTGTTCTCCACAAAGCAGAGGAAACTGGAAAGGTTCTGATCTTCCTTCCACCACAGAGGAGGCAACTTGGCTCCCAGGAACCTCTATTCTCTATAACAACCAGGCTCTTTTCATCTTGGCTTTCTTAATAAATATTTAGAGGGCAGTTCACGTTTTCCCTTCTGCTCTGTGTAACAGAGCTGATTATTGCTAAGGTCAGGTGGCTCCATGGGCTAATTAATATTCACAGGTAGCAGTAAGAAATAAGTACAAACCTCATCTCTCTCCTCAGCTTTAATTACAATATCAGTGCTATCAAATTCCATGTGGATACACCTCCCGCATCAGCTCCAAACAATTTCAGATGTGTATACAGGATTCACAGCATCTTTAACTCATGATCTTCTGTCATTACCATGTAATTACTCTAATGCATCTTTACTGTGCAACACCCACCAGAACTACCAACCATGGAGGGCCTGGTGTAATGACAGAATAGAGACATCAGCATGGAATTTCGACTTACAGGGACCTGCAGCATTCCTTCCAGTCCCATTATTCAACATTTCTGAGCAACCTGACTCCTCCCTGCCTCCCTTCCTTCTCTAAATTTACTTTATGAAACATTCATGTCATTCTAGCACTGAGAAGCCCCAGGTGGCACTGAAATGCCAGTGGGAGTGTAGCGCAAGTCAATAAAGTGGCAATAAATTGTCTCACCTTGATCTGCTCTGTGGATACAGGAGAGGAATACAGGAAGGTGAGTCAGGGAAGAGCAGTTGTGTTATGCACCTTGCTGTGCTATGGGTGAGGATCTGGGGCTTGTGTAGACATGGGAAAAGAGGTTTAGAGAAATTTGACAGAACATGCAATACTGACTACTTAAGTTAGCAAATATCCCTCAATTAAGTGCTGGTGGAGGTCAGATACAAAAGTCAGTTAGAGAGAACTGGGCAAGCTTCAAAGGGTCTTTGTGGCGAAAAGCTGAAGGATGAGCCAGTGCAATAACCTGTGAAATGACAAGCCATGGAGATGATTTTAGCCTTTCATTTCTACCACTATAGAAAATGAAGAACAAAGTACACATTATAAAGACATAAAATGGGATGAATTTTTGAACCTGTGTAAGGATTTTTAAAGAAGAACTAGCTGCAGACATATCTCACAATGCCCTATGCGAAGTATTCCTGTGCTTTTGCAGAGATTTACAAAACTCTCTCAATATATCAATTTCATCAGTCCTTTTATTTTTCTTAAATGGCAATCATTTTGAACAGAATAATAGCATCTATATTTGATGCATTTGACTTTCTATGTGATAACAGTCACTGTGATTAAAACACACGTTATCAAGTCTTGAAAAAGACAGTTAAACAGGAATGGCATTACATTGTCACCTATCCAAATTGTAATTGGTATTTAATTGTAGCTCTGCAAGCAAACACAAAAAGACAAACAACAAAGAAACCTCTGCTCTGATTGAAAGCAATTAAGAGAGGAAAACCCAAGAGAGCTAATATATGAAGTTTGAGGGAAGAAGCATTCCTTCCCTGAAATGCAAAGGCCCTTCTTGAATCTGAGAGAGGTAAAGCATGGGAATAGTGCAGCTGTTTTTGGGAAGTTGCCTTTTGAGTGGAAATGGAAATTAAAAGCTGCCAGGCTGATTTTTATCTCTCTTGTCAAATTTATATTGTATATGTTTGCTGATGTTCTGTAATATCCCAGTTAGCTGTTGTTTGCATATTAACTGTTTTGTGGCCCAGATGCTCATACAAGGATTAGAAATATTTTGTGAAAAGATATAACCATCACTTTCAACAGTATAATTTTTATAATTTTTTTTTCTAAACAGCTTTCCCTCTGTTCTTGCAGAAGACTCAAAGAATCCCTGAAGAAGTACTTTAGGAAGGGCTTTTTCACCATCAGCTGGCAGGGACATGCAGGAAGCCATTCCTGAGCAAAAGGATTTCCACAAAGTGAGTTTGCCTTTAGGGCTACACTGATCCCAGCCATGGAGAGATGGAAGTGAGGCAGTTTCAGGGGAGCTGGAATTCTGAGTGCCTGAATCCAGGCCTTGGCTCTCTCCAGGGGTACCTGTGTGAGAATAAGGGTGACGTGTAGTTCACACATGGAACTGGACAGAGATCTTGACAATGGACAGGGTTTGTTGTTCCACAGGGCGTCATCTCTAATTATCAGGAAGGCTCCCTGGTTCTGTTCCAGAATGGAAAAGGAAAATATTTTTATCTACTTTAACATCACACTGGCACTAGCAGATGATTCATAGGCTCTGGAGAACACAGACATTACTAGCTCAGCACATTTGTGTACCAATCACCATTTGTCATATGTGAGTACTTCCCACAGTCCTAAAAAGGGATTTGTTTTCTGTATTATTTGCAGGAAATGTAACAAACTCCACACTGAATAGCAAAATAAAAACAGCACTTGATTGTTTTATTGAATAGTTGCCTATTTACTTGGCAAAACTTCACTTTAGGATTTTTTTTTATTCTGTCTAATAAAAGGACCCCCACAGCTGTCTTCTCTGTGGAGAAAAGCTGTCGACATCCAGTATAATTTTCTGCATATTGAGTGAAGTACTTGAAAGTCCCAGATCCATTTTAATATGTGAGCTGCTTTCCCATTTGTATGCAGCTGGAGAGAGTAGTTTTATCCTCATTTTAAAAAGCCATAGGATGGATTTCTTTCTTTAAACAAATACTGTCTGAAACTTTTCTTTCTTCTCACTCTTTCCCCCAGCATACACCTTTCCTCTCTTGTTAGGCAGCAGTGTGCTGAAATCACTGCACAGTGCTGACATCTCACTTGTTATACATAAAATGATGCCAGCACCATTTCTTTTTTGATGTCTCTGTGCATGATCTGCTGGAATAATTCCCAGATTAACTGTTTATTAATATAATTTTGGCAAAACAGTTGGTGAGGAAATTCCATTGTGCTGCCTTGAATAAGGTCTTCACTATCCTTCTCTGAATTTTCTGATTCTGGGTATTGACAGCTTCCAATCCTTCCAATCCAATCCTGGCCTGAGCTCTCTCCAGTCCTGATCCTGCAAGCACTTTGCCACACAGCACGAGGCAGTAGAGCTCAGTCCTTGCACAGCTATTAACTCTGATGCAATGAAATGTTGTTGTTATGGGTTGCAGGGAGCATGTTTAACATCCACAGCTATTTTTAATGATTCTGTCAAGAGGAAGGATTATAGCCCTGAAAGCACAGGGAGGTTTTGTGTAACAGTCACAAAGCTTTGAACTCAGTGTGACTGTACACACTGTTCGTGTGCTTCAACGCAGCCTGACACTGCAAAAGTCATGGCTGAAAAACAAGATATCTGAAGGTTATAGAACATTTAATGGCTCTAGTGTAAACAATACAGCACGAAGAATTAAGTGCCAAACATTACCAACCTCCCAGTTTGGATATGCCACATCTCACAGGCTGAGAATGACTCACTCAAACAACCTCAGATGGCAAACCCCCAGGCAGGCAGGCTGGGAGTGATGCTACCAATTCAGCATGGAGCATGTGGTCCAAGGAGAAGGCACTGAGTAATTACCCAGACAGTGCTTGCAGTTGCTTTCACCCAAATTCAAGATTTCTGCTCCACATTTTTGTTTTGAATGAAAATAAAATAGTAGGCTCTCAAATTTTGCAATGGGATTACAATTCTGAAAATTTTACATTGGAAAAAAGAGATAGTTTTATTGCTGATAATTTTGTCTGAAACAAAAGCAAATGTCTGAAATGGTAAAAGTCTTGGATGAATCTGGAAACAGGAACCCTTATGAAGGCAGCAGAGCTGAGAGCCTCAGGGTTCTTGGGATTGCTTGTTTCTCACCTACCAACAGAGTAGGAACGTCAGAAATATGGACATTCACTTAAACCAGAAATCTTGGAATTTACAATGACCACTGCTGGAGGAGAAAAAGAATGAACCACTACTGGGGAAGCTTTCCGAGGGCTTCCAGGTTTCCACCTCCACTGGCTGGGTGTTGGGGTAGGAATTAAGGTATCCAAGTTTTTGAAGAAAGGAGTCAAAGCTGCAGGAGCCCCAACTTGGGTCAGAGATCTCAGAAATTCAGGGCTTCCAACTCTAGCAAAGCTATCTGGAAGATATGTGAGCTCCTAGCTGAGCTTCAGGAAGTCTGCTCAGTGCCCTGGAGTTGGAGGAAGGCCATACAAAACCCAACATAAAAATTCAGAGACCCATAGAATTTCCTGTGATATATTTTTGATCTCAGTAACTCAGCATTTTCTAATGAAGTAGCGCTTACTGGAAAGTTTCTGCCTATTTCCATTTGGGAGGACATTATTCAGATGGACGTGACACATTTTGGATACATGAGAGAATTAAGTTTGGTTTTCTTGCCAAATTCCATCCTAGCAGATAATTTCTTACCTATTTAAATCCACCTCATATTAACAGAGCACATTTTTTTAGCTCCCATTCTGTCTTGCAGCTCTCGTACTGTTAAATGTTATCTGCATTTCATCCCCTGTGCAGCTGCTTTTCACCAAATTTAGTGCCAGGTTAGAGTATGGGATCTGTATATGGGACTGGGAGCTCTGGGGGTCTCTAAAATCACCTGTGCTACTGCAAGAACATCAGTGCCATTTGAAGGATTATTTTTAGTACTGGAGAAGTTTTTGCAGAGCAGGGTATGATCCCACACAGAATGGAACCAGTCTGATGTCAAATTATTTTATGCCATTACGGCACATGACTGCATTACAGAGTAGCTCTTGTATTTTTCTATCTCCTCAGGAACATTTTTTCCTACAATGGGCATCCTGCATTGATTCCAGTGAAGACCCAGGCCCCTATTGTGCTAGGCACTATAGCAACAGACAGTAAAAGGCAGTCCTTGTTCCTAAAGACCTTTCTAGCTAAACAGACAAGACATTGCCTCAGATTTATTCTTCCATTTTTAACAGTTACAAAACAACTTGGATGAAGAATAAAAAATGCAATGAATAGGACATGATGATCCCAGCTGTGGGATGGATCCATATGGAGATGGGAAACCACAAGGCAGTGAAAGCATCGAGGGGTATAATCCTAAACGTACTGAAGTAACGTGAGAACTCCTACAGACCCTGCTGGGAGCCAGGATTTCCCCCCTCTGTTCCTGTTTCACCAGGTGCCTGTGTGCATAACACCATGCAGAGTTGTAGTGATATTTCCAAATTCCCTGGCACTACAAGCAGAGTTGCAGTGTGGTCCCAGTGCTCCCATCAGGGGGATGAGCCAGGGCAGAGCCTGCTGCTCTCACTGTGCCTGTGATGCTGTGGTGCTGTGTGAGCACGGGCACAGCCCTGCTGCACGGGTTTCCTGCAGAGCTGCCTGAGAGCAGCTTACTGGGAGAGAGCTCACAAGCTGCCCAGGTTCACTGGTCTGTCACCAAATCACTGACCTACCACAGATATTAATGATTAATTATGATTAATTATGGTCTACAACTCTCCATGGTCTCTGGTGCAGGGGCTATTTAGGTGACAGGGGCTATTTAGGTGCAGGGGCTATTTAGGTGA
The DNA here is from genome assembly GCF_017590135.1 of Pyrgilauda ruficollis. NCBI lineage: Eukaryota > Metazoa > Chordata > Aves > Passeriformes > Passeridae > Pyrgilauda > Pyrgilauda ruficollis. Next base: position 11,450,446 of record NW_024511432.1, read on the forward strand.
ACTCCCTGAACATACTGTGTTTCTTGGTGCAAACCCTCTCTCTAAGGGATACACACTAAAAATATTCCTGAGGTACAGCTCGTAAACAGACATACTCTTTGTTCTGATCTTGCTGATATGTGCTGTTATTTACTTAAATTGCATAGCTCCCCAGTACTAATAGGAGACTCTGGTAACTTTTATCTTTTCTTTTGGAAGCAATGCAATGCACAATAAAGCAGACATGATCATGATTTAAAAGATGCAGGTCTCTTTTCTGGACATTCTGACTATGAATATAATACAATAGAGGTTAGAGTGATGCTTGTTTTTTCCCCCGAGTCTATCATAAGATTAACAGTCTTTATTATTTTGCAGAACAAGCAGTAGCGCCTCATCAAGGGTATAATCACCTCAGTCAAAAAACAAACAAGCTTTTACTTAAGGTGCTAAAAATATAGTTGAGAAACCTTCGATCTCAAACCGTGGGATAAAATAGACTGTTGACTGAGCAAATCAGCAGCTGCTGCTGTGCCGGCTCCTTCACCCTAACAATGCTTGCCTTTTTCTCTCCCCACCAAATTTAGAGATGATGTCAGTGTAGCCAACCCCAGGAGTTCAAAAATCAGAAGACAAACCAAAATAGAATCACAGCACTGATATCAAAGCCATGGAAGTTATTGAAACTGAAGCGGATGATTTGGGGGGTCAGCCTTTAGATTTTTTAATTCATAGCAGACAGCCTTCTCCCTTGCAGTCGTCTGCTCAGCTCTCCTGCCTGTCTGATATGCCCTATTTCAGAGTGAGAGACAACACTGGACAATGGGAAGCACAAAGGATTTGGAATCTATTTAAAGTATATATAAAGCTCAGTTCTCCACCGTATGTAGAGCCTTAATCCTGCAAATGCCTTCCCTGAATGCTCAGCCTTATTCATACAAGCAGCCCCATGGAAGCCAGTGGGGGTCCTCTTGTACCTGGAGTTTGCCCCTTATTACTATTGCACGTCAGAAATGTTGGTCTGCATCACAATATTAACAATCAGCTAAGAATGAAGAGATCTATTGCTCAGTTTTTATTGTGATCTTGGGCAAGTCTTGATTGATTCTATATCCCAGCTTCCTGTTCTTTAAAAAGGGGTAGAATTTATCTCTACAAGGTACTCGGAAGCCTCCAGACAAGAGATAATAAAATGCAGAAAATTAATACATTGTCACTTTCTGACATAAATTGATTTCTAGATAACACAGCTGGAAAGAATGCTTAAAAATCAGAAGTATGTCATAATTAAATCTCCTAATAAAACCAGACTTCTAGAACTGGACTTAATCCACCATGGATCAAGTCTGACTGAGCAGCCAAGAGAAGCAGAGAATATTCTTAGTGCAGAGAAGACATGCTTACTTCTAATTTGACTCACTGGACCTTCTGCACTTCAACAGGAAAACAGAACACTCTTCTAAAGAGAGCACTTCCTGGGAGCCAGGAGTAAACTCATACAGGAGTTTATCAAGATGTAAACCTTTAGTTTAATTTTTTTCCTATCCAAAATGTCACATTCCTCTGAATTTTAAATTAAAATAATTAATCCTATTTTAAAATTTAGTCTGAATGTAAAGTCCAATATTTTGAAGCAGCAGTAGCATGTTAAGAGGAAACAGTTTGTTGGGAAAGTACTCACTTAAAATAATGGGAGACTTTCATATTTTATTAAACATTAGAAATTACTAAAAGATACTACCTTAGAGTTCCTTAATTTAAAGAGGCAAACTGATGCATTTTGTTAATTAGACCATTAAAAAACTCATTTATGTGTAAATAAGTCTAGGTCATTAAACCGTAATGTACAGTGTCAACATGAAACTTCAAACTTTCTAGTTATGTTAAATGGCCCTAAAAATTAATTAAAAATAGAACCAGCATCAAAGAACTTACTTCCCCCTCCTATTTTTAAAGAAAAAAGATGTATTTGTAGTAATAAGAAGTGCTATTTCTTCTCAGTCCTCCAGTCACACATTCTCTTTGTCTACAAGACTTTGTTTAAACTTAGAGGCACAACACCTATGTGTTGATATCAACAATCTATCTGAATATTTTTAAAACTCAGCAAAAAATAGCTAGCAGTGATGTTGTCACTAATTTTCATGGTAGCAAGAACAGGCTATTTCAGTGATATCACATCTTGTGAGTTAACAGCATAACAAGGCACAATGAGTCAAAAATGTTATTTGGCACAGTTGAAAAGGCAGGGCTAAAAGGTTGTCTTCTGTTAAGGATTGTGAGTATTACAGTTACAAAGTCATATGCTCAATTGCTCACAGATTTATGAAAAAGGATGTATTTATATTTAAAACCTCTAGGAAATTTCCAAGATTCTCAGGCTGATTTTAGAAAACATCAGGAAAAAAATGTAAAAACATTTCTATGTTCAGCTGTTTCCAGGAACAGAATCGAAGCTGTCCCATCTGATTCCAGAGAGATACTGGCAGAAGTTGTTGCCAAGACACAGAAGACAGGATTGAAGGGAACTGGAACTGAGCAGTAGAATGCAGGAGAGAGAGAGGCTGAGTGGTCAGTGAGATGCTGCAAGAGAAGCCTGTGCATCCTGGACAGCTGAACAAAATGAACTGGGGGCAGAAAATGCGCAGGAGATAATGGTGGGGTGGAAGAGACACCATAGAGAGCAGCAGAGTGCTGCCCACTCCAGTCTGGAGAGCAAATCCCAAGGATGCCAGAATCCCAACCCTCATGTAAAAGCAAGCAATAATTATAATTTCCAAACCCACAGGTCACAGATTCAAACATAAAATAGTAACTGGTGGAGGCTATTGATTTTCCTTTGTATACTCTTTAATGAACAGGTAAAGTTCCTTTATGTTCCAGGTGCCTAAAGTCAAGAGGGTGCAGAAATGCCAGTTCTGTGTGCTCCTAACCAGGTTTGCAATGCTGACATAACACATGGGGGGCAGGGGGGAAGGAAGAAAGATAGAGCAGTGAAAATCATGGCTTTAAGGAGAAGGGATGCTTTTGAGGCAGTAGCAGTAGCAGTGACACCAGGTGAACTGCAATGAGTAACTCCCACTGCCAGGAATGCTGCCCAGCCTTGGCAGGAACATTCTCTGCATTCAATACAAGACTCTATTTGCTTCCTGACTTAGGGACAGGTTTATATATGGACACAAAACTCAGGGTGTTCAAAAATACAAAAATACTTGAATTGTTTTGAATCTTCCTGATTCACTTGAGCACACTACACTAACAAAAGACAGAGGCTTTGCCTTACATGCAAACTGGATTCTTGCTTTGTAGATAACAGTCTGCCTGGGAGTAGATGACTGACAAGAATCTTTTCACTGAAAGACTGCATTAAATATGGTTGTTCCTGCTCAAATCCAATGTATGTAAATTATTCATGTTATATATGAAACCATGTTACAATTATATAGGAGAAGTGATTGCTCCCACTGTACACATTCTTTGGAGTTGTGTGACACATGCACAATTAAGCATGACACAAGAAAATTCATCAAAGAATATTTAAATATACCTTGGGGACCCACTAAATTTTCTGACGGTTTTACAGAAGGAAAACTAATTGCATCTGCACAATACAAGAGTTTTGTGAGGGTTGAGCTCATCAATGCTTTTACTTTTTTCCCTGGTAAACATTTAAAACAGTTTATTTAAATTGATTAAAAAATATCAGAAACTACTGAATGTTTTGAATACATTAAAGTTTCTTCCATTTTCGGTATACTTCCTTGTTCCTACTGACTTTCTGCAATATCAGCAGTGCATAGAAATTCTTGACCTATCAAGGTGGCATCAGAGTGGATAATAACAGGCAATTATTCTTACAAAGAGCTTGCAATTTTTCTAAGACTTAAAATTAAAGGCAAACTAATGATATAAAATAATTCATTAAAATCACTAAAAATTCTTCTGACATACATAATCAAGTTTGTTATACTGAATACACTTGGTTTTACTAAAACTAAGAGGTTTTCATCTGTAATGGTAAACACACCCTCTGAATGCATTCATGTAATTACAAGAAATCCTGTAAACTTTCTAGATTATTGCTGTCTGGAAAATTTCCTTAGTGTGCAGAAATGTGCAGAAAGAACCAAATAAATAGTTAATTCTGTTGTGACTTATCCAATTATCTGGTGGGGCATAATGAGTGATAGGCTACAATCAGGAGTCTGAAATGGTTAAATTTCACACTGCTTTGATGTTTTCTTAAGTGGCTTTCTGACAAATTGTACTAGATGTACAAAATCCCATATGGAGTCTGCTGGATTATATGATCTTGCTGTACAATTTATCCAAAAGAATATTTTGCTAAGGCTATTTAATTCCTTGTTAAATTGGAAACAACAATGATGCTACTGATCCATTTACACACCAAGTTCAAGTTTCTTATCTAGAACACTGTGGAGCACTTAAATTGGAAGTCTTTGTTCCCCTTGGACAGGTGAAGATTGATTCCAGTGGTCTCCCAAACAGACTAAAAATCAGGAGAGTTGAGATTGACAACATTTCATTGGTATGAGCAAGAGAAGAGTCAGATTATTCTTTGCCAGGCTGTATGACTATGGAGCACCATCCTAATATTTCTAACTCACTTCCCACTTCACTATTGATATTGTGACAGGATTTGTAATACCATTAGGCTGTGTTGCCAAGAGCAATTCTTTTAAAGAGTGTGACACTGAATATAGGCTCTGGCAAATGATGCCTTCAGTTAGAAAGTATTAATGTGACAGAACTCTTCCCAAACCTTTTACAGAGAATGTGTCTTGACCAAAAAGTGACAAAAGAGAAAATAGTGCTTAAACCTGTGCAACATAGCATTGAGACAGAAAAATCTCTGCTGAAAATGCCTTTTTGTACAAGAATTGATCTCACTGTCATTTTTAGTAATGTAAATCACAAAGAACCATTGAAATCAGTGGGAACTACAGCAGTATAAATCAAGTGTCATGAATAACAAAGTTGTAAGATATTGTTATTGGGTCACTTAGTTCTGCTCCATAGTTTTATTTTAGCTCTAACATTTATCAGCTTTGCTTGTCCATACCAACTCTTACAATTGAAATATTTTCTGCAGTTTGGCAACAATGGGTATTCTGGACTGGGTATTCACGGAGCAAGTAATAGAGAATTTCTCATAATGGGGCCATCTTCTGTTCTACAGCTCCTCTCATACTTTATGTGTCTACTTTATATACCCATAAAATATCCAACTGACTTTGAAATGATAGTAAGAAAAAGAAAGGAGTGTTCCCTTTCCATCATATTTCTCTGACACATGAGATTTGATCACCTACATTATCACAGCCACAAATTTCATTAGCAAACACATTACCCAGCCCCATTGCTTACAGACAGCTTATCTGCCATGGAAATTTCCATGGGCTAATTATTTTCTGCATTAAAAAAATTGTCTTTCATTTGTTCTAAAGTCATTGGTCCTTAATATCATGATGCATTTATTGCACTGAGCTAAAAAAAAAAAAAAAAAAAAAAAAAAAAAAAAAAAAAAAAAGCAGAATATACCCCAATCACCGTTCCTGCTACTTCCTATTCTTCCCAAAAAAAAAAACATTTTAGGATGAGAATCTCCATGGTATGAAGTGGTAAATGATCCAGAGGAGTGTCATTTTATAACTTCTGAATCTTTATAGTCTTTGAGGTAGTATGTGTGTAAATCTTACTGTACATCTCATGGGCTCTGTCACCTTTATATGAGCATTCAGTCAGTCTATACATCAGTTGTCTTAAATTTTGAGTAACTCTTATAAAAAATAGAAACACAGCTCTTGAAAATGATCAATGTCATATCATCAGGATGCAATGAAAGCAGAATAAAATACATGCAAACTTTCAGACTTCTAGGTATTATACTGTTCTCACTAGAAACTCAGCTCTTTTTGCTGTTTGGTGTTTTGGTTTGGTTTTTTTTCTGTTTTTTAGGTTGTTTTTTTTTTTTTTTGGGGGGGGGTGGTGTTTTGATTTTTTTTCCCCTGTTTCTTTGTTAGTTAAAGAGTACCCCACAAAGACACAGTGCTATTTTCCTGGGGTTTTGTTCCTCTGGAAATAATTTTGTCTAGTAATAATTTATAATCTCTAAAAACACATCTCCAGTTGTGATCCAGTTTCTATTATAATGCTGCTAATTTATGGAATTAGCATTACTACTGATGAAATTTATAATGCTGTATGTGATTATTGCTTCACTAATCACTATGTATTCCACTGCTAGCTGTATGCAAGATCATTAATACAGTATATGTATAAACATTAAGCTTAATGGAGTTAAATGATGATATGGAAAGGCAGGATGGCTAATTAATGATCACACAAACAATTAGTACTCTTTCTTACTTAATTCACAAGCTGTTCTATGAGGTACTGCAGCCTTGCAGGGCAAAATTCAGTGCATCTCCTAATTACAAATAAGCTAGGGAGTGGTGAAAGCACAGAATACTTCTTAACCTTCTGTTACTATAGATTGGCTTTAAGCTTCTCAGCAAGATTTTTCCTGGTCAAAAGGTAATTTAAAAGAAAGCCCTTTCTACTAGCTTTATTGGACACCTTTAAGATGGAACCTAGTCAAGTTTTACATTTAAGAGACACTTAATGAAACAGCCTTAAATGGTCCTTAATTGGTTCATGTGAAATGTCTGTGTTGTTACTTAGTGCAGTACTGAATTTCACACTAAAGGCTTATTTCTAGTAACCCTTAACTCATGCTGAGTATACCCCTCTCCCTTGTGCATAGTCTCACCACAGACTGATATTGCCAGAGTAATTGTCTTTCTCTGTTCTACAATTCTGAAGCTTTTTGTCTACAGTTTTAATAAAAGCACAGAATATATTTTTTTTCTAGATCACCTAAATCTTTGGATTGATTAAATTAATTCTATCTTAATTCTACTATAGGACAAGCTATAAAAAGCATCTGTGTGAATTAAAAACCTTACATTCACTGTTTCTATCCTATATATAGACTTTAAAATAACAACTTGTGTCCTCTCAAATGCTATGGCTCAGTCCTGTTACAGAGGAAGACCTATTGTGAGGCACAGAATTTCAAACAGTCCCTGTCACAAAAGGATCAATGAACCAATAGAGAATTCCATGGCAAAAGTTATTTTGGAAGTTGTCATTAATACCATCGTCTCCTTTTAGTACAAGACAATATCCATTATAACTAAAATATTGGGTGATCCATCCACTCAACAATCTTGCAAATCACCTTTACTAATCAATACCAAGAACCAAATTAATTACATTTAAAACATTGAGTAGCTCTGGAGTTTCACATATGAGTACATTTAAATATCCTAGTGATTCATCATTCAGTGCTCTTCATTAACTGAAAATGGCTCAATAACTTTCATTACCTAGAAAAGTCCAATAATAATTTTAGGGCTTTGCAAGACAGTGCTGGTTCTTCAGGAGCACATAACAAGAGATACAACTCTGAGGTGTCTAATTATGTACAGTTATCTTAAACATCTTCATCAAACCTTGGGTTTTGTTAATGGGGTACTGAATAATCCAGGCAACAGGCTTGGCCAAATAATGACTTCTACAATTAAAAAAAAAACATCTTGATCACGCTCTTCAAAATAATTCCAGGAAGATATATTAAGCATAATGTAGTAAGCATATACTCAGAACACCTGGAAAGTGTTGCTTTTCTACTGCCCCTTGGGCACAAATCAACTGGCAGCCAAAAAAAATAGTAATTTAAAAATTTGTTTTCATAATTTTTAATAATTTATGGATTATTATGGAGTTTTTCAAGCTACCTCTCACATATTAAGCAAAAGTGTTTAAAAATGTTTAAAAATAAGTTTCATATGCATTTCAGGGACTCCTTCTGCAGGTGTTCTTGCTGAAGAAGGTTAATTTGGTAAACTAAGAATAGCAACAATTAAGTTGTGTTCCACAACGTATGGACAAAAAGAAAACAATACAACCATAATGTAACAAAACCAAACATGAGAATTAGGATATGGAACTGTGTTGGGGACTGCTACCTGACTGCACCTGTAAACATATAAATAAAATATAACATTTAGAATAAAAACAAGGAGTGCATTATTTACTATTGATTTTCAAGGCAGGGATGATAACAATGATAACTGTGATTTGAAATGCTTTTCATTATTTGAGTAAAGTTTAAATAACTACTTTATGGTCATTCTTCTACTAATTCTCTAACTGATTTGAACAAATTTCATTTCAATATGAACCTTGTCATTTGATATATGCCATAGAGAGGAAGAAGAGAAAGAGTTGAGGAAATATAAATGTCTCATTTTGAAGAATTATACTTCGCTCTTCCAGCAGAACATGTCATGATTAAGTAGTAATGATCACTTTGAACCATTACTCTGTGTGCTCATCTGCCAGCAGAGATTTAAGCCACTTTCATGTCATACAATGGTAAATTATTCTGCCAATTCTATTAGTGTTTTATTTCCCACATATCTCCACTACATTCTAGGAAAAATAGTTCTTCTCATTCTGAATTACAAATCTAAACACTCGTGGATGGTTTACTTGATTGAATATGATAGTCTATTATGTAAAAAAACTACTGAGAATTTTTAATCAGGTAATCATTGACCCAACTGACTTAAATGCTTCAGACAGAGCTGTTAATGTCTGCTAGGTCAGTGGAGTTGCTCTGCATGTGCTATTAACTCATAAACTAAACTCCTCTTTGAATCTGCTTAAAACCTATTAGGAAAACTGACTAAAATTTCTTTGCTGGGGAATTCCAAGCTGATATCTTATGTCTAATTCACTCCACGATGCAACAAAAGAAAACCTGAATACTCCCACAAGAGACTTAAACAGAGTGATACCACAGGAAAGAGCTGAGGAGCTGAGTAACTTACTATGGAAATTCCACCTGCTTTAAACTCACTCTGTGCTGAAGACAATTGAAACTGGTTGAGGTGTTGAAGATATTAAAAGAAATTATTGTGGGATATGGGAGTATAGAAAGCACATTCTCATCACTTCTACGTGTGATTCAAATATCCCAAGCCACAATTCATGAAAATGTCCCTTTGTATGTAATCCATTGAGAAGAGATTGACTCCATCATCTTTGCAATTGCTCTTCAAGTGGCTGTAGGCAGCTATTAGAATCTTTGCCAGATTAAACAAGTGCATCTCCCTCACCCTGAGGGCTGCTGCTGCTTTGAGTCCCTCATGGTCTGGGCCACCCTCCACTGGACCCACTGCAGTTTGTCACCCTCCCCTACATCTGGAGAGCCTGAACTGGGTGCAGTGTTTGAGGAGCAGCCTCAGCAGAAGGGAACAGACATATATAATGTAGCCCAACTGGGGATTTGTTTTATTCACGCTAAGGGCCACTGGCAGCTGTTGTCAGTCTTGCATAACTCCAAATCCTTCCCGGCAGTGCTGGCTGTCTCTTGGCCAACAGGTTCCCCATCTACATCTGTACAAATTTTTGTGCTTCACTTTCTTCATATTTATTAGGTTTATGTCAGCCAGATTCTGGAGTTTTTCCAGATCCTTCTGCACTGATGCAGAGGCATTTTGTTATGTCCCACCCCTATTAAGTATCATCTGCAATTCAGCCTACTGTCTATTTACCTGTACCATCAGATGACTGACAAGGACTTTTGACATGAGCAGGAATTTCTAAAACTCCTAAAATGAACTACTGTGCATTGGTTTTCTGTATTCAGTAAAAATCAGAATCAGCATTTTTTTTTAATGTGTAAATGTATACCACCCAATACACATATACAAATGTTTCTATTCATCATATAGACAAATAAAACTGAATCACTATTTTGCCCATTTACAGGCTGTACCACTCAGATCCATTAAGACTGGGGCAATTCTAAGCACGTCATGTACAAAAGAGGAGCCTGGTGAATAACACTGTAGGGAAAAAAACCTGTCTTTTCCTCCCAGGTTAGGCAGAAGGCAAGCAGGCATTTTCAGCATTGTGATTTTGGAGACAGGTACCTCAGACCCACCTGCTTCCTGAAGCTTGCCAGACCACTGCAGTTATTTTGCACAATTCTGTCACTTCAGCAAGCCAGCATGCAAATCCTCCCTGTTGCACCTTATGTGGACACACCTGCCCAGTTCAATGTCAAGCACAAAACAGAACAATGGGGGTTTCCTGTAGTCAAAAATAAAAAAGGACTTGAAATGTCTGGCTTTAGAATGCCTTCCAAGATCTGTCTCTTGTGGCTATCTCAAATTCTAGCAAAGCTTTGTTTTTTTAAGAAATGATTTTATAAAAATAATTTTTATACAGCAGGAAAATGGGAAGGATCTACATCTACCTAATCCATTTTAGTTATCAGTAAGCATTTATTAAAATTAAAATGTCTATTTGGCATTCTTTTTCCAGTCTTACATCTTTTACAAATGACATATGTATTATAGAGCAAACAGATCTTCCCCACAAACACAACTTCTGAAATAAAACAAAACTTATTTAATATAAAATTACATTTAATTCATTCAATGTATAGTAAAGGAGCATTTCAAGGCTTTTTTTCCATAAGTGGCAGATGTTATGAATAATAATCCATAAAATCCTCTGAATTCTAAAGAAGTGTATTACATAAAACTTTCATTTAAATCTTTCATAGTGCTCAAATACACTGAACAATGATAGTAGTAAAACACTACTGGCAAACCATTAGAATTAACTGAAATAAAAATTGATATTTTAAAAATCATTTAAAAGGATAATACTGCTCCCTGTAGATCTCTTCTCAACACTTTATGTAGGCTAAACAAATGTAGCTACCTACTGAATTACTGCAATTTCTGTTCCACAAACTGAAGTGCATGCAAATTTTTCTGAAATAAAAAGCAACATCTGCCCTTTAATGTGCCAGAGAATGTAATAGTTTCACCTTAAGAAAAAGAAAACCAGTAAAAATGACCTTATCCTTTTCATCCTTAGATATCTTGGGGGAAGAAAATGAAACAACACAAATAAAATACGGTTTAGTGGAAAACTAAACATCTTTAAAAATATTGTCCCAATAGATGTTAGTTTACAGTGGATCAGCAGTGCTAAAGGATGAAGACAAGAGCAAGCTATAAACTGCTTCAATAAAAGCCAATTAACCCCTGCTTGCTGCTGCAGCCCCTCTGCCAACTGTGCAATGTGCACTGGGACCGTGTAACTCCAAGAATTAAGCAGTTAAATGAACACTGCCAGAATAATTACCCACTGAGACAATTACAGTCACTGATGCATATGCAGATCCAAATCTTGTGCTGGTTTGTGGCTTTCAAAAGCAGGATGTACAGTACAACAGAAGGTGTTTTCCAGTCATCTCCTGCTAATATCCCCAGGCTGGGAGACCTCTGGAAAGATAAAAATCAGGCCTTGTTTATGTGAGGATATTGTATACGAATGATGGATGCTTCTTCCTTTAAATTAACCCAACTCAGTGAAGAAAACCAAACTTACGGAGTCAGAGATGACTAGAAAATATTTTCCTTGTTAGAGTTTTAATGTGAAGGTATCACTTCATTAAAGTTATTGAACTGGAATGCACTGCAAGAAAGCTAGTGCCTTCAGTAAGTGTTTTTGAAATGCTAACTTTTGTTTAAAGATCAGCCAAGTAGCAGAAAATGCTTTGCTACACAGCAATTAATTTTAGGTGTGTATCACTTCCCACAGTAATTCTACACCTTACATTTTCAAAATGTGTTTGCAGAAAGTCATGGCTCTGCCAAACCTGATTCTGATATAGATTTTACTTCATGAACCTCCCACAAAAAAAACCGAGCTATGATGGCACTATATTCTTTCAGTCACAAGTAAATTATCCCCTCTTCTAGACACAATACAGCAGTGATTTAATTTTGTACAGCAGTACTATACAATAGAAAGTGGAAATAAATGAGTCTACAGGATGAATTGGTTCAGACAGAATTGCATTACATAGCCATCTGATCAGGGTTTAAGAGCTGATTTATTGCCAGGCATTGTCTACACATAGCACCTAGTTTGGAATATGTTAAAAACTCAGGGAATTCCCTACCTGTAGTTTTGAGTACCTTAAATTTGCATTTCATTTAATTTTAATCACTTTCATCTATAAAGTACTCTCTGATATCATCTGGGTATTGGTAGAGTGCTACTTGCTGAGTCACTCATTTTCCCATTCATCAGACTCCTTGATTTCCATTTGCATTTTCATCTGTGCCCTCTCCATTGTGTTCTCTGAGCAGTCCTGGATTTGGTGATACACATCAATGATATGCTATTTTGTAAGTTATCTGCAGTCTCAATCTAACCTCTTACCATGCCTGAAAGAGTCTATATGGAGACAGCAGAACAAATTTAAGTATTTGCTTTAATGTTTTGAAACAGTCCAATTCTTCTTTACTTTACTAAAGGCTGATGAAAATTCATCAGTATGTCTGAAAATGAAATGCACAGTCATTAATGCAACAGTCATTAAGTTGTGATTATACTGGAAACACCACAGCACCCAGAGACTGTACAACTAAATATATACAGTAGAGCAAACAGACAAGGAAATTGCAATTAAACAAGGTTAATATTATGTTGGCTCTTGCTAATTTAATGCTCACAGCAACCAATATAAGACTGTCTTGCCTCTGCTCCCTCACTGTTGAGACAGACAAGTCTCAGTTCTCAGGATACACAGGAATAGTTTAGGACTCACTTAGAAAAGTGAATGTGAACGAGTTAATCCGATGGGTATTTCCCTCCTACAGAAGTCAAATACCATCCTCTCCCCTTGGATGTTTCAGACTGACCCCCATTTAGATCAATGGCACTTTATGTGTTTCCTACTTAGATCAATGACACCACATAAATGTGGCTGAAGGAATCAATTTCTTGGCACTTCTACAGGTATTTCACAGAGTTAATGAAACATAACATAAAAACAAGCCACATTCTGAAACAAAGAGGTAACAATTTGGAGCACTTTCACTAAAAATCACCGATTTATCCTTCACTGTACAAAACACAGTACAGTCTTTTCCCTGACTCAACTCCTGCTCCTTGGGATCCTTTCTTTGGAGTCTATTCCAGATTTATTCACTGCTCATCATTAATGGATAATTATTGTGTTCATCAATATTTACAACCACTATTTTTTTCTGATGCAGATACACCTCTCTGTAGTTTCATCTTATACCAGAGAATTAGAATTAGAATTCTGCCTGTTGCAGAGTTAGACAGCAGGTGGAGAATTCATTTTCCTTGACCTCACTTAGGATTAATTTGACCCAAAGAATTCAAAAGTACTGGTGAAGACTGTGAAGGTGTTAATAAATCCAGTACAGTAAACTGACATGGAAGATTAGCTTTTGCCTCAGCCTAAATGCAGAGGCTAAAATGTTGCTCTGGGTAATACTTGCACAGGCCTCAGAAGGGAATAAGGTTGTAATTAAAAACAGCATGTGACCTCTGGAAGACATAACAGCAGAAGCAGATTTCTGCAACCAGTAAGATTGAGGTAGGAACAAAAAAAAAAAAAAAAAGGAACAATATTTTTAAATAACTTGTAGGCTCCTTTTATCCTATTTTCAGAAGAAAAAAGGCAGAATATATGTCTGGAAAAACTGAGACTTTTAGCCAAGCAGTTTTTCTTGAGTAGAGATTTCTGGTGAAAACTTTGAAGATGCTTTTGCACAAGCTTTGGCAGATGATTAGGAATATAAGGTCTGGTATTCAAGACAGTCTCAAGACAGTCATCCTTTCAGTCAATTTCAAATTTTACACGTTTGCCTTTAGGAAACACTGTCAGGGATTAGGTCAGGAAAGTGCCACCACAGAAACTTCTAAGTTCTTCCTGAGTGACACACAGTGTATCTCCACCTTCTGTGGACTTCTCCAATAAACCTGGGGTTCAGCACAACCCAGGACAACCTTGTCACATCCTGGCTTGTGCTTGCTGCTCCCTGGCAGAGAAGCCATGGTACCCCACTTCTCTGCCAAGGCTGTGGCTGCTCCTGCTGGGACTGCCCAGGCAGCAGAGGGAACGTGCTGGAGTAATGGGAAGTTCCAGCCCCGCTGCAGGCAGGGCAGGGGTTTGGCTCAGACAGTCACAGCCCCCTGCTAGAGGAGTGAAGGTAGCTCAGTACAGAGCTGAGCAGAGACAAAATGGCACAGCAGGCAGAGAAAGCAAGAAAGATACATAATGAAAATACAGTGTAAAAAATGCATCACATATTTTGGAAATTAAAATAATATTAAATCATGTGGGAATGAAACCCAAGAAGCTGATAAAATATAAGCATTAAAAAGAAGTTTACAGTTTCTCTGTTTTGTTCGTTATTTGCTGCATCTAATGTCTTTCTTTGTAAATTTAACATTCTTGTTCATGCTGACTGTACAAAGTGCTGCATTCTGCCAGCCACTCTGTTAAGCTTCTATGAGAGATTAGTAAATTAAAAAAGGTGAGAAAACAGGATAAAGAAACAAAGTCTTCCCTGGTTTTTGTACTACAGTAATTTCCCCTTAGGCTAGAAACTTTTCTCTATGTATTTGGAGACAAAAACCATAAAGTAAAGTGTTAAAGGATGAAAATAGATTTTGGAGAAAATCTAATTTGGTAGAGTATCAAGTCATATGAAAAGGTTTTTCAAAAAGTGAATAATTTTCTTAAATTCCAGTGTGTTTCAGGGCACAAACTGGATTTCCAATGGAAATTTTTAAGGACTTCAAAGACTGATGAATTCTTTGCTTACTCTTCTGAATATCTGAAGTCAAAAAGTAGGCAAAAGGATTCACCTATTTGCATCAGTGTTAACAACCAGAATCATGATATATTTCCCCCAAGAGATATATGAAGAGCAGCAAGAAAAATGTATTCTCTATAGTGCAGTGGGATGACCAAGCATAATTAGTAAAGGACTGTATGGATGTAATTCCATTTAATGTTTAATAAATCTTATCTTTAAAATATTCCTCTGGTAGCTGTGCCCAAAAGATGCTGCTAGCTGCAGTTTTGGAAATTCCTTTCCTTAGGTGCTCTTTCTGAAAAGAATAACCTCTTTGCTACTGGGGTTTCACTGCTGAGGTTGTGATGCTTAGAGAAGGATTTGTACCAGCACTACAATTGCTAAGGTTGCAGTGTCTGCTGGGACTTTACTGAAAGCTTGTAAATTGTTTAGAACACTGTTCTGTGTGGATCCAGATGTGTCTGTGGAAATTCTAGGAAATCATCTGGGTCAGATTAAACCCAAGGGAATCAGCAGAGTTAAACAGTGCTTTTCCACAGAAACCCCAAACATTTCCTAAACAAAATAAGGTAATTTTTTTATACTCGAGGAAATCCAACAGTAGTGATAGATAGGATCACACAAGCACCCATCCACATGTTTCCAGGGGCAGGGAGAAATGGTACTGGTAGTAGCAAACTACCAGTATCTGGAATGCAAACTTCCAGCTATCTGGAATGCAGATTAATGGTGTTGATTAACTCACATGTATCAATAGCAAATAGAAAATTGTTCCCAGCAGCCAGCTCAAGGGAAGAAAATTGATGACAAGGTGGTGAAGGAGAAAGTGAACCTGAGTCATCCCCAGCACCACATATGGATGTGTTCCACTGAGAGACCCTCCTAAGTTTATTCTGCACTTTTTTCCTTGAGATATCCTATAAGCTGATTGTAGAGTGTGCCCCAAATTGTCAATGGAGAGCTACATTCTTAGAGTATAGGAAAATGGTTGTTCAGCCTCTCATATATTGTTTTCTCTTATTGATTTTGTCTTGATTCAAGAGAAATGTGCTCACAGGATCAAAGCAAATTATTAGCTTTGTAAAATCTCTCTGATTTCTGAACTAAAATCCAGTTGGGAGGAGTAGTAAAACAATTCTGTGTCAGCAAGTAATTTGGATTCCAATTTCACAAATACCTTCTCTTATCTACCTTTTTAATTTTTCTTTTAATTTCAAACAAATATGCTCTTTCAGAATTATGAATTTGGGAATAATTCAAAACATTTGGGGTAGGTCAAAGCATGTCTACTAGGAATGCCTTGCATGCTTCCTTTTTCCAGTTTTTACATAAACAAATTCATATGAAGTCTGAGAAAAAATGTTAGGTCACGTTTTTTCTATAGATTTAACTGTTTCTACAATTCTGCTACAGGTTTGTAGAGCTGCCATTTTTAGGTTTTCTCTTCCCAAAAGGGCAAATTGTATCAACCTTTTGGTTTTAGCTGCTCGAGTTTTAGAACTACAATACCAACAGACCTTTCTGGATTCTTTTGAAGCAGGAACAGTTCCCAGCATGCTGGAGAGCCAGTGGCAGAAGCAGCCAAGCTGTTACTATTTGATAGCAGTGGAGTGACAAAAGCAGCATTTCCAAAACTCTCTAAACAGGGATTACATGGTATCTCCCAATATTAAACTAGATCTGATTAATACAGGAGAGAAAAACACAAGATCAAATCTCTTCATTTTTAGATAAAAGCAGAATGTGTCTGAGTGGGAATACAAGACAAAAAATTGTTTTCCTGGTTGACTAGAATGGAGAAAAGTAATAAAGTCATCGCTTAATTATGGAGCAAAGCTATTTAACAAAATAACTAGGTAACAGGAAATTTAATACTAGTACATATAAACACTGCTCAAAACAGTGATTCAAAAAAGATTTTTCAGGACTATCAAAATGAGTTGCAATAAGGAGTCATTTTTCTGAGAAGATCCCAGACAGCCCCAACACTGCACCAGGAATTGTCACCTTTGACCCTGCACCCTGGTACAAATGTCACTCCTAGACAAGGCTGTATGGAATTACATACGAAAAGAAAATACAAATGGCATTTGGGGATAAACTCTGAGAAACCAAAGATGAAGTGATAGGTTTGTAAGACACCCTTTCCCTCCATATATTTTTGTGAACTGTGGGACCCATCCATTGTATCAGTGGAAATTAGATTGTGTTCCTCCATAATGAGAGCTGTGTTCAGGGGAAAAGCCAATGCATCTTTTTGTGAGGAAGCCCTGTGTCAGCCTGATCTTATGTCTCCCCAGTTCAATAGAAATGATGAAGAAACTGTGCCATGGATTAGCCAGGAACAGCTAGCACAGGAGTCTGGTTCTGTGACATGAGGGAAAGGGAAACCTTTTACTAATAGCAGTTTGGAAGAAAAATCTGCAAGAATCTGTAACCTCACTGAGTTCTATTTCCTGCCTGTCTTCTCTCCCCTTTCATCATTTATATGCCCCTTCAAAGCAAGGCTTACAGGCTCTGTTTGAGTAACGCTTATTATGGCCTGATGAAGTTGCTTTGTAAAGTGAGATAAAAAGGAGAGAATAGCAGAGGTTACTGAGATGGCCAGATAGGCAATTATTTCTATTCATATGACTAATCTTGCACAGTAAGTAATCTTCAAAAACCACCATTTATCTAAATTATCTGAACCAATTAGCAACACGGATATTTACTTATACTAATCTAGCAGAAAGCTTGCCCCTGAAAAAAACCAGGAAAGATATTCTTCATATACTGTCTTCAGACATACCCAGTATTTACATTATGTAGCCACTCCCCAGAGAAAATCAAATCTTTAGAAGCTATTTCTATAAAACTAGCAGGTTTTAATGTTACTCTTCCCTTGGGTCAGTCCCTGGATTTGCAGTGGATGCTGTAGCTTCAAAGACTAAAGAGCTGACAGAATCATCTTTAACATCATCTTCTTCTACATCTGTATTCATTAAGAAGTTCCACACCTTGCAAATCTCTGTTTTAACCCATCTAGAATAGTTAGAGGCAGAGAAATAATCTGATAAAGTATAATTTTATTTTCTACTAGTACATAAAATTTTATGGGCAGCCTATAATAACACACCTAATAAAATCTACCATAATAAATGACAAGATCATACAACATTATCACTGACCAAAGGCAAGAACCAACAATTTTCCCTTCAGTCATCTGGTAAGTCTATTTATCAGCATGGTCATGCTGAGTACTTCAAGAATGCTTTATTCAGACACACACTGAATGTTCTGGTTTTTTTCACAAACATCTTATGAGCCATTAATTTCACATATTTCACAGCTATTTCTTTTACTATCTAGAACAAGTCATGAAGAAAGAAGTTTACCTGATCCCATGCACCTTGTTCTTGCTGCTCTGTACAGCCACCTGCAAGAACACAGCAGGTGAAAGAGGGAATGCAGAACAAAGATATATTTTCAGCAATCTGCTTTCCAGGTCTAAGAGAGCTGGACAGAGAGAAGCACAGACAGAAGTTTGTTGTGTTTCACCACCTTACTGGGAGTCCTGCTTGGCAGGACTTGGCACTGGGCTCACCTTGTACAGCCCCATGGTTGTTCATGAGCTGTACAAGACTTGGAAATCCCAATACTGCCTCTCTGGCTTTTTCAGTTTTCTAAAGCATTTTATCAGTGAAATTTTCCAACGTAATGCTGATTCCCTGACAAGAAGCCTAAATTAGATATTTTATTTTCCAGTAGGTAAGGCTTATTCAACTCAGCCCTGTAGATTTTGTTATAAATATTACAAAACCCAATATGATCTTTGCAGTACTGAGTTCTAGACTAAGGATAAGTTACAGTGATGTCATTTCCTGTCTCAGAATTAATTTACTTTTATTTCTAACATTAGCATTTGTATTTATACATGTTTTGATTTTGTAGAAGCTTTCGCAGGAAAAGTACAGAAGTTCTTTTTTTAAGTCAAGATCTATATTAAGATCTCTTAATACATCTTTTTTTGGTCCTCTCAATATCAAAATATTTAAGATGCTTATTCATGGTCTGATTTTCCATCCCTATATTTAACTGGAAGGATCACAATTGCTGCATTAACCCAGCATCATGTGAACTGGCTCATAAAAATGGATGGTGTGATCATATCTGGAATTTACACAGGACCCTATTCAATAAAGCATATTCTGTCCTTACTGTAATATCATCCTCCAGAGCTTTAAAGTCTTTCAAGTGGAATAAAGATGTTGCTATAATGACAGTGAATGTAATGAGATTAAATGTAGTTGGGAGTCAAGGTAAATGGCCTTACATCAGAAAGAATGTAGTAACACAGATCCTTATAATGAAGACAAAGGATATTACCAGCACATTTTTGCTATATTTCTTTGGCAAAGCAAGGCCACAGCAGGACATGCTATGTAATATGAATTCTGTGTTCCTTTCAGTATTTTACATTTAATAAAACCTGCATGCTTTTAGACATAAAGGAATAACTAAAAAGAAGTATCTTCAATAAGCATAGAGATCTCTGTTAGCAATGGTAACATCTCTAAAAAAAACTGACAATCTGTTTTATTTAGGAATTAAAAGAATTTAATGTAAGAAATTGCTTTAGAATTGGGATAATTTTTTGCTGTTAAATCAAAATAATCACAGGGGAGAATTCAAGGCACATTCTGAGTCTGTCCAACAAAGGACATGCACACAGGTTTGCCCTAAGCTTGCACATTATTATGCAGAGCTTTATTCCAATAGTAAAGCCCAACTGGTTTTGAATTTTACTTTGATTCTATTATTTTTAACATTTCTGAAGGAATTTATTAATAATTTTGCCCTATTTAACTTGAGATTCTACCTTTCAATATGTGAAATTAAAAGAGATCCTCAGGAGTCTTATCACAGAAGTCAGCAAGGTCACAGACTGTTATCAAGCAACCAAGGATCTTTGAAATAATATTACCTTTAATGTTAGCAATGTCTGTCTTAAAGTGCTAACCTACACTGGGAAATAAGCAATAAAATATGACAATACAGGGTTCTGAGAGGTAAGATGATTTCTAGCAATAGCAAATCAGTGGTTTGTCACAGCAACACTCATCTATGTACATAGGAAACATAAGTTAGTAAACAGAACTTTCACAAAAATTTTTGAGTGGTTGTTTTTGCTCTAATTATTTATTTAATCTATTAAAATCAATATTTGCTGAAGATGAACTTTTTCAAAAAAAAAGTAAATGGATTTAAAAAATAATTTGACATCAATATCCCGATTAGCTTTAAAAACGTAAACCCTAAAACCATAAAGGCCCACATTTCTGAAAGCCTCAGATTCAATACATTCCCTAGAAATGTACCAATGGTGGTAAATGAAAATTAGCTCTCTCTGTGTCTGTGAGTAGCTACCTAGCTCTGTAGGTTTTCATATGTGCAATGACCAGGAGATTCACTCAGTAAAATCCCTAGGGATTGAAGGTGGATTGCTGCAAATCCACCTTAATTAGTTCTGCAATTTATGTGCCTAAACATCCTTTCCCATCCACCTGATTAGAAAGCAAGTTTTTGGATAGACTTCTCTTACTCAGCTGAAATAAAAATGGAAACAGCAGTATCAACATAAGCAAAGTGCACAGTGGAACATGTGCACTGCATGACAGGCATTTATTTAGGAGCTGCTTTCTAAATTAGTAATATGCTAATGTTTATGCTTTTTTCAAAAGACCTTAATTACTACAAAAAATCATTTGATTGTGAAAGGAAAGCAATAAAAGAGAGTTTAGCCTTAGCAGATTATGGTCTCTTACTGCTGCTGTGAGTAGGGAGGAGTATGAAAGGAAACCCTCCCTCTTGGGTACTGCTCAGGGCAGAGTCACCAGCACCAACAGAACTGCTTAAAGTCCTCATCTTGATGTCATTTCTGGTTAGCAAAGAAAAGCAACCAGCTCAAAGCCTTCCACATTTCTGTCTTTTTGATTTCACCTTCTGCAAGGCAGCTTGGAAGGTTTCTGTCTTCTGAGATGCTGCAAGACACCGCATGAGTTTGTTCTACCTGTCCAGACAGAGCATCCATAGGTCACGGTGGACTACACTGGAAACCAAATTAAGGGCAATTCACCTCAGTAATCAGCCAGCAAATCCTGCTCTGAATCTCAGCAGAGCTTGCAATTCACACAGCTTTATTTGGCCCTGCCTGCTATTGAATTTTTGCTAATCCTAACAAAAGCCAAGTTTATTCTCTCTTCTCAGAATTGACATCACTTTCTTAAGATTAACAAACTATCACTCTGTTTAATTGTCAGTAGAGCTCTCTTATTACTGAATCTGTGGTGTCAGACTAAACATGCTTTGTTGCATTGGTTTTCTTGTCTATGAAATGAGAGCTCTGATGGTAACTCAGCATGGCTAATGTAACCGAAACCAAGGCATTTTGAGAGGAAAAGTGCAATGCAAATGTGAAAGCTCAAGAATGTGGACAGGATCATCGGCACCTCATATGTGGCTAAGAAAGCCTAAAAATGTCCTGTTCAAATAATGTATTCAAATAGCTTACAAATATTGTCAACGCATGAAAACCTCAGCAAAAACAAGTTTGACTTTTGGAGCAGCACAGGAGTCCTGAAGTCCCTGTACATAAATCACTGAGTGTGAAATCAACTTGCAAAGCCCAAGTTCTCTATGTTACTTGAATCTTCACCAAAACCTGCCCCTGCAGAGACCCTCCTCTTTTGAAATTTTATTGTGATCAAAGCAAATTGAAAGAAAAGAGATTAAAAAAGCCTGACATACTTCCAATCCATGTTCAAGTGACGTGAAGTACTACAATGTTATGGAGCCTGAAGAGGATTTTTGCAGCAGTGTTTATATCACCTTCTGTTAAGAGCCCTTACTGTCTGCAGTAATAATAAATATTTTTTTTTCATAATAAACTTTATCATTTGAAGCTGTAAATAAGTGTAGGTAAGTGTTAGTAATGAAAGAACAGCACAATTTGGGAATTCAAAGATATAGTCAGGGCATTATATATACAAGAAGCTCTCTACTAATTATTCAGGTGCCAACAACAAGGGAGGGAAATTCTGCCTATCTTTAAAATTACAGAGGCAAAAAACAGAGTACAGCTGTAGCAATACAATGTTTTTTTTTCTTGAGAAGTGAGGATCTGAAGGACACACCTCAGATACACTTGTTGGAAATATCAAACTTTGTAGGAGCTCTTTGGAGGTGAGAACACTTTAGCTCAGAACTAAGTGCAGGATTTCCTCTACAGCTTGCCTTTCTCTCCATATGGCTCTTGTCACTCCTCCCAGAAAATGCTTCAGAAATTTAATTTAGCAATATAAACACTGGGAAGGTCAGTATAAGGGTAGATTTTGGAGTATTCCTATTTTTAATTTTTGGTTGTTTCTAAGAAACCATGGCAATAGTGACCAAATAAAAATGAAGATTATATTAGACATAAAGAGAGGTTGGAAGTGACTTTTATCACTAGTGTTTGCATCTATGAAGGTTTCAGCAAACAGACCCTATTATTACTCTGTTCCACTGATTAAATGCTTTAAAATCCTGATATGTTTTCCTATTTTGTAAGTAGGAAACAGAGGCAATATTTTATTCCATAAAAAAAAAAAAAAAAAAAAAAAAGATTCAGGGAGCTAAATCTGAGCCTTATTGGGAAAGCAGCATGTGGAATAAAAATTGCCAGTAGTCATCAGTTGTGTTTTATAATGACTTTAGGGGAAAATTTGGAAAAGAAAAAAGAGAGAGAGAGAGAGATTCAGTACCTCCTGTGCTGCCTGACGCAAGTCTAGAACAAAGTGACTCATTTGTGTGTTTTCTTTCTTTTGAACCTGGTGAGTGTTTGTTCCCATCTCTGTTCTCACAATCATCACTGCTATCTCCACTTTACTGGAAGATGTACATTTAGAAAAAAAGAAATCCTTTTTTTTTTTTTTTTTAAATTTCCTGTGCTGGTGGTAATTATCATAAAATAAGCAAGAAAAGTACTAAGAAGTCCCTCTTCTTTCAAACAAAGAAGAAAGCTTCTTGTAGGAAGATCTCACATTGACCCCTGCAGTAAGCAAAGCTCAAGGAAGAGACAAGCAGGTTGGGAAGTTGTCTGTTAAGTAAAAGATTGGGATAATTTTTAAGAATTCAATAATTTTCAGAAATTCTTGTTCAAGTTTGCTTATATATTTTCCCCTTACCTTTACATAAACTGAAATTATGGACAGACAGGATAAAGCTCTACAGAAAAGGGCAACTAATATGGCATGGTGGTGCTCCTTGTGGCAGCAAGAGTTCAGTAAGATTCATCTACAAAGCAGCCTGAGCCTTCTGAAAGCTGCTTCTTTCCAGTGTGCTCTGCATGCCCGAGCAGGTGAGACCCACAAAGTGCTCTGCAGGATGAAGAACTCTCAGGAAATACCTCAGTAAGGGTCAAAGAAATCTTCATAATACTCATGAAAATGAAATGGGGATTTGTAGATCTCACTCTGAACATTTCAATTCCTTCAGCTCTGCTGGATTCCATCTGAGGAACACTTTGACTTTGACTTTCCTGTGGGTAGGTAAGTCACTGACATGCTCTTGCAACTGTTTGTGAGAATCATTTTAGACTCACTTATAAAAGTGTGCCTGATGGGAACACTTCGGTTTATGATCAGAAGATTCATGCCAAATAAATGATAAGAACCACACAAGCAAAGCCTTGTCTGCCTTACAGAGCTTATGTAGCTTTAACTTTGGTGTCAGCAATAATACAGAATAAAATGGCAAATCCCACTGGAACCAGCACAACCCCTGTGTGCATCTGAATTAGTCAAGTAAAGATACAAAGACTCTGAATGGTCCCATAATCTTCTGATAAATGCCTAGAAATTTTGTAGTGCCTCAGATGGTGAAAGTATTTTATTCTACTCCCAAACAACTGCTTTTTAGGATGATTTTAATTTTGTTACGTATTTGTAGATATCAAAATAATTAGAAGTCAACATTTAAGAAACACTTCAGTATCTCCTGTAACAATGATTTGACTGTTATAAAGCAAAAGACTAGCTTTATTTTCTATTTTTCTCCCTTTGATTGGAAAGGGAACAACGATACTAAGCCAACAGTAACATTCTGAATATCATCAGGTTTATATTAGTGAACTCTTAAAACACATTAACACATTTACAAAAAAAGTAAATTTTAGATGTATTTAATCCAGCAGCTACCTGTTCTTTGAGTATTCTATCTCACAATGTGTACTAGAAGGACCAGCTGGTAAAATGACTTGCAGCAATGTATATTTAAGGGTTTTTCTTGTTTGTCTCCATGTCAGAAGATCAGAACTGCTGCTCTTAAAGTAACAGTATTACCTCCAAATTTAGGCATTTATCTGGAAACCTTTCAAATTTGTCTTAGAGTTTGCAGTTTAATTTCCCACAGATCCATAAATTACTTCTGATTAGTTATAGAAAGGTATCAAGACTTTCTAAATCTTATTTCAAACATGATTTTCTGAGGATAACAGTCATGGATGACCATGTTAAAATTTAGGAAATATCAGGTCAATAAAAGTAAATTTTGACTAAAATCTATTATATTTATGCTTTATGCATGTTTGTGTGTCTGACCTTTTCCCTCATTCTAGAAACTTCTGCTGAATTAGAATGAAATTCTGGCAGCATGGAAATCACACTGGGTTTTGCTATGCATTTTAGTGATGCCATGTTTCACTCAGCCTTTTTATAGCTCTGCTCTCATAACAACCATTTATAAGCTTTGCTCCAGAAGGTATCTTTGTGTGCTGTGGGCTCTGAATCTGCCCTGCTCTCAGCCATGCCCCTTCCACATGAGAATAGAAGCCTGCTCATCCTCAAGCCAATGCATTTTTGTTAATGGCAAAATAATATCAGCCCCAAGGTTATTAATCTCCATATCATTTTGGAGCTTCAGAATGAAGCAACAACAATTTCCCAGATAACTGGAGAAATTTCATATTATTTGGTTAAAACATTAAAAATTCAATCCCCTCCACCAAAATCCCCAGAAAAAGGTAATGTCCACAAGCCCATCATCATGACAAATAAGTTAAGATTAGTACAACATTGACAATGTTTTTTATAGAAAATATATGATACTTGAAAAGTAATTTTTTCTGTAATTGTATTACGTTAAATATGCTTTCATAGATAGCTCCTAAATAGTCCCACATTAATTATTCAAGCAGGACAAAATAAAAAGAGAAAATGGGACACAGGCTGAATTGCAAAATGGGAATTCTAGTTTTTCATCATCTGCAGTTCTTCACAGTTCAGCCTTTGTTGTGTGATTTGTAGACACAGAGTCAATATTGTTGCAGGAGCCATATGCTCCACAGGGAGTGCAGGAGGCAACACTGCCCGTGTTACTGTGAGATGCTGAGTTGCTGCAGTTTGAGTGAGCTTCAAAATGCAGTGAGAACACCCCCACAGAAAGCCTGGGAGCGTGGGGAGGCCCTGGCACAGCTGTGGCTGCCCCTGGATCCCTGGAGTGCTCAAGGCTGGGCTGGAGGGGTCTCTGAGTAACCTGCTCGAGTGGAAGGTGTCCCTGCCCACAGCACAGGGGTGGAACCAGATGAGCTTTAAGGTCCCTTCCAACCCAAGCCATTCTGTGGGTCTAAGATAGACACAGAAAACACAGAGAAATTGTTTTCCACAGTGAACAAATATCTGGAAAAATGCTCAATTCTTACATGGGTTTTGTTAAAGGAAAAATGAACTAGGAAAATAATATTTTAAAATTTATGGTGCATTTCAGAATTGAAATCTTCATTTCAATTTACATTAGGATTCCTTTCATAAAGCAGGACACAAGCAAGCTATTCTCCACAACTAGAAGATCTACATTCTGTCAGCATTACATTCATTTCTCATCTGAATCTTTTCTGCAAATTCCCCCAATCAGGAAGGATAAAGTTCCAGAAAGATATGAAGTTTTGAAGAGATGAAGATATTAAGTTCCAGACAAATGTGAATTAGAGTCACCTTGAGCAATGCACAGGCACTCCTTGTCTTTGGCACACAAAGTCAGCACTGTGGCAAACACAGTCTGCTAACAAGAACAGGTTCAAACGAATGGAAGGACAGAAAAGCATGGGGAAGAGTTATGGCACTGTTCAAAAGGAGTGATATTGCAATATTTCCCTCAATAATTAAGATGTATGCCTAATGCATACCCTGCAGTCATGCTGGATGTACATCCTTGGTATGCACGTGCCTAGGACTGAATTTATCCTCAGTTATGTGGTGAAATAATTACACTGTGTCATTTATGCATTACTGTAAGCATTAGAACTTAGCTTCTTTTTATGTTCAGTGTGTAATTTGAACAACTTTAGCACATTTTATGATTTAATTTAAATGGAAGCTGCACAGAGCTTTAAACTCTCTAGCATATTTTCAACTGGAAATGTACTTACACTGAACCAAAGTTCATTCTTTTAGGTGACAAAAAAACCCAGAACTATGTAAAAGTATTTCTTTTTAAGGAGTTGATTCCCATGTGTAGTTCACACTAGCACTAATCTTTTTATGCAATAAGTATATTTTCCCTTTTCTGGGCTTCAGGATAGTGCATTCATCACTGCCATGCTTTCATGTGTGTGTTTGTATATTCAGGTAGGTCCAGTATTTCAAACCCAAAGCACACAGTTATATTTAAAGGTTTTTATATGACCTGTTCTGGAGTAAAGAGCAAAGAACATTGCTATTTATTTCACATTCTTTGTGATGGCAAATAAACCAACTCAAGAGACTTCATTTTAAATCAAATAAATGTATGACCTCTTAGGTGTTTGGAAATTACACCCTGTAAGGCACTAATTTCTTGTATGTCATCAATCAAACAAAGGGTTACAATTAAGGATTTGAAAAATTGCTACCTCTTTCTCTCATGTCTGTTTCTCTCATATTCTGTGTTGCTGAGTTAACTAATCCTAATTATTGCTTAATATGCTACTACCTGAAACAAACAAAAACCAAAACCAATTCTAATTTTAGATAGGAAGAGCCAAAACTCCAGAGTGTGGGAAAGATGTGCATAATTATTTTAGCAGTTTTTTTTTTTTTTTTGCAGTCATTACAAAACACAAAACCACTCCTCACTATTTCCTTTTTCAAACTAAGCAAAAATCTGGTTTTCTCCAAGGAATATTTCAATATCAAGATTCATTACTATGTTTGCTGCAAACCCTAGAAGATAACAACCTTTTTTTATTCTCCCAAAGTTATAAGAAGCACTTAACTTCTTTTAGTTAGTTACAGGTGTAACCTACAGATAGAGAAGAAAGCCCCAAATAGTGAGCATTTTAACAGCTACAAATATATTGTCACACCTCTGCAGGTCTAAGATACAGCAGGTGAAACATCCCCTAATATAAAGTGCTGCTATATAATACATAACTGTTCTATAATAAACATTTCTTGTTGCACACACAAGTGTGTAAAAGGTTTCAACTCTGCTAAATAGAGGAGAAAGTACCAGTGTTCTATGCTGCTGAGAGAAAGATGTTTTATTCAGTTTGGTTGATTTCATCTGTGTCAGCAATAAACCAGAGAAATATAGAAGAAAAGCACATAAAATGTCCCTCATTTCATTCCTCTCTCTCATTTCCTATGTTTTGCCTGGGAATGATAAGAAAATAATAATATTCATACAACTTAAACACCTAAAGATATTTCTACCAGAAAGCAGAAATACGTAGCAGTATATATAGAGATTATACTGTAAATACATGCTACAGGGTAATCTTTTTTTTAAAGAGGAAAACCACCTGTGTTTATGTGTATAACAATAAATGACAAAGAATAACTGCTCCAGATGTAAATCTCAGTGTACACTAATTATTAGTGAGGATCTCAGCAGCTATAGGTTAACTTTACAAATGACATTTCAGAATTTATGGCAAATGACTGAAATTTTTGCCCCAGCTAACAAGTATTCCTGTGTTCCTAAAGGCAGGCAGCACAAATATGAAGCGCTGTCAAAAAGAGATTTTTTTTTCCTCAGCCTGGCTCACTATTGATGTTTTGGGTTGTTGGCATTTTAAAAGTTTTTTAAATTTTTTCTTAGAGCAACCCAGGAGCACAATTTTTTAACATTTTCTTTTTAATAAGCTATACCTTTACAAGCATTTTCTCAATTTCATTGTATAAATTTTCTGCTTAAATAGCACTATCAGAAGGAAAATTGAAACCTCTGAACAGCTTTGACAACAATGTATCTTAATGCCTTTTCTCCTTGTTCTTGTGTCACTGATCAATAGACCCAAATGCCACGCATTCATCAAGCTCCAGGGTTTGATTGCAAAAGCTGTCTTAGCTCATGCTTATCTCTTGTGTCCTACACGCCTAGAAATGTCACAGAGGAGGAAATCCTAACCCTACATGTGTCAGCTTCTGTCAGATGAACAGAGCTCCAGAATGAGGGGTGTTTTGGCATTCTTTTGTCTATCATGAATAACTGGAGCAACAGTCCACTTCAAGGCAAAGAGAAGAAATAAAGACTCCTTGTTCCTTCAGCCTTTTTTCTCTGTTAATTATGGAATCAGCTGTTGATTTTGCAATCCTAATCTGCAGTCAAATTGAACTGCAGCCTCGTAATGCTGCTCAATATTCATTGACACCATTATCTTTGATACTTATTTATATTATTATATTCTGCAAATAAATCTCCCCAGTTCCAGATTTTAGAGAAGGAGAGGGGGAAAAAAAGTGGGGACACACACACACATTTGTTTATTTCCAAAGTTATTTAGAGAGAAATTAAAAACTGTTATTGTATAAAGCCAAAGAACTGCAAGATGTAAGAATGCTGCCCCATTGATTTGTCTGTTTATCAAATGGAAAAAGCCCTCAGAGCTTCTGAAAAGTGGCCATTTTCTCCCCCTCAGCCTGAGGACATAGACAAAAATAACAGAGAGGAAAATATAAGTGTAAATTGAGAGAACTCTAGCAGGTTCTCCTCTTCTACTTGATGTTATTGTTCAAGTTATTACTAGAGCCTGGGACAAAGGAGATTCAGTTTTAAGGGCACTGAATATTCTTCCAAATGCCTTATTATGTTGTGAGAAAGTTAATGACATATGTGAGTGTACCTCAACAGTCTCACTGATCTCTGTAGGAAAGTCATTTAACCTCTCTTTCTCTCCTCCCTGTCAAAATAAGCAAGAACATGCATTTGTGGGATTCCTAAGAGAAAGAAAAAATTATCATTTTATTTATCAAAATCTACCATTTTGATTCTTATTCTTCTAAATAGCATTGCCCATTCTAAATAATTGAAAAGCTCATATGCATTAGAGAGGATATAAACTGAAGTAGTAGCACAGAGAAAATGAGCATGTTAAGCCCATTCTAAGATATTCCTAAAGAGCTAGCTGAAAGTGCTATCAAAGGTAACAAATGTTACATGGTTTAAGAATTAGGCCAAAACAAATTGAGAGCAGCATATTACATCTGTTTCAGCTGGCAAGAAAACATTTTGCTGCTTTCAGAACATGTTTTATGTGATGCAAAAACTCTGTCAAGTGTCCCAAGGGGGGGTTACAGTTTTGCTTCAAACTGTTGCCAATGAATAAATAAGGACAAAAGTCCTTTACCATTTGTGCAGCAGTGAACACACTGTCAGAATTAAGCTGGCAGCAAACAGGACACTTCTCCCACTGTTATAAGACACAAATTCAATCAAATTATTTACAAAAACATTGCAAGAATTCTTCCAAACCTGAAAATATTTATTAAACAATGTGAGCAGTTCAGAGAAGTCACTCATCAGGCCCTTTATGCCTGCATTAAAAACCTTAATCGTCTTCAGCGGGAGATCCTGCCCCTTGGACAAAAGAAGAGCTTGTCCTCAGCCCCACCAGGTGAACTGTGATGTCCTGCCATTTTTCAGCCTTGATTCTTAAACAGCAAACCTCCTTCTGTGTGTGTTTCATGCTTTTCTGTGCTACCATACAGAAAATTGTCCCAATAACATTCAGAGCAGATATGAGCACCAGGCATCATCTTGCACTTACACTGCAGTTCCTGCATCCTGCTCCTCTTCCCTCCCTATCCCATTCTGTTTTGCAGCTTGTCTATGATTTGCATGTGTTTATTCATTGTATCTTCATTTAAACTATTGACTGATAAGAACACTGGATTAGAATTTAAGAGAGTATTTTTAATAATTTGCTTTAATTAAATATTTATGCAAATTACTCAGAAAAAGGAATATTCTCCAAAATTATATTATACTATTTGAAAAAGAATTATAATCAATTTTCTTTCAAGAATATTAGTTATTGAAAAGTTGTCTTCTTTGAAGATAGAAGAACTATTTATCTCTGTTGCTTCCTGGTAAAGATGAATTAATTTAGTTGCTTAGAAAAAGCTTTTCACATGTATGGGGAGTGTACTCAATTCTTTGTTGTTTTTTATTTTGATGATACAAAATAAGCTAATTTTTTTCCTGCATTCTGATGTCTAATTGTATTTCCAGGACCAACTTACTTGAAAGCAATGAAATCAATTACACAAGTCTTTTCAATAGAATGAATGTATAAGGCTTTTTTTAACATGGTAGATTAATCTTTTTTGATAATCTCAATGTTCTTTAATTAACTAAGAGATAATTGTACTTGCATTTTCTTATTAAATTAGCCCTTGAGCTAATATTTTTTCAGTTTTGAATATTTCAGATGTAAAAAGGGCTAGGACTTTTTTTTTTAGGTTTTTTTTTTTTTTATGCAAGAGTAAAATATCTTTGTGGGAGAAACATCTCAATTAACATAAATACAGTTTTCAGCAAAGGTTCTCAAATACTCAAAGGCAAGTAAACTTCATGCTTTGTTAACAAAGCATAACGATTCCAAAGTACACTGAGAACTGCTGGTGTTCCACAGACACTGCAATTGCTGGGGAAAAAATCTTCCTGCAGCCTTGAAAGGCTGAGGGGGTCTGAAGATGGCAAAGACCCACAAAAACAAGAGCAAAGTCAGGTGGTGGAAGAGCTGGCAATCTCCTGTCCCTGGGAATTCTGGGGACACCTGTGGATAAAGCCCTGGAGACCTGCTCTGTCAGGGTTAACTGTGCTTTGAGGAGGAGGCTGAACTAGAGATCACCAGGGCTCTCTTCCAATTGGAAATGTCTTGTTCTTCTGTAGAAACTCTTCACTTTTATCATATTCCCTTACATTGTAATGATATTTCCCACAGAAGACTCATCTACAAGGTAAACAAAAGGGTGTTGTCAGATCTTGCCCTTTTCCTAATGTGAGTTACAGCCAGTTTTGCCTCTGTCACACTCCAGATGTGCAGCAGGGGGTTTGGTCTGTGAGTGCAGACACCTGTGAGCTCAGGCTGGGCTTTCTTCCCATTATTGCTGCACATCTCTCACCATCACACTTTTGATTTATAATCTTACCATCACTATTCTGTAGTCAATGCCTTACAAGGAATTTTTAAAACTGAAAAAAGTTGAAAACCATTGGTCTAGAGAATTTCAGAGAGAAATTAGTTTTCTTAGTGAGCACAGCCTTACAAGCAATCGCTTTTTAAAGTTAAATTCCAGCTGTCTCTGGAGACAGAAAGTGAAGACACTGATCTTTTCACAAATAAGTCATATGGTGTTCTGCACAAGGCTACTTTCCAGACTGAATCCAGTTTATCAGTGCATTTTCTTGACAACCTTGCCTTGGAGAGAAAAGGAGAATTTCCACGACAGTGGGACAACAAATATGTTACTTAACTTTTCAAATTAAGATCTTCACTCTGCAAACAGAATCCCAATTTTATGTCCTACAAGAAGTCTTAAGTGACAGGGGATATAGAAATGTTCATATAGGATTCTGATTGAACAAATTAGAGATTAATGTTAGTTTGAATAATTTTATTTCATTACTGGCTATATATACTGAGATAGTTTCTGAATTTTTGTCAATAAAAATATCAAAGGTCATTTGTAGAAGATTCTCTGTGCTTGGATAGTTCTTTTCTCCCCTGGGAGCTAAAACATTATTTTAAAGATTCATACCAGGGCTGGAAGGGACCTCAAGAAGTCATTTAATCCATCCTCTGTTCCAAGGCAAGATCAAACATATTAATCTTGACAGATATTTGTCTAGACTGTCTTTTTAAAAACTTCCAATTACAAGGATTCCAAAATCTCTCCAGGCAATCTATTCCAATGCATTGCTATCATTACCTTTAAATTTTTTTTTTCCTACTAACTGATCTTAATTTTCCTTATTGCAGGTTAAATCCAAAACTGCTTGTTCAATTGTCATTGACAATGAACTTAGATTGTTTCCTTCCTCTTACAGATCTTTTAAAAATGCAAACTTCTTCCCAGCCATTTGCTCCTATCTTGTCATCCTGCCAAAACACAGTACCTTGAACATATAGAGGTTGGACTACATCCTAATTTTTTTCCAAACATTGTTGGCCAATTTTGATAATTTCTGTAGAAGTTCTCCAGGGAGCATCTGCTCACGGGCTTAACTCCCTGCACATACCAAGGAAGGCTGAACAAAGATGTCTCCAGGCTCCTCAGAAGGTTCTCCTTAAATTCTCCTAGAAATTTTCTTTCTTTATTTAATAAGGTGGTAATATTTGATGACTGTGATATGTTTCTTACCTGATTAGCTGCACAGCAGCTACCCAGAAAGTTATTAGTTCCTTGCTGATGGGCGTATTCCCTTCTAAGCTAATGGCAATGAATCCAGGATTTACTCCTAAACATCCTAAATAACTTCCCTGAGGTAGAGCTCTGATGCTAAGTTATCTTTTCTGTTCCTTCCATGAATATACATAACCCAGGACAGAAAAGGGTACAGGTAATCAATCACATTTAAAGCCCTCAATTGTGTAAATCAATACAGTGGTTTCAGAGATGCATGAGAAGAGTTAAACAGTGAAAGAAAGCTGGAAAGAGATGGTTTGGGTTTGTTCTTTGTTTTTAGAAAGTTTTATAATTAGTGTTGGGGCATACTGGGCACTGAATTCATTTCCTAGTATCACACATAAAAGCAAGCTGAATTCCTCTCAGTGCAAAACCAACCTCAAGCTACCTTGACAACAAGATAACAATAACCCTGTAATTTCAATTGTTCACTCTTTTTTTATGGGTTCTGTATCTCAGTGAAGTCTCATCTTCCCAGCCCAGTGCCATAGGCTAATAATCTGTAACAAAACTCACCCTCAAAAAATGTCAGATATAATGAAAAACACAACTTCACAGATGAGAAAGTTGGCCCCAGCTAAATCCTAAGGGCCCTAGCTCTCAGATTCTGTAGGTTCTGCTGTTTCATCCTCTAACCCTGAATTAGAAGGCTGTGTGAAATTGAACTATTCCTGCTTCTTTCTACTGAATCACTCATTCCCATCAAAGAACAACTGACTTCCAAAGACTGAAAATTCCATTGCCAGTTGAGAAAAAAATTACCTCAGCAGTTGAACCCAAAACTTGACCACTCACCCTCATGATGTGCCAAGTGATATTCTTATTAATGAAGACATAGTTCTTCAATCGCCACTTATGGAATTTGAGTGGTTATCACTCAAAAATGATAAAGTATTTCCTCCCACTTAGGTAGGAATTGGAATATTTGGATTGGTGAATAAGCATTGAGCCGTAACTCCAATGGCCTTTGATACACTACAAAAGTTGAAAAGTTTCATTTTAATTTGTGTTAAAACAATTATTTTCTGTCAGCAATCTAAAAAAAAAAAATCACCCCAAACCACTTCTTTGCTTCTGGCTTTTTCCCTGTCTAGTCTAAACACTGAAAATGTCAAGTTTTCTCACTAATTAAACATGTCTGTCTTAGACTCCACTTCTATCTTTCATCATAATGGTGCAGAGTTCCAGGGAGACATTATATATTCATGTTTTCAAATATAAGATGTAAAAAATACAAATATAAATTTAATGCAGAAATCTCTTAATGAGCAAAGCAATTATGACATGGGAGAAATGAAGGAATTAGCCTTCTAAAAAGTTCTCAGTATTTATGGGCTCAGGGCTTCAGAGTCTGGTTAAAACAAATTTTTATGCAGATCCTCTACAAAGTAGAAGGGAATGTGAGTTATTAGTGGAAGTCAGGTAAAATATGTCTAAAGAGAGAGGATAGTATCACAATTAAATTTACAAGATAAATTATAAAATACTCAATTTTTAAGACTGGGACTGAAATCTTGTAGGAAAAGATTCTTGATATTTCAGTTCTACTGTCAAAAAAACCCAACAAATCAACAAACAAAAAATATTACAGCAACAACAAATCCTAAAACTTCAAAACTTTAGCAATAAATGGTTTTGTGAAGTCCAGGTTTAAAAGTGGCTGAAGCTTCTTGGTGCTTGTGTAATATCTCCTAGGTTATAGCAGCTGAGAGATTTATAGCATAAATTCTCATTTTGCTGCTTTTTGTCATTTTCTTTGAGGTCTCTGTGTTTCTAGTGATTATTATGATTAGTAAACTGAATTTAACAAAAATGGAAAATACATATTGCCAGTATTTTTCATAAAATAAGGAATAACCTATGAAAGGAGTAGTGTATTTCAATGGAAAGGAACTGTAATCACAGAATAAATTCAAAAGGTCATCAAATGTGCAATATGAGCAACTGGGAAAATTAGATGGAAAAGAAACAAGAAATTTTAAAATTCTTTCAAGCAAAAAGGATCAGAGTAAAGCATGGAGAGTCATCCTTGCTCCTCCATTATGGCTGTCCAGTGCCAGCCGGAGGCTCAGACAGGGCTGTCCTGGCAATTCCACTGCTCTGTTTGCACAACTGCAAGGTCTCCATTCCAACGTGCAGCACAAGGAAAGGGCCACCTGTGTGTCAGGACTGTCAGAACAGGGACGGCTCCTGAGCACACTCGGGGCAGACGTGAGCCTACACAACAAAGTGAAAGCTGAGAGTGCACAGGGAGCTGCTCTGCACCTCCCTCCCAGGACGTGGTTCCTGGACAAGACCTGAGACACTTTCCTCCCCTCACCTGGAAGGAGCTCTGCCACCAGCTCTGCCTGGGGAACATATGTTCAGCTGATTGCACAGCACAGCTCAAAATGCAGGCTTTGGAAAATCTCAAAAAAGACAAGCATTTGCTGGCCAGACATGCCGTGGAAAACTGCATTTTGAGCAGAAGCATGGCACATAACTTTAAGAAACAGATCTGGGGAAGGTACCAGACAGACAAGTATTGCCATGTGGGCTGGCTGTGGTCTTCTCTAGGGCGCCATCTCAGCACTGAAATGGTGCCCCAAATGTTAGTGCAGCACTGAAGAACTGGCACACAACAAACCCCTGGGGATCACTGCCTTTTAACCTATCAGACTCTCCTGTAAGAGAGCCCTTCAGAGAAACTCAACTGTGCAGGAGAAGAGCACACCACTCGAAGCAGAGCTGCACCCCTGGCACCTTCACCTTCCATTCCCATTTCTCGATGATGCTGCCCAGTGAGTCCCAAGGCAGTGGCAGTGGGTTGGGAAGATCGAGTGCTGGATGAAATTAAAATGTTGCAGATTTAGTAGGCAATATGTGGGTACAAAGAAGGGTACAGAGTTGTGCAGTTGTGGGAAGAAAAGAGTGAAAATATGAAGTGAGATTTAGGGCAAGAAATGACATTAAAGGGGTGTTTGGGCAGGGCTAACAAAGGATTTAAAAAAGAAATTACTCAAGCACTAGTGAAAGAGAAAAAATATGTTATAGCTGGATTATTAATGTTAAGGAAAACCAAATCATTCTGAGAATTTTAATCTTGAAATATTTTTCAAAGTACCACTCATCTATTACACAAATCACTCAAGCACTACTCCTGAAAATCCATTAATGGCTTCTGATTGTGATAATTAAACTACTAAAATAATTAACCTCTTTTTCTGGTATTGGTTTCATCATCAACACCTTCTTTATATATTCGTACTCCATCTTTCTCACCACAATAAGTACCTCTAAGAGCAGCAAGGGAGTCACTCAAATTCTCGGTTATAAATCCCATTTATGAGGCCTTCATGCCTTACCCTCTATGTTGAATGTTTTCTTTTAAATCCTTGCCAGATTTTAACAAGCTGACATGCAACATTACAGAAATTGTTGGGTAGTTCCTATACTCCTCCAGCCACCTTTCCTTTGCACTATGTCAGTCTCATCCAACTGGAACGTCACTGTCCCATTTTCTTCCCTGTGCCCTTATCAATTTTAAGTTCTTTTAGCAGATAATTCACTTGTGAAATATGTATTTTTGACCCTTTCAATATGAGATGTTACTTCACCTTTTCATGGATATGGTTTATTTCCCCTGCACAATCAATATTATTCAACAATGTTCTATTTTCTTAAAAATATTTTTACTCACATCAATCACATGTTTTTCTTCTCTCAGGATTTCTCTGGTTTCTGATTTAATAACCTTAGTTGGCAGTGTAAAATCTCCCATCAATAAGATTCTTTCCCAGACATCTCTCCTGAGTGACTATTCTCTCTGCCATCTTCTATTCTGACTCGCTCTCTTGATTTTGTATGACCACTTTCAAGTTTTTTATTAAACATTTTCTTTGGGCTCCATTTCTGTCCTCACTAATCATAAACACTTTGTCTGAGAACCATTTTCTTTTGTGCTCCACTCCTTCAGCACAAACATTCCCAGCTATGCCCATGAGGGTTACATCAGTAACTTCTCACTTAACACTGATCTCTCACCCTCCTTCAGCTTCAGCAGAGTTTGAAAATGACTATTGACATCAGCTGTGTCTGTTCCAATAGTAACTCAGTGACATCTCAGTGGAGCCAGGACTCCAACTTCATAACTTTTAATTAAAATGTAGATACATACATTCAGATCTCTGCACCACAGATTTCTCCAGGATATTCTGCAGCTCTAGATGAAAACTCTCTCTTTTCACTAACACAGTCATCTACTTTTTTGAGTGGTACTTTGATAATCTCTGAACAGCCTCTTTACAAAGAAGGAACAGTGTTTTTGAATTGACATACTACAGCTACAGCATATTTTATTGCTACAATAAACCTGTAGCTATTAAAGAAATTAAACAATGAGTATGATGTGCTTGAGCTTTTAGCAAGTGCATGTGGGTTAGTTATTTTATGCTATCTGACTCAGCTACTTCTGATGAACTGGCCAGAGAGAATACCCATATTGCTAGGAGAGCACTTTCAGAAGACTCAGAAGAGAAAACAGACACAAGCTGAACTTTCCTTTCCTATTCCCAGGGTCACTAACCTAGTTTAAAGTGATGTGACATCACTAGAGAAAACAAAAATCCTACCTGAACAGAAATTTTCCCCTGTTTATTACATGTCAGCCAGAACCAATCCTGCAGGCATATATGCCTAGGTGCATCTGTGTTTATGTGAGGAATGCAAAAAGCAGTAGGAATGTGGAAAAACTGCCCCAGTGAGTATTTCCATGACTGTGATTACAGCCAGTAAGGTCCTGTGTTCCCTTTTGAAGGATAATGAGTAAAGCCATCCAAAAAAAACAAAGTGAGGGTAGATGGCTGGTAAAATGTCCAAATTCTTGTCAATTTTCTATTATCACCCATGACTTATGTCCATTTATACAGAATCAGGACAGTTTTTTAAAAGTAAGAACAAGCTAAACAGCACATAAGGAAATGTTACCTAAGGCCTGGGACACCAAAAGAATAGAGGTGAAAAATCAGGAAACTATATTGCCAGAAATTTAGGAAACACTTCTATCCTAAAATTTATTTTTAATAGAATTCTTTATGATCATATTTTATTCTAACTGACATAGTGATATTTTAATTGACCTTCTGCATATTTGTCTTTCCTCTGCCTAATTATTTATGATGACTGGGCATGTAGGGACTATAAATGATGAATCAAATTTTCCTATAATTACTTTTGAATTTTTTACTATCTGCAATATACAAAATCCAAGGTCACAAAAGTTGCCACTTATTGGTGATTATAATAGGCCTACATTTTTCACATCCTAAAATCTGAATCTAAACATGGAAAAATGCCAAGTATTTAGAGAACCGAAAGGCCTTAAACAAATTTCTGGATGCCAGGCTTTGCTTTGGGAGGGAAAAAAATGGAACAAAACCTGCCTCTAAGGGACTATGAACATCTTACAAAAACTGTCTGCCTCATTTAAGCCTTCCATGTTTATTAGGATGTCTGCTCACATGCTCTGAACTTCAATGTGCTGATGACCTTACTTACAGAAGCAGCCATAAACTTCTGCTCCATTTCTGCTTGCACTGATAAAGGAAAAACTTTCTGCACTCAGAATTACAAGCTTTGAAGATGGTAAGGTAATTCAGAAAGAAATTTCATATTCCAGTGATAGTTTGGACATGGGAAAAAGTCACTACAGCAATAAAAGAAAGAAGAGTAAAAGAGTTGAATAGATAAAATGTCAACTAAGATGTTATATCCACCCATAAGGGTCTAGAAACTACTGCCATAAAAATTGGCAAACTTCTATTTACACAGGGTAAAAGGGCAAATTTAATGGACTGAATTATGCCCATTAATTTGTTTCATTAATTTCATTTTATAGCTTTGTGAAGATTTTAATAGAAGATTTAAGATGTAGCATGAGCTTAATATATCTGGTATTTAGCAACTGTGCAAAACAGTAGATTCATTTCACTAGGCTTAAAAGACTGTAACAAAGCTGGCCTGCATTTGGACACACACATACAGAATTTTTATAATTCTTCAAACAAAACAATTTTTTCAAAAATTCCCTATCACAATAATAGCTAGAAAGCATTTAGTAGGTGTTAGTGAATATTCTAATTTTTAAAAAAACCTTTTCATCAAGTAGTGAGAGCAAAGCAACTATTACATGTACTTTCTCATCTTTGA
Source organism: Pyrgilauda ruficollis (assembly GCF_017590135.1). NCBI lineage: Eukaryota > Metazoa > Chordata > Aves > Passeriformes > Passeridae > Pyrgilauda > Pyrgilauda ruficollis. The sequence continues at coordinate 11,489,060 of NW_024511432.1, forward strand.
CGTTATAGGAAATGACATTAGAGTCAGGTGTGAAAAATTAGGTGTAAAAAAAAATCCATTAACAAATTGGCAGGATTGACTTACCATTCAAATATATTTCATTACATTATAAATATATTTGAAGTTCCATGCCCATTATGTGAAATGCTTTACTGTAATGACATTGTGAAGAGAAAGTTTCTTCACAAAACATGGCCATCATGGGGTTTGTAACACTTTTCTAACCTTTCCCTTAGATGTGTTCCTTTTGGGTTTTTCCACAGAGTTTCCTTTACACAAATATTCTCTCATGAAGCTAAAGTCCCAGGGATTGTATTGCAGAGTTTGAGTACTAAAAACCCACGTAAAACCTGAGTAAGATGAAGCTCTATTATTTGGAACTAAAGCCTTTTTTACACTGATGTTTATACAGTAGTAAAGCACCGTAAAGCTCCAACTAAAGTGCAAGCAGCTGTGATATATGTGCCCCATTTATAGTACATGCAGATCATTTGTCAGATACACTAGCAAATCTAATTAGATGTTGTATTTTGTATTAATGTAAAGAAATATATTTTTGTGGTGCATTTTTTTTCCCCAAGGAAGTGTAAGAATAATACTGTTTTTGTTGCCCACATTAAAAACAGTTATAAAATAAGTACCTATGATAATTTGAATAAAAAATGCCTAAAGATTTGGTATTTAAAATCAATGGAAAGAAGTTGTTGGATTGGATTATCAAGAAGTTACCAAAAAAAATTGCAAACAATTAAACTATCAAGGGAAAGGATACAAATTATTGCACGGGGATTTAGAGGCATAGACATGTAATGAACTGTAAATTAAAGTCATTTATAAGGTACTGCTGGAAACCATATGTAAAAACAACTGCTAAGTCAGCAAAGGTGAGTTAAATTATTTGTCACTGCAAGAAAAAATCCATGGGATAGCCCACTGCTTACTTGTCAAATCTTGGCTGTCTTTGGAATATTTAAAACTGTTACTGTGTCCCAAAGGCAGCCACCAAGTTCACTGTCACTGCAACACTCTCAGCCACTTTCCCTGCACAGGTAAAAGAGGACACAGCCAAAAGTCTCACTGGGTGGATGTACAAAGTTCTTTCACCCTCTCTGCTCCCCCTCACTGTTAAAAAGTCAATTATATATGGTAATGGTGGTAGGGGAGGTGCTTTAGGGAGAGCAACAATCTCACAAATCTGAGGGATAAAAACAGGGATTTAGGGAAGTGCAGCTCTCCTCCTTCCTCAGGGAGGATTTCACATTAGAGTATCTGGTATGGACCTCAGAGATCTCCAGCCAGTCTTTAAAAGAGTCTTGGGTTTGTTTTACTTTTGTATTATCTCATTATTTAATGCAAGTGTGTATAGTAATACCTATCTTGTACCATTGCCCTAAAATGTTCGGAATTTTTACTCATTAACAATGATAATAATTCCATTTCATAACAGCATATCACTTAAGTAAAGATGCTATCTGGTGCCATATAAAGAGGCATAATGGAAAGCACAGCAAGAATCCTCAAATACCAATATTATTTAATTTTTATTGATTAAGATATAATAAAAATGCTATGTTGTAACAATACAGTGGAGAGAAAGAGTAAAAGAAGTCATTCTCATGGACTCAAGGTTTGCCACAATGAGAGTCATTCTCAGATTTTCTCTTGTTATGGCTGCTTCAAGTTTTAAAAAGATTCTGAAAAGCTGCAGAACTATTGAGAACGTAAAATGTATTATTACTTCTTTTTTTTCCTAAAAACCTTATACAGTAAAAGACATGAACATATGTTTTTAATTGCCTTGCTGGAAATTGCAAGGATAAGGCATATGAATAAATAATAAATAGCAAGTGATTGAATGGTTACCATGGTTAAGGTCTGCAGGATTTTTATATTGAATGGTAAATAGTTAAATATCTATATATACTCCAACAAGTAGACAGAGCAGGAAGAAATCAGCCACATAAATGTAGGTTTCTTCCTCCTCCTTTTGACTTGTTTCTATAACCCTCTTTTCCTTTCTTTAGTGCTGTTATCCTCCTCCCCTCTTTTGAAGAGAAAAGTGAGGGTTATTTTTTCCTCTAAAAAGAAAAATGATAAAGTGAAGATTGCGGGCTATCTGTAAACCCAGATTTCAGTTGGATGTGAAAAACTCTCAGTATTTCATACACATTTTGGTTTGTTAGTAGAGGAATGTTATTTCAGACAGTCATTATGTGTTACAGGTTTTATTATATGCCCCCCATAAATATTATACCAAAGCAACAGACAAAAGTCTTTAGAATTAAATCAAAACAATTCTACTTATGGGTGCAGTGGCAATAAAATACACACCTTCAGAAGAAGACATAATCTATGAATTTTATGGTCAACAAAAGCAACTTGTCAAGCAAAATGAAATAATTCAGTTATTTGAATAAATAACTCCTATAAAGGAGACCTTCCACATTTGACTGTAAAATACTATTAGAGAATATCTTGTCTTGCCTTTCAGCTGTGCTGACACACAGTTAATAAACTGGAAATAACATTTACCTCCATGCAGGTTATGAATTCTTAGGAACTCAAGTAATTTATTTATTTAGACAGTGATATTGAATTTAGTTCCCTCATTTCAGACACATGAAAGTTGCTTGGAATCATTCAAAGCTGGATATTGCACTTAAATGGTTTAAAATCATTTCACAAGCAAATTAAGTGTCCCATTTTCAGAACCGTCTATCCACAATTATTTTTTTAACAAATATTTACAGTCCTATGGGATGCATAGACTCTCACATTTGACAAAATTTTCTGAAAATGAATTAATGATAGGACGCATCACTCATCCTAAGTATTGGCTCTTCAAATTGTTACAGTTACACAAAATGACTCATGCAATTGCAATTTGTTCGGGTCCTTTTTTTTTTTTTAATGTATGTATCATAGAAAACAAATCATTTTTTGCTAAACGGTGATTTCCTTTACCTTAGACAATATTTACATGACACTTTTTTTTTTTTTTTTCAGAATGTCTGCCTTCCCTCTAGATGTAGAAGTGTTTTTGCAATGCCCTGCCTCTACAGCCAAGATTGATTTGTGGAGAATGGCCTGGCAAGCAAAAGGAGGGGAAGACACTTTTTAAACCTGTCATGGGCATTTCTCTGTCTTCTGTGGTATTTGAATTGTGTGTCCTTTCTGACAAAAAGGCCATTGCCTGCTGTGAAATAGATCAATGGGTGATATTGTGCAGTGATTGCTATTTGTTTAAGAGAAATCTCACTGACTGACCCACTTCCTGTAATGCATAAAAAATAAATGACAGAAGTAATATTTTTGCTCTTGTTTCACTTTCATTCATCTTATTTGATCAGCACTGAACAAAACTGACATCTCATCAAACCCAGAAGTGTATTTCTGCAGCAGGTTCATCAGAGGGTGGCATTTAAAACACAGACATTGCAGGAACAAATGTATTTGCTGGCTCTGTCCATGGATGTAAACCTGACCTTTATTCTGTAGATTTATTGACACCATGCTGCTTTGTATCATATTTTATTACTATGTGAAAAGCCTGGAAGGTCCTCCCTGTAAAACCACTCCTGATTTCTATCTGAAAATGTTTGTATCTGTAATAGATTCATCTAAAGATTGAGAAAACTTTAATATGTCTTAATCTTACATAAACCAAGATGACTTAACTACACTTTTTAAAAATGCCTCCACACTGGTCTGTGTTTTGGTGACACCAGTTCTTAGGGACACCAGGCAAGGAGAGCAGCATCACTGAAGAGTATTTTCCTACAGTCCTTTTCACCACCCCACAAAGCCTATGTGATAGCAATCATGTTCCAGAAAAGAACCTATTAAAAAGGACCTATTAGTCTTGTGATTAGTATTTACAGGTGTAAAATAGTCAAATAAACTCCCTGTACAAAACACAAACTAGGCTCCAACAACTACATTCCTAAAGTGATACTGGATTTACCTTGTTATGATGCAGTATACTGCCACTTTGTTCCTACAATCACCTAGGAGACACGTAAGGCTCTTAATAAACAGGGTATTCTAAAATTCTTTGGATTGATACATAACCATTTTAACTATAACAAGTACACAGATAACAGGTCTGTGACTAAATATTTTCTTCTGTGTGGGGAAATTTTGATGAAAGCAAATAAAAATTAACAAAGCGAATTTGAATCATGCTGAAAAAGCACATCTTTCCAACTAATTGGCAAAATAACAGTTTGTATTTCTTCAGTATGCTCTTTTCCTAAATCCCCTGGAAGCTTTCCAACAAGCCAGAACACTGAAGCACCATGCTGCTGAGCCCTATGTGAATCACATCTGTGTCGTTGTTTTCAGCCTTCTAGGCTTGAACATACTGAAAGAGTCAATGCTTGGCAGTAAAACAACAGGCTATTTTCCTTAAAGAAAGAAAAATCTATTATTCTTGTGCTGAAGTCTGAAATCCTAATATTTACCCTCATCTAAATTATGTGTAATTGAGCACTAACATAAACCAGCTTCAGATTTCCCTCAAAACCATTGTTTTCCTTTCTTAAAATGGAAGAGGAAAGCAAACAAAATCATGTATGCATTCCTGCATTAATTGAGGATAAAAGATTAGAGCTCAGTCCTTGAAGTCAAGAGATAAACATGGGAAGGGTAGCATAAAAGGGGCATTTCCACTTGTCTGCTAAGTGCCTGAATCTGCACAGATATCTGCATCGAGGCAGCTGCCCAAAATCACTTTACAGGCAATGGAAAGAAATGGGCATTTATAGAGGGCAATTTCTCTGACATACAATACCATCTTTATTTGGGATATGGGAAACCAGTGCATCTCAAAAGTAAAGCTTCAGGTAAGTAAAGCTTCAGGTAAAGCCAAAGGTCACGCACACTGATTTCAGTGAAGGTCTGGACTTACAGTTTTTCCCTTTGAGTGAATTTTAGAAATTTAAAACAGCAATTTAAAATAAACAACATCACAAAGTCAGAAGAAGGAAGGTACAGATTTTTTTACAAACACACAAAAGTCATTCATTAGATTTAGATTTCTCTAAATTTCTCACTTTTTAGATTTCACAGAAAATATAAGCAGAAAATATAAATTTCAGTCTATATAACTAAGATATCCTGTATTTAGTCATAGAATATCACATAATATATAGATATTCATAGACTATCCCGAGTTGGAATGCACCACAAAGATGTTTGAAGTTCAATTCCTGGTCCCTCACAGGACACCCCAGCAGTCCCCCCTGTGCCTGAGAGGGTTGTCCAAACTATTCCTGAGCTGTCAGGCTGGTGCTGTGCCCAGTGCCCTGGGAGCCTGGTCAGTGCCCAGCCACTCTCTGGGTGAAGAACTTTTCCCTGATATCCAACCTGTACCCCCCTGAGACAGTTTCATGCCATTCCCTCAGCTCCTATCACTGTCAGACGGAGCAGACAGCAGTGCCTGCCCCTCCTGCTCCCCTCTCCAGAAAGCTGTACCTGCACTGAGGTCTCCCCTCAATCTCCTCTGCTCCAGGCTGAACAGACCAAGCACCCTCAGCTGCTCCTCATATGGCTTCTCCTCAAGGCCCTTCACCATCCTCGTGGCCCCCTTTGGACACTCTCTAATGACCCAATGTCTTTGCTCTATTGTGGCCCCCTTTGGACACTCTCTAATGGCCCAATGTCTTTGCTCTATTGTGGTCCCCTTTGGACACTCTCTAATGGCTCAGTGTCTGTCCTCTACTGTGGCCCCCTCTGGACCCTCTCTAGTGGCTCAAGGTCTTTGCTCTGTTCTAGCCTCCTTTGGACACTCTCTAGTGGCTCAGTGTCTGTCCTCCATGGTGCCCCCAAAGCTGTCCCAGCCCTCGAGGTGAGGCTGCCCCAGCTCGGAGCAGAGTGGGACAATGCCCTGCCTGGCCTGGCTGGCAGTGCTGGGCCCCACGGCCCCCTTCAGCACAGCCTTTGTGCCAGGGGCTCACACCATGTCCTTGTCCCACTGAATGTGGCATACTTCATCCAGAAGCACACAGCAAGAGAGAGTACTGAAAGCTTTACTGAAATCCCAAAGGATTACATCAACTGGCTTCCCTTCATTAATACTGGCAGTGCTTTTCCCTTTGCAGATACTATGGGAAACAGGAGAAGAAAATGTCACCTTCAGAAGTAAGATCAATTAATAATATTTAATACTTAACTAGTTTTATGGAAAGAAAACAGAAACAGCTCCAGTAGTTCATGTAGAGCCCCATCTAGCTGGAATGAGATAGAAGTGTTTCCAGTGTTAAGAAACAGTACCTATTGATTAGATATAATCAATAGTTACTTTAGAAATGTTCTGGGAATTTCTGTGTTTTTTCAAGAGATATTTTTCTACCTTAAAAATGAATTTTATTTTCCTGTAAAGACTGTTTTTTAAAATTCAAAAAGAATTTTCTTTCTCAAAAAGAAACTTCCTAAAATGTTGATCCAGATGAACCATTTATTGCCCTAGTTTCTTTGTTCATCATAACAATGGCAAATGAAGTGTTTAAGACTAAGACTCCCATAATACTTCATTAAAATTGAAGGCCAGTACCTTACTCCTGGATGATGTTCTCTGTGCCTAATTATGAAGCAACAACTCAAGTGATGAACAAAAGTCAACATAAAGAAGATAAACTAGATGACTTGAGTACTTATCTCCAGACTCATTTGAATTTCTCTTTCGACCTCTTATAGAGAAGCAAGGAAGTACTAGAAATGTAGTCTATAAAATGTGATAAACAAGAAGAGATAGATGTTGGGAAGATGAGAGGATGGATGCTGACCATCTCTGCTGATCAATGAAACAGGACAAACAGATATATTTTATAATTCAGAAACCTCATCAGAATAGAAAATAGCTACAGCAGTCGTCTTCACATATAAAGAATATGACTTGCAAAAACAGATGCTTTCTCCATCATCTGCATTCTGTATCTAAAAATGTCTTTAAACCCTTCTCTTTAGTTTACTGCCTGATTACCATCAGATTTAATATTTGTCACAATTACATTCTACAAATAAGTTCAAGCCCATTTTCATGTGAAATGCTTAGATGTCCAGCCAATTAGACATGACCATGAGCTCATCACATAAAACTTATTAAGTAGCGAAGTTAGTTCAAGTGATAATGATATTGCCTGTTGAGACTTGCTGGGGGATCCCTGAAATGGATGTTTTAATTATGTTATGAATATACTGTCTAGAGATCACTGTCCTTGTGTCTAGTGGATGAAGCCCAGCAAGCCTACACAAGCAGTTCACATTAGTTTGTCTGAGAATCCAGCAAAATATGAGCAACTTTTACCCAATATAATGTTCAAATTATTTACCTGCACCAACTTTTCCTACAGTTAATATTCAGCTTCTAGAACATGTTTGTTAGCAGAAATGTAATTTGCTTAGGCAAAACTTTCATCCTGACAAATGTTCAGTTTTTAGCGCTGGAGTATGCCAATTTTTGGTTAAAATGAAAAAGCCACTGTACAGTGTGTTTTGTCTGCTCAGATCTCTGTGGCCTCTTGCAACTCTGGAGCAGGTTTCTAATGCTGTGTGGCCCTGCCCAGGGAGGTAACTGGCAAACAGCAATGAGTGGCTGGAACACCAGGAGCTTGAGAACAATTTAAAAATGGGGAATGTGCTTAAGTGCAGGTGTACATCACCTGAAATCATATTTACTTTTACAATCTTCCTTGTCTTCACAGAACTTTAGCTCTGGCTTACAGTGGTGATTATGAAAATCATTAAAAATCACCATTAATTTTATCAAGACAAAAACCAATCAATGCCAAAAGAGAAGTCCTTTGCAGACATCCTTGGACAGACACTGATTTTTACTACCAGGATAACACTGTTTTCTGCAACAGCCATATATATTTTACTGAGGATATAGCTGGATTTAACAATGACAACATTTAATATGGACTTCAATCAGTCAGACTTACCTCTAGTATTTAAGAAAGTTGTATTCAGTTGTCTGCTCTATTGCTTTATCCAACATATCACATTTGAGGTGTACTCTGCAAAAAGCCTGACAATGATTCCTTGGTTTGGGATCTAGAGGCAAACATTTGCAGATTCTATTTTATGTCCTGGCTCAATTAGCAGGGAAGGGTTGTGAGAAGTAGTTTTATCCTGGTCCTGATAAATTTCCTGACTAAGCACACTTTTTGTACTGGCTGCAGATGTTTACCTGACTCACAGATTCATGGAATCTGACAGAGATGACTTTGAGGTCTCCATGTATATACCTGATGTATGCAAATATAATTAATATATTAAATATAAACCATGTTGGGGCAGTAATTACTAAATTGTTTTATGCTTGCAGATATAATGCCAATAATATTTATACAACTCCCTCAGACTATATTTTCTAAACACTATGTGAAATTACTCTCTAAAAGTAGGCAATAATAATAATAATAGTAGCATCAAAAAGGAAATTTATTCCTTCTTATTGAAGGACAGAATCATAAAATGGGTGAGGTTGGAAGATATCACTGGAGGTGCTCTGGTCCAACCTCCCTGCTTGGGCAGTGCTGTAGAGCACGTTAGTCAGGGCTGTGTCTGGTTGGTGCATGAATATCTCCAGGGAAAGAGACTCCACAAGACCTCTGGGCACCCTGCAAAGGACATTTTGAAATTCCCTTGATTCACACATGACAATTAATCCCTGCACATGTGTGTGATGCAGAAGCTTTTTGTCTTCAGTTGCAGAACTTGTCCTCAGACAGAAGAAGGCTTTAGGGACAATTCACCATGGAGTACAAACACACAAGCAGACAAGAGCATCCGCAAGTGTCAAAGATAAAAGCAACCTCAATTCTTATCTGAAGAATGCTGGCAATCTAGTACAGTTTTGGTCACATATCTTGACTAAACTGCAGTTTTCTTTCATGGGAGACTGCAGTTCCAAGACAAACAGCAACACTGATAACTAGAAGGTAGAACAAGAGAAAAAGAAAAATCACTGATGGTAGGGAATAATGATATCCTCAACAAAGCAATGTGTGCAGCTGTAAATAACTGCAGCAATCTCACAGAAAACCATTTTATCTGCTGCTTGGAAATGAGGGGGACTTGGTCCCCTGGAGACCCTGGATCAAGCAGAAATAACAAAGCAGTTAAGAGGATATTTAACCTACAAAGCAGGCCAACTTTTACATTTGGAAAATCCCCATCCTGATCCAACCATTGTAACACAAGTTAATTGAAAAGATCAAATTTAAAAAATCCACTTTAAACTCAAGAATTAAAGAGGAAAACAGTGCATACTTTAATGCCACATACTATTCAAAATATGGCAGTGCAGTGTAGGAAAAGTATATCCAGCAATTAAAAATTGTATTTCTGAATCTTCTACCATTGGAGCAGTTTCTTCTCTTCTTAGCAAGGCTAAAGGATCAATGATAGGTATCCTTAAGTTCTTAAGCCCAAACATCCCAAGGAAGGGAGAAAAACCTATTTAATGTGGCTCAAGGGGTAGGAATAATAGGATGCAACAGAGCAAAGGTTGGATTTAGAAAGGAAATACTGATAATTAGATGTATCTGACCATGTAATAGTCTTCTAAGCATCCTTGTGAAACACTGTCATTTAGAATACTTTAAAAAGGATTAAACCCTTGGAAATGTGCTGTAAAGAACTTTTCTGTATTGACATAGGAACAGACAAGGTAATGATGCAAGTAAACTTTGTTTATTTAGAACTTTTTAAATTCTATGATTTTTAGATTTCATTTGCTGGAAAATTATGGTTTTCTTCATACTATTTTTTGTTGTTGCATTGTTTTCCTCTCACTTCCATCCTTCTTTCAATTTCATTCTGTCCATGTTTCACTTCATTGGAAGACACCAGACTTCTATAGTTTTCAGGAAGTTAAAAGTTATATGTATACAAACTCAAGTTAGTTTGTCTGGAAATTCATTCAGCAACTGAGCAGAATGAGTTGCTTATCTGTATTATTTTTTTTTCTCTAAATTGCCCATTCACTTTACTTTAGCTAATTGGTATTGTCCTGCAAGATTGCATGGATTTAAACTGAAGGAGGCTGTCACAGGGAAAGGAATCTGTAAAGAAAATGTATTAAAAAATAAAGATATATTTCAAAGAGGAACGGAGAAGGAAGCTGCTCATCTCGAAATATTTGCTTTTGTCTCCAAATATTTCCTCTTCTCTCCATGTCCCACCCCAGAGACTCATAAATAGCCTTACAAACATTGTACTAAAATGCTCTAAAGAACAAAAATCACTGGTACCAGCACTCCTTGTAAACAGCTGCTAATATCGCAACAAATAAAAACTCTATCAGTATTTTGTACAAATGCCTCATGCCATGATTGCAACCAATATTACTGGCAAACTATTTCATAGCCAGAGAGGAAATTAACATCAGCATTAAACATTCTGATAGTTATTACAAGATTTGCTGTAATTTAAAGAAAAGGTATTCCAGAGGAAATAATGAGGAAGCACAAAGAACATATTCTTATGATCTGATGTTTCTTTTCATCCTCAGCCAAAGGGCAAAGAAATTTTCCACATTTTAGCCAGACCCAAGGTTGACTTTGGGACACTTATCCTTGTTTTTATTTACATAGGTTACATACTTGGATATATCCAAACTGTATCCTACCATTCTGTAAATTCAATTTACAATCACACTTTCTAAAAATAGACATAAAACATGCAAATAGATGCATACGCAATTTTTTCTCAAATAATAAAAAAAAAAAAGAAAACCTAATTAAAAAGCAAACTTGTGCATGACCAAATTTTAAAATAAAGGCTTACATGCAGGTGCACTCACACCATAAGCTTAAATTGTTGGCTTTAATCTGCACAGTCACACGTGCAAAGTGCATCTTTCTATCTGGAAATGGCCATGCACAAATTTAGAACTAGTATTTAGGCACAGTTGTAAAATCTCTGTGTCTTTTTTAAGACACAAGCTCTTATGCCCAAGTGCTCTTAATTCAGGCTCTTATGCCCAAATGGTTGTGGAAGACATAATAGATTCCCAGCTAAGGAGAGCAGAACATTCACCAGGGGGGTGGCTTAGTCTAAAAAGAAACTAAAGGTATGTATAATATTTTGTTTGAAATATAAAAATCCTCTAGATGGACATGCTTATTGACATTAAACTATAAAATTCAGAAACCTAGAATTATTATGAATGGTTTTGAGTCTAATTTGACTTATTCTTACATAAGCAAGTGCAAGTCATACAGAATGAAACATAACCTGGAATATTGGGTTTTTTCTTTTAAGAAATATTTGCTTTTTTGTTGTGAAATATTGAAATACTGCAGATTTAATATAAAGTAGAATAAAGGTATATAGGAAGAATAAAAGCACAACAAGATTTTGTGACTTATTTACTCAGTGTCACACAGTAGGTCAGCATCAAAGAAGTCATGAAGGTCCCTCTATCCAGCCACTTGTACATCAATTTTTGTGTATTGCAAATTGGTTTTACATCCCAAAATTCCAATCCAAAAGCTGTGCAGCTAAGTCAAGCTGTATATGTCACATCCCTCTGGCATGCTTTAGCTTTGTTCATCCCTAACCCTGCCAGGCTCTCCTGGGCAGGGCACACTGAGAGCAGCACCTCGGCTTGGAGCTGGCAAACAGGACACAGGGATGGCTGAGAAATGTTATTTCATGGGCAGAGGGAGCTGCTGCAGCTGGAGGAACGGGATAACCTGAGCTTGGCATGAGCTGTGGTCCCATTCAGAGAGAGAAGGACCAGTGGCAGTGAAGTGCTGAGCACCCCAACCAAGGGCAGGGGCTGCCCAGAGCAGAGGTGGTGCTGCCCTGCCCTGCCCTGCCCTGCAGGGATCTCTGAGCCATCCAGCCTCACCCCAGCCCACAGGAAAACCCTCCTGAGCCACGACTGCACTCAGCAAAAATTATCCATTTCCAGCATGGGGGAAATGCAGTAAATTAGCATAGGGAAGAGAAAGGAAACTCCCACACATAGGTACAGAATCACTAATTTCCTAATCTCTAATTGTTTAGGGACTTTTAAACTATCTAACTACTATTTTTTAAAAAAAAGTGATTTTCCTTTAGGAGGGTGAAATGGATTATAAATACCAAGTTACAGCAGAGACCCTGACCCTTCAAGAATAAACAAAGCTGCATAAGCATCATTAAATCAGCATTTTGGGACTGGTGTAGAACATGTGTTTTTCTTACAGAAGCACATAATTTAATAAAACAGCATAAGAAAATCTCCTGGAACACAGTGTGTGTTACTAAATCAGAACAAGGGATTATCTGCTGCCACGCTATTTGATTAAGCATTAACAAGGAAAAACATCTTTTCAGTGCTCAGTGATAAAGATTAATCCAAACAGAAGCTACCATAAAAGAACAAAAGTCCAACAAAACCCTTATTGACCAGTTTCAGACAAGCAGTTTAATCCAAAAGATGCAGGGGAGCAAACAGTAAGAAAACATACATTTCTAAGATGTGGAATACTTTATCAGCTCTTGGACAAACCAATTTCCTATAATCTTACGTATTATATTCATATTTTACTGGAGAAAGGCAGATGTTGGACTCTAAAGAAGCTAACACAAAAATACTCATACCTAGAAAATATTTCCAGGAGGTCTCTACTGTTAGATACACACAAGCAAAAAAAAGTTTAAAAAATAAAGTTAATTAAATGATCACAATGCAATCTTTGAAGTCCCTCAACAAATGTAAACTTCAGTGAATACAATTCATTAAAACCTAATTACAAAAAAAATCAATAGTGCAATTTAGCCCAACCCAAAACTTATTGTAATGCACTGAACATTTGGAAACTCAGGTCTTTATGAACAGGGCTGAAGTGACATTTTATATTACATTGCAGAGTGTCTCTGTAAAGCAATTAGCACAGGCTGCCTGCCTTCACTCAGAAAGGATATTACAATGAGTGGCTCTCGTAATAGTGCATCTGCAAACACCCACTCTCAAGGATGCAGAGGAAAAGGAAATGACACTACTAACAATAGCCTTATAAACCCCATTTAAAAGAAAAATCAACTATTCATACCCCAAATACATACTCTTCAGAGTATTTTTATTGCTGTTTGGGGAATCAAATGGTCACATTTTGCTTTTAATTATCTACCAGGAAATCCACTGACAATGTTAGAAAAGGTTTAGTCTGGCCTATAGACACTTTTTTCAGGAAAATCAGACAGAATTGGTTCAGAGTAGCTGTAATCACCTTTTACTATAATTATTTTAATATTTAAATTTTATAATATTTTATTTTCAAAACATTTTAAATGTCCTAAAATGTAAATAAATCACTACTATAACATTTTTTAAAAATGAAATATGATTGAATAGTATAGAATGATAATTTGGTATCACAGATTGCTCTAGAGGGTTCTGAAGCCACACATTCTGACCAGTCTCTCCTAATGTTTGAGTTTACAATTTTAATCCACAAAAATCCATAAAAAGTATAAAAATCCATATAAAAATCCATAAAAATCCAGTCCTTCTCTCAGACTAAAAGAAATTATGCCACATCAGCTCCAAGAACACTGAAGCCACATGAGCACTTGTAGGGCCCAGGTTCTTGTCAATGCTTTCCACAGACTGATTTATCCTCTGGCCAGCTGACCTTATTTCAATTATTTCAATTATTGTGATTATGATGTGCTTGGGTAGTACACACAGAGGCCACACAGCCACCAAGCAGAACATAAGCAAAGTTAAAATGGAAATAAATGAGGAAAACCACACTGTTTTCTTTAGGATAATTTCCCAGGGCCCCATCAAAAATGTTCATCTGCTTCACTGTATCTTCTAATGGTTTGGGGGTTTTTTAAAGATCCCCAAGTTCTCCTCAGACAAGCAAGGCTGCTCACCACACACATTCCACCCTACCCTAGTTTGATCTACGCCAGGGGAAGAAATCTCCAGAAGAGGGTGGCACCATGCTGGAGGTGAGGGGTACCAGGCAGAGATCTTTCATGTTCTGGCACAGCCATGGGGTCATTCCAGCAGAGGCTGTACCAGATGTCTGATATTTATGTACATTTATATTACACTAAATAACCTAAGAGATCACACACAGAAAAACCCCAGTAAAACACCACAGACTGTCACCAATGCAACAACATCCTTGCCATAAACTTTAGCTACTTTATATCATAAGCATGCTTTGATATCCAGTGAGAGCTGAGGGCTTAAAGAACCTCTAATAAGGAGCAATGAGGATCTAAAAATGATGCATGGTGACAATGTGCTAAAAAGGTAAAAAACCTTTCCTCTTCTGGCTATAATTGCAATGGAAATAACATATAAACTAATAAGCTATAACATTTGGAAGAAGCAACTTACAAGGGCAGAGATAACAAAAACACTATTAAAAAAGAACCCACTAATGTTGCTAATACTTCACAGAGGAAGGTCGAGTCCTTCAATAATTCTGGCTAAGTACTCACCAAGAGTTTTCACAGCAACATATTGGCTAGAGCAGTAGAGGCACAGTGTTAAACTTTGAGTCAGAAGATATATTTTAGTGGGACTCCATCACTGCTCAAGGAGGGTGTTATAACAAGCTAAATTTGTGTTTGGTAGCAAAGATAGAAATGCCATATACCTGGGTAGAAGGGAATTGAGAAAAATGCCTCCTCCTCACAAAGTTGCACAGGCAGTATGATTTCTGTCTGGATTAAATAAATACTGAGCTGAAGGACTGAGTCTGTCCATGGGCTAACAAGCTCATATATGCCAGCACAAATTCATTTGAACTCTTTTCATAAGATTTTGGGTGCTTTCATTAACTTTTTACTACCCTGGGTGCCATCTGAACCGCATACAGAAAACAGCCTGACTAAGGAGTATCAGTGACCTCCCACTTCCAAACAGATTGTTTATTCAGACAGCTAAATGAGATTTCAATACTTACATAGAAAATTAATCAGAGAAAACAATGGATTCAAAATCAAATAACTGAAATTAATCAGACAGAATGAAAAGAAAAAGCTAATTAGATTTTGCAAGCCATTTTTGTTTCCGAAGAATATAAATATAGTTATATACATTATATATTAATTATACATTTATACAGACCTCACATATGAGGTGCAAGTAGGGTTAAGACATTAGCACTTGAATAAAAAAATCAGCAGTTCCTCTGAGTGTATCCTTTGATAAAACAATAAACTCTTCAATCCATCCGGAAGGCTGTGCAAGGTCTTTAAAAGAGCTTTGAAATGTCAAGGTTACATTACAGAGGCTGCAGAATTCTGACTTAATAGGAACAGAATTTATTATTTTTTAACAAAACATTAATAAAACACCTATTTAGAGACCATCTGATGTTTTTAAATGAGTTATTACAGAATAAAAGTTAATAGTGCAAATAGGATTTCAGCCCAGGGCATATCCTTAAAGGATGATTCAAAGGATGAGCCACAAAATATAGCAGAAAAAATTGCTCATGTTGCCAAAGGGAACTTGGGAAGAATATGCTTCTCCTGAGAAGCTTTTAGAAGATGACACTGGCCACAAGGGACTTCAGCAGTGAATATTTTTTGACTGGACATGTCCTGGTGTGCCTGCACCAATGGAACAGGCAGAGGCAGCCCCTCTGCCCTGCTCCTCTGCACGGGTTCAGCCACTCAGAATGCCCAGCAGGCATCCAGAGGCTGCTGGGGTATATGAGTGCCAGCATGTAAGCTTCCACGGCTCACAGTCACTGGAAATTAGGAAATGGAAGCTGATCAATTCAAAGGATAATATTGGAAGCAGACCTTTATCACTGGCGGTTTTTCTCCAAGGTAAATAAGTTACAAGTTTAGGACCTGTAAGCAATTCCCTTCACTGCCACCCAGCCAACACCTCGTTCTTCTCCCTTCTGCTTTCTCTTGCACAGCAACTCACCAGCTCTGTGCAATGTTTTGTGACCCAAGAACTTGTAAAGAAAGAGAAACATACTCCAAAGCCTGGCAACATCCCAACTTTGCTCCCAGTTGGACAGCTCCCTGCTCAGCCAGAGAGATACCATGGATCACCTTCTTCAGCCCTGTTTATGCACTGTGCTTATGCACATTGCAAATCCAAAGTACTTTCTCCATTGTGCTTTTGCACACAGCCAAACAGAGGGCAAAACAGCTGGCACACCATGGTAGAGAGCCCCAAAAGAGGCAGACAGGGGGATCCACTCCAAGCAGCTCACTAAGCCTTGCAGGCACACATGATCTGGGACAATGATTCAGAAAGAAATAAATCAAAGGAGAGATAATCACTAAGGTTTCAGGGGGAAAAAAGGCTTCTAAAGAAGAATTTGGAAACAAACAGAGAACAGCTCAGCAATACAGAAAGAACCCATGGTTTTTTTCAGTTTTCAATCTAAATAAAAATAATCCATGTTCTAAGGAAACTTAAATTTAGATGAACTTAGTTTTATTATGTTTGTATCAAATCTGTGTTAAATCTGTTTAACATCACATTGCAGAGTTATGTGAAAACATTTTGTATTTCCCATATGTGAGCAGTGATTAAATGTTCGGGCATATAATGTATTAGTTATGGTTTAA
The DNA here is from genome assembly GCF_017590135.1 of Pyrgilauda ruficollis. Taxonomy (NCBI): domain Eukaryota; kingdom Metazoa; phylum Chordata; class Aves; order Passeriformes; family Passeridae; genus Pyrgilauda; species Pyrgilauda ruficollis. Next base: position 11,505,620 of record NW_024511432.1, read on the forward strand.
AAAATATATATATATTCTTTGAAAGGAAAAGAAAAACTGTAGAATAATCAGAAGTCATGTGACACAGAGGGGGCCCAAAGAATACAGCTCATGACACCTCCATTTAATGCAACATGATCTAAACATTAAAAACAAACATTATCATATACCATAAAGCACTACAAAGCCACCAAAATCCTAACTAGTCCTCATCACAGCTTCCTCTAGAGCAGTGATGCAATTTGAAGATTTTTTTGTTGTTGTTGAAATGTGGAAGCCCTTTCCAGTTTGACTGCAATTCAGCTCACTTGAAACAAAGTTTAATTAAACATGATTCACTGTGCTTTCCAAGCCAGGTATTTTATGTGTGCTGTGGTAACTGTATGATTATCAAACCTCCTGCTTCTGAGGACAAAACGTGTTTTCACGAAGGTCAGCTTCTGTCATGAATATATTTTAATTGGTTATCATTTAGAGGATAAAAAATATCCCCATTGAAAAAAACCTGTGAAGAACTACTATTAACTGCATTTGTCCTTTTCTCACACAGAAAATATTTTCTATATTTATTTTAATTGACACAAATTTTTCTTGTTCACTGAATTTGCTTGAGTGTTTAGCTCAGCTTTAAGGCAAAGTCCTACCTCTGACTCTGCTGGGGCTGCAGTCTCTCCTTAAACTGCATTCTGAATTGGCCATACCTTTATAAATTTATTTAAACTATAGAGGTTGAGCTAAGATGGAATTGGGGTTATGGTTCAGCTGAGTACCCAAGAATTGAAGTATTTAAGTACTTAATATAATTTGGACCCAGAATGTTATTGCATTCAATATCCTCACTAGATTGAGGGTCATTTTCCTGCTTGTAAGCCAGTTACCAATTATTCTTCCATTGTCCTGGAAATACTCCAGAAATCACTGTATAGTCAGTCCTCTGTGTTCTGATAGGCAGTGAGTTTTTCTTTTTCATAAATCTATTTATTGCAAAAAGTTAACCTTAGACTGAAGGGCTGGCAGATTCTTAGATACCTATAATTAGCTACATTAATAATTCCAAGTGTAATAATTATTTAACAATATTGTATTAATGCTTTAGCTATTCCTGAAAAATCAAAACGTGAGGAAGTTTACTCTGAAAGTACAACACAGGGAGCAGTCTAATTTTTTTTAATCAGCCACCAGCTCTCTATAAGATTATTCTGCAGCTAATCATTCTGCTGCCAGCAGCAAAATAAAACAGACTCCCCTGAAGTAAGTTTGTCTTGGTAGGGTTTCAAGATAACAGATTGTGACACAAACCTCCTCAGGTTCATACAGTTGCACTGCTTTGCCTTTCTGAATAAACACTTCTGCTGAAATGTTTACCCATTAAGCATGCAAACAGTTTCATCACAAGCACAAATATCCTTTTCATGTAGATGAAGTGAGTATATATACACTAGAATCTCACACACAACAATTCCTTGGTATCAAAAGCAAGGCTCAAAAAAACTCACATAGAGTTTTTTGAAAGACATAATTTTGTGCTTCCATAAAAAAACTATCACCAGATATTGGATAGCCACTAATATTCCTGGTATTTGATAGGTTTCCTCTTTTAGACTCTACCTGCAAGCAACTTATTGCCTATAATTCTTTACACTCTAAAACATTCTCTCCCTGAAATCTAGAAATAATATCATCTACATTTGCAAAATTATTCCCACGCCTGTGATGACAAACTTGTTTTAACATTTGGAGGAACCCACCTACAATCCAGACCATGGAGACAGCACTTCCCTGGTCACAACTGACTCCCACTGAAAAAAATGGACTCTGTAACAGCTGTCTCTGAATGACCTGAGGCACAGGTCTTGATGTTCAAATCCTCACAGTGCTCTTTCCTAACTGACCTCACCTATGGCTTGCTCAAGAGCTGTCCAGCTCAGCCAGCTTCTTCATCTGTGTGATGTTTGAACAGAAATTCATATCTAGGACATTTTTTCCATGAGTTGACTTCTCTGTTCCTAAGGGTTTCTCTAATCTTCTAAGACAATAGTATCACATTATAAGGCCTACTCAGAGATGCACTTTCCTATTTTAAAAAGACATTTGGTTCCCCCAGTGTTTTTAGTCCCCACCCCAAGGCAGCAGCACTGATTGTAGGTGTGGGGTCTTCCCCCAGAGCACCTGAGTATTTGCAATAATGAAATAATTCCTCAGCATTTTAACAATATTTTCTTCCTACCCCACATTTTCACATGAAGGACATCTTCCTTTCTCTTAAAATGTTCTAAAACATTTCCACTGTCTCTCCAAGAATTGGGATGCTAATTCCCCACTACATTCCAAGGATGATGTAGCTCTAAACGCCTGTCCTTGTATTTATGCTGAAGCTGATGTTTGGAAGAACAGATGGGCTCTGTCTGAGTGTTCTTACTTGGAAACTTTATTTCCTTCCCAGATTCTTGGCTTTGTAAACAGAAAATAAGTGAATTGAGAAGTCAAAACAAGGGGCTTGAGCAGAGCAAATGTGTGAAAAGCCCTGAAAAACATCAGGACTAACTCTAGCCTACACTAAAATCCTATGGAAAAGTCATGCACAGTTGGCAAAATGTTACACCAGCATTTTCATCTTAATCAGAAAAAAAAATCAATAATTACCTTTGTTAATGTATAATCAAAATTCTAATCTACTGGAACAAATTTCAAAATACAGGGATATAAAATAGTTTCTGTCATCTGAAATGTTTTCAAACTAATTCCTGTGCCTACCAGTTTTGGTCTTTCTGTGGAACAGGGACTGACACTCAACTTTGGGGAGAAAAAAAATCATTTCATGGCTTCAAGGACAACAGACTAAAAAGAAGGTAGTAATAAGTCATTGTCACTATTTGTAGCACTGAGAAATTACCAAATCCTTTTAATTTCTAAAATACCCGTGTTTGCTAAAAAATGGCCATATGATTTGATTTTATACACATACCAAGAAAACAGAGCCAGCTATCAAAAATGCAGTATTTTAAACAGCCATTTCTTTTCAAAATAGATCGTCAGTTCTTGAAGGTTTTGGAGGTCAACACTTCCTTGTGGCTCTGTTTGTTTGTTCAGTTTGTAGAAGAGCACAGAATCTGTCTCTGGCATTTAATTAGGGGAAAGCAGACACGAATGAACAAGAATTATTTATTCTTGTTCTTTTAAAATCTTGTTTCCCTATTGTTATTCTTGGATAAAAAAAGTTAGTTCTACATCTTAAACAAAATTTGTCCCTTATTTTGCAGCATTTTGCCAGTGCAGGCTCTACTGACCTTAATAAAGGTGTGCTCTGTTGCAGAGGATCACTTTAGTGGACCACAGAATGTGATGAACAAGACTTTTACCAGATTCAGAGAAAATTCTGTGGGTCTGAACCAAGTAGAGCAGTATTTGACTGCCAGGAATTCATACCACCTATTTTACATAGGGCTCAGGGCAAGTGAAGTTAACAGCTTTAAAATGCTCTATGACCATAAGAGGGATTTCAAATAATCCAGAGCAGCTAAATTTGATCTGTAAAATTGTCTCTAAAATTGGACAAATACATCTAATCCTATTTCTATAAGCCAAAACTATGGTTCATATGACACTGAAAACACCTAAAGCAAGATAAAGCTGGACAGTTCAGAATGGGATTCTAGAAAGGATTTTAACAGAATCAGGAAGTGCCCAGAATTCACTAGTGGGAAATGCTGAAGAAAGAACAGAAACATCTGTAATCCAAACATTTATCAGCATCTAGCATGTTTATCTTTCTAGACAAATCCAGAGTCCAGGATCCATCCAGACAGAGAAGTGAGGGTGCTAGTACCAATCACGTTTCCCTACCCAGTGGTTATAGCCCTGCTTGTTTTCCCTAGGTAAGAGCACTCTTGATCTAGGATTTTAAGTGACTGTCACATCTAGGATCATTACTGAGATAATTGTTGTAGATGATGTTCAGTTTGGTGAAGTTCTTAATTATTTGATGATAGAACTGAAAAGGAGGATCCAAACAAACCCAGAAAACAAGAGCACAAAAACTAGAAGAGAAAATGGCCTTGCTATACATATTTAATGAAACAGTGAAAATATCCTGCACAAAGACTTAGAGAGTTAAATTGAAAATGTGTGTATGATAAATGGGTATAATACTGTCTATGTAATGGGTTTCCTATTTAAATTTTGTGAGGATTTAATCAGTTGGGCACAGCTGTGCAGGATGCACCATAAACTATGTTGAAAAATATGTAGACATGTACATTTATCTGCTACAAATTAAGCTCACTTAGAGGTGGTCTTAATGGACCATGTAGCAATCATTACAAGCATAAATTTTAAACTGTCTGTTTCCAGTGAATTTGCTTTGAAAAAAAATTAATGCTCATCCTTAGTGGAGCACAGTAATAAATGGAAGTACCCTTAATCTGCTAAGCACTAATAACCTACCAATTATTCATCATGAACCCCATGCTGTATAATGTATGTCTGTTACAATTTTATTAGCTATTCTTTATTTAACCTGCAAAGGTGCAATTTTATTCCAACTTACACACTGTAATTATATGATGTTTTAAGTGATGTGCCATTAAATTTACAAAATGCTCTGTCCCATTGCTTTATTGTCAAACATCTGTACAGTAGAGCATTGTTACACCTCATGATCATTTATGACTTTCAGACTTTTTGCTTCTATGAACAGCAGCATCATCCACTTTAGAGATCAAAAAGCAGTGGCTTTGCTACAACGTGACACAAAAAATAACACATAAATTATTTAACATGGAAAATGGATAACAGTGTAATCAAAGTGAATCAGTGACCCAGTTGGAGCTGACTGGAAGCTCGCAGCAGTTGTATGTTCTCCTGCAGGGATTGTCACTTGGAGTCACCTGTGTGCTATTCTGGTGTTCAGAGAACCAAAGGGAAAACAACTCCAGTCACTGAGGGACCTTTCTCACCCAGATACTGCAAGGTTGACCAGGATAAAGATTGCCAAACCACAAAGGAGGAAATCCATGCTTTTCAGTAACTGCTCTGGGTTTGCATCTTGTCTGCCCTGCACCAGTCAGAAAAACTGTTTGTTGCCCTGGGAAAGCAGAAGAACACATCAAGTTTCTCAAATAAACCAAAGAGAGACTTGGAAATAACAAACCATTAACTCAAGCAAGCAATAGGGTAAGATTTCATTGTGGAGAAATGATGTGTCTCAATCCCATTCATTGACAGAAAAGTTAAAATCCAACATGCTAAAAATTACTTCCTTTCATGATCTATTTTCAGGAATATTAGGTGAAGAGCATTTTCAGAGGAAAAAAAGAAAGACAAAAGAAAAAAACAACCAAAAAGAAAAAAAAACACCAAAGCAAAGCTTATTTTTATTTAGGGGGAGTCAATTCAGGTTGTCCAATTCTTGTCTTCATAAAAACTTATTTGCCAGTTCCTTTGCTGATGTAACTGCTCAAACTGCAGGCTGCCAACATGCTCTGCCTTGTCTTCCGTGCATTGGCCAAATATTCCATCCAGCTTTAATCCAAACTGATGAGGACAGGCTGTGACATTTCCTGCTCTCACCCTCTCAGAAGCAAGGAGCTGCTAGCTCTCCTGCACTTACAGAATTGCCCCAGCTGACACTCCTGGCAGGAGCATCAATCCCACTGAAACACGAGAGGTGGGGAAGCAGAAATGGCAACACACGAGGCATCTCCCGCACAGTGCAGGCACGGGGGTGGTGTGTGCATGGGAAGTGTGATCATTTAAGTATGCATCAGTCAAAATAAAAATGAGGACAAAAAAAAGAGACAACTACATGTGGAAACAAGCCAAAGAAACCTCTTTGATTACATGAGAGGCTAGTACATATGTTGTATATATAACAAATACTTTTTTAAGTTCAGTGCTTGACTCAGAGACACTGTCACATCAAATTCTCTATATTGCTCTGAAGGATCCTTGTGCTGAAATGTCAGCTGGTCATATCACCTAAAGGCAAAAAGAAATTGCCCTAACATTATGCATAGCAATTCCACTGCTCCGTGCTCTATAGCACTGTTTTCTAAGAATAGCTGTTTCAAAAGGAAGCTTCTCTTCAGTGTGAGCCAGAGGCAATTGAATTTTACCCTGAAAGTGGCTATCGGCTTTGTAGAAACATTTAGGAATATTAAATATTCATGTATTTGATTTAGCAAAATTCAGGACAGTAAAGGCATCCACCAGAATAGCTCCAATGTAAATATTTTTAACATTTACCACTACAACTTGAAGTATGGATATTATGACAAAGTGAAATGCCACTAAGAAGAACAAATGATTGGAAAATTCCCTTTTTCCTCTTGTAGTTAGAGGGTGTTTATGAATTATTTTGCACCCCCAAATAACAATGTCCAGGATTCTAGCCTTCCACTGGGAGGGCTGTGCCCTGCCATGAACTGTTCTCTATTCAAAGTTTTCATGTTCAATTTTCTTTCACCTCCTTTCACCACAATCAATTCCACAAAAGTCTGACATTTTTTCAGACCTAGATCTACATCTTACCCTCCATCACTGGTCTAAGCAAACATTTAAAACAGAATTTCCAGTGAACTGTGCTGCTCTGCACACCACCTAGGGGAAGCACGAGACTGGATGTAGGTGTCACAGAAGAAATGGTGGAATCCTATATTACCATGTGATATACAACAGAAAAAACACAAGAGAAATAAAAAGGGCACCATAAAATACACACATGTATTTTGTCTTGACTTCACCAAAATTATTGTCAGAAACACAGATCTGCTGTAAAAATACACTGCACACTGTGTTCTTTTGAACAGCAAAAGCATGTTTTATGAAGTGCTGTTTAAAGCACTGGATTAAACCCCATATCAAGGGTTTCCTTTTCTAGAGGAAGGCATTGCATAAATCCATAATTTCATACTACAGAAAAGCTCATCCTGAATCCATGATATACTGTCTCTCACTGACTACACACCTAAACATGGAAATCGGATTAGGAAATCTGGATTTCTATTTTGAGATGGAAGAAAAAACCAGAAATATTGCTGTCATAATAGAGTGTCATGTCTACAAATTCTTGAATTTAAAGATAATCTAAAGCACCATGACACAGGAATTTAGAAATTTGTAGACATAGTGAAAAATAAAATCTCATGTATTACAAGTATCTAATGATTATATATTATATAATACTCTGATGCATGAAAAAATTGTACAGTTTACAGAGGGTTTAAAAATAAATATATTGCATTTTCTTGGCTAGATTAATCTACAGTTTACAGTCAAAACAGAATAAAGCATTTTAAACTTGGTAATTAAATATAATAAAAGGAGATAAATATAATTATTTTATAAAGCATCCTTTCATAATTTATATCTATGAAAGCTTTTCTATATAAGATATGTGTGTGTATATATATATGTAATAAATAAAAAACTTTCAGAAATACCTTATTAATTGTAAACATAGGAATTTGTAAATTGTGCTTCCTTGGTAAAAATACTGAAATGAATTTTTTTAATTAAAGAAATGTGGCCTTTTTAAGTTCTTGCATCCAACTTAAACATCTACATTTCTTATCTTCTCAGAACAGAAACTGTATTATGATGGCATAGATTGTATCTTACTGGATTAAGAGACCACATGAAATTATATAGTCTGCAGTAAATATATATATATAGAAAAATTGGAATTGGAGTGGTCAGAGCAGCCCATGGTTTTTTCCACATTTATTTCTTTTAAGAGGGCAGATGCTAAAGTATCCAAAGTCCCCAAAGTACCTGGCATATAAAATGACCAGTGCTGCTAGCTTGCTCTCCAGCAGGAAGCACTGCACACTTCCCCAAAGCATGTGACTGATGATCATAAGTTGTTTAAAATTCAATATTTCTGCGACCCAGACCCAGGGCACTCTGTTCTCAACATGTGGTTGAAACAGCAGCAATGCTTTGCTTGCAGAGGATGTGCCACCACTCTGCATTCTCTCTCCCTATGTCTCTTTCCCTGTTTTAAGTTTCATGGCTTTCACTCTTTCCCTCATCACTTCATCTCCAAATATACCAGTGCAGTATTTCATGCACACACAATGTTCTCTTCTCCTCTTCTCTCCTATTTCATTTGAGCCAAGCTGATAAAACCACATTAACACCAGGATGAACCTGTACCCTCCTCCTCTGGAGAAGGGTTTATTCTGGATTTGCTGCTATCCCATCTCCCTCCTTTGCACCCAGTCAGGTAAGAACATTGGCAAGTTGTTAACTGTCTGCAGAAGACATGCAGACTGATTTTATGCCAAGACCCTGATATTGTTCAAGCCCTGTAAGGAAATGCTTTATCTACCACTATGTTCAGCAGAATTATTATTTAAAAATATATTTTATGTATATATATAACATGATAACAATTTTTCCCTGCTCAGTGTTGCAGATTAGACTGCAGAAACCAAATGCCCCTGAATCAAGACTGACATAGCCAGTATTCAATGTTTGGTTTGACTGTGTTCTAAACTGTTTGCTTTTACCAGGCAGACCACCAAGTGGAGAACTATAGTCTTCTAAAAATAAAAACCCTTTCACTATGTATAAAAGTTTCCTGTAGGGTATTGTCTACAGTTTTACTGTAGTAGAGGAATAGAAAGAACAACTACAGTGATATCATACAGTGTCAAATAAATAAAATTGAAAATTATTCTGTTTCAGTTTTGTATGACTCAATTCAAAAACCATCACCTAACTAGGTAAGTGTGTCAGGGCTATAGTTTGGGAATAAATGCACACATTCCTGGGACACCACTGAAGACAAAGAATTTGCTTTGTAATATGAAGAAATAAATTAAGACAGGTCTTTTGTAGTGCAGCAAAGGCAGCTGGGCTCTGCAGTTCAGCTGCCAAACTGTGGCTGAACCACTGCTCCCAGCCATGGACACTGCATGATTATAAGGACACCAGCCAAGCCTTTCTTCCTTCTATTTCTTTCTTTTTTTTTTTCCCCTTTTTCCCTTAATGAAACTTTTCACTAAACTGTGTCTGAACTAAGGATCATTCTGGTATAACTTTTGAGCCAAAGTTAACAATGCTCACAAAAGTCGAAATTCATGTCTGAAAGTGTGGCTACTTTCTGGCCAGAAAAATCCATGGACTGAAAGTCAACCCTGTGACATCAACTCTTCATTCCAAAAAAAGACCCAGAAAAGAATAAAGTCAGCAGGTCCACATCACAGTAAGTCTCATGAAATTCATAAGGTAAGGTATACAGGAAAGGTATCACCACACACCTACAATTTTTAGTTTTATTTACAGTTAAAGAGCTGATAGAGTTTCTGCTCTTTGGTACTTCAGGGTTCAAGAAGTTGAATTTTTTTTTTAATTCAGACTGTCTTGATAGTGGCCTTTAAAGCAAAAGACACTGTACAGGTCAATGGCTTATTGGTCAGGGCATGCTGCCAAAGGCAAACGTCAGTGGGGAATGAGATGATAGACAGGGAGAAGGGATAGGAAGGCATAATTCATGGTCAAAGCAGGCTTAGAGACAAGTTGGAGCTGTGTAAATATAATTTTTGGACACAAACTGCCTTCCAGAAACACATCTCTTGGAGGATTTTGCCACCAAAGTCCAGGGAACACTCCAGAACAATAACAATAGATGCTTACTAAGGTCTTATCAGCTATCATCCATGTATGCATGTATTCTAAACTCCCAAAGACAACTTGTCTTAAGACAAAGCTTAGCTTCTGCTGCTGTCTGTTCACAAATGCCACCTTTTCTGGAGAACCTAAGAGAAAATGAAACCCAAGAGAAATACAAAATGTAGCACATTGCCACCATCAGACGCTCTCAAAAAACAAACCAAACCCAGTGTCCACAATCAGGTGTCTAAGATAAGCTGTATTTAGGCTACTAAATAATCTGAAAGAATAGATTTGATTTCCAAAACCATTTATCATTTCTACAAAGTGGAATCAGGTAGAGCATTCAGACAATGTTTCAGAAAAAGTATTGGCAAAACCACTTCTTGTTTCCTAGATCCATTCAAGCCACGGACATGATAAGCAGAGAAGAGCAGACCAGCATCTTTCAGAGCAAAGCTGTTGTAATGTGATTAAGTGCTTGCTGGTTAAAAGGATTGACAGATGCATTTTGAGTTGCACTCAGTTCAAGTGATCATTTTTATTTAATTGAAGCAAGGTTAATGATCAGCACTTTCACAGCAGAAGTTCCAGATAAATAAAGCAGTAATGAGATGTTGAAGCCCCAGTTCTTCAGAATACTGCAAGCACCAGTTATGCTTTCTGAGTCTCTGCCTTAAGGTGAGACCCACAGTTGTATTAGAACTGTTCTCTAAACCAACTCCAGCTGAAGTCCTTTCATCTGCTTCTTGGTATCCCTAAACACAGTTCACACTACTTTAAAAATTGTCAGAACAAAAGGCAGTTTAGTTTTTATATTCTACAGAAGGCCATTAGGACTACCACATCTGTTCATGCTTCTGTAGTAAATCAACAGAAGACATTTTTCTTCTCTCTCAACAATTTTAATGTTTTCTAACTTTGTTTATGTCACACAATTTCTCATGACTTATTTAATTCTTAACAATTTTTCTTGTATTACTAATAATTTGAGATGAGTTGTATGAAAAATTTTTCTACAAATTAGCTAATGATGAGCACCTTCAACTCCTGGCAAGCTGCTTGCAGCACAAGTCAATAGGCAGCATGCCAAGAGAGTATTAAAACACAACTACTTCTAGAATTCCAGGCTTCTTCCCTTCTTCAAGGTTGCTTACATTTCCAACTTGTTTAGTGATATGTGGATTTATGGCAAGAGAGGCTGTTCTAACTAAATCTGCAAATAATCAAGACTTCTTGAAACTGTGGAAAAGCAGGACGAAACAGCCAGCAGAGATACGCAAAGTCAGCAAAGACGAAGTGAGAGTAAAAACAATCTTTGTTTTTCCTTGTGTGATCTTAAATAACAGTTTGTGTCACAAAAGAATTACTCACACATGTAGACAACAGACCCAATCCATATTCATAAACTTAAATTGGTCTACTAGTGAGTGGCACTAATAATGTTGCACGTAAATATTCAAATGCAGAACTCAAAAACCAGATTGCAAATTTTGTCAATATTCATCACAGTTTGATTAGTATGAAAGTCTTTTATAGATTTTTTGGTTTTCATCCTAAAAAAGTTCATGTATCAGTAGCAAAGACTGAGTTTTCATACAGAATGTTGTTCTAAGACCAACAGCAGAAGAGACAATTTAACAATGACCATGTCTGTTTGCAGTTATTTAAATGTTAGCTGCTAGTGGCATGAGTGCTTTAAAAAACATTGCCTTTCAGCAATACTGCAACCAATGGCCCCCATTAAACTAAAGCTGATATACAAAACCCAAGATTTGTTTGTAAAAAAATCTGAGAACCCTCATACCCAGTTAAAGTCAAGGTCGAGCAAAAATAGATATTTCTGACTATTTCTGAGCTGGTGAAAATATCTGTAGGCTCCCAGAAACAGAAACTTCTTTGCCATGCTGGTTAAAACGTCAGGCTTGGTTTATCTGGCCTCAGGGTGGGAGCACCCAGGGAGGGAGGGAAGCTGCTGCCTTTGCTCCCAAGGCCAGCCCCAAGGGATGCTCATGCATCCAACAATCAAATAAGGGACAGGCTATGAGCAGCTAGGCATCAGGGGAGTTGGAAAATAAATTACATTTGGGCATTTTTACTGCATTAACTAAGAAAAAAATGTGTTATTTATAGTCTGTACATGGGTATAGGTTTAGCACACTGTTAAAAAAATAAAAGCCAAGTTTAATGGGTTTTTGAATCTCATATTAAACAATCAGTACCGTTGATACACCACCAGTAAATCAGAAATCCTACTCCTGAGCACCACTAGAATTCAAAATTCAGCATTCTGCTGCTTGGGGGTATAAAAATACTGCACTTTAGGGCAGGCAGAGGATATTAATTGCAATTTACCTTTGAACTGAAACAAATGGGGGGTTATGGGAGAAAGCAATTGAGAATGGGATAAAATCATCACACAGTAAGTCTGTGTGAATTTTCATGAATGCTGATCATGATTTATGATTATAAATAATCACGAAGTTTTACAGTCTTACGGCAAAATGAGGAAATACATTCTAAATTATATTTCAGTGAGTTGTTACAAAATATTTAAAATTCTATGTTCACTTCTCCACTTTGAAGAATTTCAACGAGCTTTAGGAGCTGAATACAACTGGACATCATGCACACTTGCTTCACTGGCAGACCTGAATGTCTTCTGATTTTAGCTAAAAATTTCCATATATCCAGGAAAGATTCTCACCACTGAAAACACAGATGAAACTGTGTGAGCCAATATTTTACACTGATTTCCCTTCTCACACAAATTATAAGCGAAAGAGAAACACAACTGAATGACCAAAATTTCAGAAGCTCATTGGAAGTCTGACCAGCCTCCAAGTATGCACAAAACTCTCAAAAAAAAAAAACTCTAAACAAAGTTAGACTATACTTTAAAATAAATAGAATAATCCACAAAAGGATTTGAACTGTTTTTCCCCAAGTTATTTCTATATCAAAGTGTAACTACATAGAGAAGATAACTGTTAGACAAACACAAGTTTCAAGGCCACAATTATGGAAGATTTTTAGATTTTATCAGTGAAAAAACCCTTTGCATCAAAACACTAAGTTCTGTTATACAATTTCTCACATAGTGAAGAGCAACAAGACCTCCTGCCTTATCTGCTCTCACTTTAAAAAATGTCAATTATCCAGAAAAAGCAGAGACTAAGTAACTCAGCTGAGGACAGTATCTCAGCCCACCATGTTTTCATTAATATTTTCACCTGGAGATCTTTCATCTGCATCTTTGCTCACATCACCTAATCTGGTTTTATACATTAAGAGGTTTTTTTGTTCATTTGGAAACAGATTATGTCAACAGCCATTTGGAAGTAGCCAAGATAACATCCTACCACCAACCCCTGAGCCCTGGCAGGACTACCAACCACAACAGAAAGAGAAGTATTTTTCAGTATCTTCAGGTTAAGTTAAAAGGATAAACATCACAGAGTAAGCCTAAGTCATACAAATATGAAAATCCCTCTTTGTTTGTCACTCTTCTCGAGCACGGGGTAATATCACTGAACAAATAGCAGGAAACCAATGGAGAATTCCCTTCAAAATCTCAGGGTATATGGTGGCAGAACGACAAATTACAATTTCAATTCCCTTCTTGTAACAGCTCAAACAGGCTTATTAATAACAATCACGTCTTTTTAGTTTAGAATTTGAAAATATTTATTTTGTTTCTTTATTCAATTTCAGTTAAATTAATTTCATAACCTGGTCTTTTACCTGCCTAAAAAAAAATATGCAGCACTGACCACACATGGGAAGAAACACCCAGCTGGACACTGTTTAACTGTGTAGTACACAAGTTATTTTCATTTTCTCCTAGTAAGCATCATGTACTAACTTATGTGCAACACTTCACTAATATCAAGACACATTGCTAATTTATTACTAAAGATCAGCTTCTTTTTCATTAAGCTGCATTTATCTGTGTTACAATCCACTCAGAAAAAGTCTGAGCTGAATTCAGGTAAATCCATAGAGAAATTCCATGATAAAAAGGCCAAAATGCAGTTCACAGTGCACCTATTTTTGAGTTGTAGGCAAAAAATTCAGCAAGGTTAAACAATGAAACACTGTCAGAGGGGATTTGATCCTAATACACCCAGTACAACAGTTCTGAAGATTTTACCTTGGTTTTCTTTCAGAAGTGATATTTTAATTTATTTTTTTATAGCAGACAGTGAGTATGACGACATACACACTGCTCACAGTACAGGATTTCATAGCCTACTGAACAGGCAAGGACATAAACAGATACCTAAAGTTTAGAATGTGCACAAGTTTCTCACAGAACTGGAGACAAAGGCCCTGAAAGTTTAATCTTTATTGTATCATAGAATAATTGTATCCCTTCAGTCAGCTCTCTATTTCTCCATGGCCCATCTCCACTGCAGATAAATAATAATCCCCACTTAATCTCCAAACCAGCTAATTAATTAGTTACTATCAGCAAAGTGCATTGCAAATATGACACACTACAAATACTACTGTTTCCTTTCCACAAACTCAGGTGATGTCCCACTGAACAAACATATAAAATTTCAAGGTTATAATATAAGACAAAACAAGAGGGCAAAACTGCCCTCTTAAAAAAATGGTATCTGGTTTGAAATGGATGACAAGAGTGGAATGTGAGATGTGCACAAGTTGTATGAGAAATTCCATCTCCCCATGATAATTCTTCCAACCCAGATATACATTTACACACCTAACTATACACAGATTTGCAGTTATTGAGATCTTGAGATGAAGTAAGAATAGCCAAAACCACTTCAGCGAGGACTCAAACTCTATCTATAATTCATATATTTGTGGAGAATATTTGTTTTCATAACTGCATGACTTCAGGGGAGATTGCAAGCTGTCTTTTTTTCCCCAGTTTCCAGAGTTTTTTTCATTTGGTATCATCTCATTTGTATTATTTACTACAGAAGTCACACACTTTCCATCTGGATGCTCCTATAGAAAAACAAGACCCCTCAAAATAATGGCAGAGTTCACACAAGCAAAAGTAGCTTTCTGTTTAAGAATATGGGAGTTTTTAAAGGGAGGGAAGAAAGGTCTGTGTGTAAAACAAACAAATATCAAAATCTATATCAATTATTCCTGTATGTATATTGAACTAAAGAAGCTGGGAGAGGAAAAAAATTACAAGTAGTAGACAAAGCTTTGTGCTACCCATTTTAAAGTCAGCAAATAAAGGACTTTTCATTTCTCTTCCCTTCCTCAGCTCTGACCAGTATGGTTCAACTTTGTGCTTCCCACATATTTAAGTTACAGTCTTGACGCTTCACTGTTTTTGATGTTTGTAGAGCTAGGAACACACATTTAGAGCATAAAATGACCCATCCTTCAACCTCATCATCACTTTTTGTCCCCCTTCATCTCCACACTGGCACTAGTTTTTTGTTAGTCTGAAACATGAACCTGCATGGAAGTCCACTGCATGTAAAGCATAGTCAGGAATCTACACCTTTCCCCAAAATTGATTTCTACATGTTTGTAATGAGTCCCCCTCAGTTTGAGTGCTGAAACACATATTCTTCTGAATTTACTAATGAGCTTCTATTCCACTCCTGAAGGACAAAAGGAAAAAAATCTCATTTCATTCACACCAAAACCCGCCCACAACTATTTCCATTACAAGTAGCTGATATCCAGGGGTACACCCTGCTCGCCCTGCAGAACGCACAGTGGCACAGCAGGGAGAGGGACGGATGGCAAGAATTTCCTCCCTGCTGCCCAGGCCAGGGGAAAGCACAGCATCCCGGGCCAGGAGGAGCAGCAGCGGCCGGGCTGGCACCGGGCTCGCTCTCGCTGCCAGGTGGCTCCGAGGGAGCAGCCAGGGATCCTCTCTGCAGCCCTGGCACGGCCAGCACGGAGCTGCCCCAGCAGCACCGACCACTCAGACCTGGAGGTATTTTTGTAAAGTGCCGTGATGTAATCAGGAACCCCTCAGCTTACAGTCAGGAAAGGCAGAACCTTGAATGTCTCTGTTTTTTCTGTTCTGTTACAAAGGTATGCAATCCTTTAGCTTGAGTACAATATACGTTTCAGACTAGATCTGAGCAGGGTGTTTAAGGCAAAATGTAAAAATGAGAAGCATAAAGAAGTAGAGCAGCTGATGTACATTTTAGCTTAGCTGTTGAATCACAAAATGGAAAATAAATTCTGATTATCAGAAATCTTTTCTTTGCCCTGAAGTGAAATGGCTGTTTTTAAATTATTTTCCTACACTTATTCTGTAAATTGTATCAATTTGGAATTGAAAAGGTAATTTTTAATTTTAAAATCAAACTGTTTGAAAAGTAGTGCAAGAAAATTTCAGTATTTGTTTTCTTTCTCATTGCAGCTGTAATGGCTTGTCAAGCTCAGCCAGCAGTGAGAAGTAGAGAATTTCATCCCATTCAAATAGCATTTTTTGCAAAATTATTGTCGATAGACTAATTTATTGCACAATAATAGATCATTGAAATCTCAAAGTCAGTATTTTCAGATGATCTAAAATAGGAATAAGCTTTGTTTGGAAGACCTATCAGAAACAGGATGAATGTCAGTGTCTCCAACACAACATAAATTCAAAAGAACCACAGAGACAGTTACCTGAGATCATAGGGCATGATTGCATTCCAGGGGTCTGAATATAAACCATCATTCTCTCTCCATCAGCTGCACTGGCCCACAAGGTCTACCAAAACTGAGAGCAAGCATCTAAATCAGTCTCAACTCTCTGGCACTTCAGCACAAAAACGGCACAGAACTGTCACTTGGAGACCTGAATGCAGCCCTAACACAAACACACAGAGAAACCAAAATAACACAGCAGTGGAAACGGTGGCTGATCAAAATCTCTGCAGAGGAAGCCAGCAACTGAGGAGAGCAAAGAAAGGGAGCACTGGGCAAGAGGCAGTCGCAGGCTGGAGAGGAAATTTCCAAGGCACAGTGTGGAGATGTGTTTGCACAGCTCACAGAGACTCTGCTGCTCCTGGGGCCACCTGGGTGTCACCCCTGCACCCTGCCAGTGAGGGGATGCAAAATGATATTCCTTGGAAGTCATCTGTGCTGTTAGGAAAATTGAGCTTTAAACTGCTGCAGTTAAAATGAAATCCAAGCTGGGAGAGATGATGGCTACAACATGAAATGGGTCAGGGCTCTTTTCTGAGCTCCTTATGACTAAATTTATGCATGTGTGAGCTTCAAGGGCTTTTTAAAAAAAAAATGGATATGTGCAACTGTACAAACTTCATGCTATAAGTGCACATGTGGCACATTCTATGGCATTTAAGGCTCATTAAATTCTGAATCTTGTGTCATCTGCCCTTGGCTTAAAATAGTTTTGTGTGAGCCTTTTGTCTCTAACTTCCTCTTTAACAGAAGTTGTTTCTGTCAATCTCTTAGCTCCCTTTATTTTCTTTACCACATCAGTTCCACAGCAGTAACAGAGGCTCAGATTACAGCTCTAATCCTCCACAATTTGACTCCCTTCATGTTTACTCAGAGGAAAGCAAAAGCAACAGAATAGTTTACAGAAACCCTCTATGACCTAGTAATAATTAAAATTATTTCAGAATACCTTTTTTAAAAAAACTATACTTTTCCCAATTAAATTAAAATTTTTCAATAAGGGTTCCACTCAGTTTTCTAACACATATAAAACTCCAGCTGCAACAGAAATATTTTTATATAGAGTCTAGGAACTGCAGGAAGGAACTGTTTTAACAAGTTCAGAGGAAACCACCAAGATGATCAGAGGGATGGGGCATCCCTCCTACAAGCAAAAGCTCAGCAAATTAGGATTGTTCAGCCTGGAAAACAGAAGTTTTGGGGTGACCCTACTGCAGCTTTCCAGTACCTGAAGGAAGTAGGACAGGAAAGATGGAGTGGCATGTTTTGACAAGAGCATGGAGTGACAGGACAAGCTGAAATGACTTCCCACTGACAGGAGGTTTGGATTAGGTGTTAGGGAGAAACCCTTCCCTGTGAGGGTGGGGAAGCCCTGGCACAGGTTTCCCAGAGAAGCTGTGGCTGCCCCATCCCTGGAAGTGCCCAAGGCCAGGTTGGACAGAGCTCTGAGCAACCTGGGATAGTGGAAGGTGTCCCTGCCCATGGCAGGGGGTCTGGAAACAGATGACTTTGGGGTCCCTTCCAACAAAAGCCATGCCATAATTCTGTGATTTAGGTTTTTTCTATGCAACAGCTCTTTAACATCACTAAAGAACTGACAGAACAGAATCTGATATATCTCAAGTTGCTCTGACATGAAATGTTTCTTTTTATAAATCAAGAGACTCATCACAATAGTAATATTACACTGCCAAAGAAGTTTCCATTTAATTTAAAGCATGATCAAAATTCAGACACTTAGCGAAATCAAGAAATATCACATCACTGCTGTCTGCTTTCAATAGCTGTTTGAAGTTATTGGGAGGGAAAAAAAAGAAACTGTCTTATTACAGGTTGGCGGTACAGATTTTATGACAAATTTCTTCCCTGCTGTAAAGACTTTATGACTGAAAAGGTACAATGCTTTATAAAATGAAGCATCTTTTTCCATGATAATAACTGTTAAGTTTTTCCTCAGTGCTGATATGCCTCCAGCTTACTTTGTAATGATATAACACCTGCAATGGATTAAATTTGCACTGTAACTGTAGCAGAGAGCGTAAGAAATGTCACTTCTCATTAGCCTGCATATAAATCTGCCTTTTTTGGTAAGCAGTATAAAAGAAAGACCACTGAACTGCTAGAATCTCAAAGCATATGTTGTTCATGCAAAAAGGACACTCAGCAATGTGAGTCTTTTCCATGCTGTTCTCTTTCAGGACTGGAAGAATGTTTTTGGAAAGAAAAGGAAATACACAGAAATGCATTACCATCAAGCTGTAGTAGATTTTTATAATTGCTTGCTGACACAGCTGAATAGTTGTAAAATATCAGAGAGTAAATTAGTTGATAATGTAAAGCAGTAATCAGGATTTTGTGCATGCTTATGCTATTTACATATTTTAATGCTTTGATATTAACATGTCAACTTTAATAGTATGTAAATGAATTCCCGTGTGTGAGATTTATTCTCCTCAGCATTACACATGTATCCATTGACAGCAACTGTAAATTTCCTTTCTTATTTGTCTTTTTAGAAAGACTTTCCAGGATCTTATACCAAATGTTTTCCCTGCAATGCCCTGTCCAGCTCTAATGGATAGAAAAACCCCAGCTCCAGGTATCACAGTGCTACATACACACAACCTCTTTGTGCCTGAAGTTCCACGACAATGATAATAAAAAGAGGTTATTGAACTCCATGGCTGTGTCTGCCTGTCTCTAGGTAGTGCTGATACCCACTAACAATCTGATATAACGCTGTTAAGCTGAGAAGTGTGAAAACACATCAAAACAGCAAAGCCTCTAAAGACAATGGCACACCCCAAAGGTATTTTAGAAGATTCAGGATTAAATATAAACATGCCTTTCAAATTTTTTTCCACATTTCATTGTGCTCCTGATCAGTCTTCTTTTTCTGTTGAGTACATTTCTGGAAAGTTTTCAACCTTCAGATGAATGACACTTAATTTAAAACCAAACAGTTGGAAAACAAAGGTATGGTGTGATTAAGAAAAAAGTACAGCCTACCATCAGTTATTGCTTTACAGTGCACTGCAATTTAGTTCTGGGTGTACTGCAGAACCCGCATAATACAGCCAGAGTTGCCTGGCAACAAACAGGAACTATATCAGAAAGGAGCAAAGGTGTGAATGAATAAACAGAAGTGACAGGGACATGTGAAAATGCTCAGCAAAACCATGTTCAGTGCTAGAATGTCTAACCAGGCTTTCACAACATTTCAAGGGGAACATTGAATCAAATCCTCCTCACCATTAAAGTAAGATTCATGCACATACTGGATCTGACAAAACAAGCAGAATATAAAATATGGAGAAAAGGCAAATTCATGAATGTTTTGTCATCAGTTTAGATATTGAGTGCATACACAGATTAAATACCAAACACTAACCTGATTATATGAAGTAGAATTGATCAAAACTCCTGGCTCAATTCTAGATGCTTATCAGGCATCCATTTTGGTGCTGAACTCCTGGAACCCCAAGCACTCACACACTGAATTTGAAAAACCATTGATCATTATTTGCACTTCTTTCCATTCAGAACTCCTAGGCTGACACAATTAACTGTTTTGGTACTCAGTAAGTTATTTATTTGCAAGATTCTTTGGTTGTAGCCAACAGCCACTTTGACATGCAAGGTTCACAATGCACGCCTGCACTTCACACTGAAAAGTCAGTACTATGCAGAAGTATTTTAGCCATTTTACAGCCCCACTATTTTATTGTGAAAGCAACCCCACTTTAATGTGAATACATAAGTGAAAGAGAATAAATAGAGATGAGAAAATCCTGAAGATCCAAACAATATTGATATCTCTGAAGAGTGTTTTGAAAAGGAACAGATTTTGTACTGAAAAACTGCAAAATTATAGTCTGATATATTGAATATACATGGCCAAGCCCTTCATCTGGCATATTTCAGAGAAGCTCCCATCATCCAGGAGAGCCAAGCTACTTTATCACAACTAAGGGTCTTACTGTTTTTCACAAAATGATGTTGAAATACCCAGCTAAATCTGAGTCGACCTTTTTCTTCTCTATAGGTAAGACAATGTGATCAAGCAGAGATTGATTAGTCAGAATTACATTGACGTAATCTTGGGGCAGAAAGTTGCATGAGGTCATCTTCCTGAACAGATGGTCTGGAGATATTGGTTTTAACTAGCACATGGTTGAGTAAATAATGTTTAAGTTTTCTTTGAGAGCCTGGGGAGTGAACCAGATAGAGTTGAGTGAAATACCTGTGCCTCCTGCCCACATCATCTGCTACTCCCAGGGTTTTCATTTCCTGCACTGTTTGTGCTTTATCACACGGCTCACTGGTCAGGCAGTCTGTGCCCTTGGTTCAAAAAGCTTTTATTGGAACACTGAGAGAAATGTGCACTTAGTTTCAATTTGTCATTTCTTTAAAAACACAGGTTGTCCCTTACAGGCAAAATCAGACAATAGACATAAGTGTATGGATGAATGACATTTTTTCAGTCAGCAGAAGCAATTTCATATGTAGAAATTAATGACCATAATACAATAAAAAAATTTACATGACCACTTGCATGACCAGTTTTGTTTCTGTTGAGATTAAATACATGTGTGAACACACAAATTTGTTAATTCTTAAGTTTGTAAATAAACATGGCTAGGCGTGTCTATGTTGCACAATCTCAAGGGGACTGGTCCTTTTATTGTATTATTTGTTTTCTATATCATTGTTTAGAGTAAATTAAGAGTGGTTAAAAATAAAGCTCAGAAGATTTCTCTGATACTTTTTAATTCTTTGAAGAGGAACACCTCTTTAACCAAACAGCTGCTAGATAACTAGTCAGCACTAATTATCTAACTCAATAATTAGTCAGATGTTATTGAGTTTTTCAATAACATCTGACTAATGTGTGTTCTATCACACTTGCTTTTCATTATAAAAATTCTGGGATTGTCATTATTATAATATTCAAATGGTCATTTGATAATGAAAGATGGCATATTAAAGATAAAAAATACAGCACAAGATTCAAAACCAGGGTAACAATTTACAGACAAGTAAATGAATATGTACAATTAAGATAAGCTTGACTAAAAATTAGTTTATAATTTGCATTACATAACATATTAGTATCTTTAAATGACCTTCAAATGCTACTAATTAAAGACTACAAATTATTATTCTAGGAAAACCCTAAAGTAAAGTACAGAATTATAAACAAAAATGCTATAGAAAAATTAAGCAAACAATAAAACATGCTTGTGCAAGCAATGATCTGATATGGTAACAATATTTGAAATGAACTGCCTGCATTACCCGTGTGAAAGGAGCACTCAGAGTGTAGGTCAGTTGCTTATTCAGCTAACTCTTATTAAATATTTCCTGCTCCCTTCACCTTCTCTATCTAAAACCTGTTGACTGCTAGCAGAGTTTCCACATTTCTGTTTTTCTGGTGTTTATAAAAAGGCTAAAAAGAAAGCAATAAAAGAAAAAAACAGTAACATTGGCATTCTGATTTATTTAATTTAAACCAACCTTTGAGCTAAACAAGAGAGCATTCTCATATTCCAAGAAAAGAAAAACATATACAAGCCTGGCAGCACTGCCTGTACAATTTCTTAAATTACAAATAGGTCTATCCCAAAGAATTCAAATCCCATTCTCCAACTAGGCTCCTGTAAAGAAGCGAAAGGTGAAAAGGGGGAGGAGAAAGGGATACAGGCAATGTTTTATGTATGAGCTAGAGAGAGAAGATTCAGCTAAGAAAAACACACAAACAAAACAAAACAACAACAAAAAAAAAAAAAAAAACTGAAAAAACCCCAAACACTTCCAAATTTCATCCCACCTTCTAAACAACAGCTCAATGTATCACGTTCTGGGCTGACTGAAGTTCATACAGAAACATGCAGCTTCCTCCAATTCTCTCCAGAGGTTTCAATAAAAGGATGAACTTGTTGTTTTGCAATGGTGTTCATGGAAAACTTGCAATCAAAAATTCACTTTAATAAATCCATTTACACTACACATGAAACTATGCAGTTTGCAATAACCTGCTTTCACTTGGGGCACCAGAAGCTGTAAGGTCACTACTAATATTATTGCAGACAAGTGTTTTTCTCATGTTTTATGACTGTAATGTCATTCCTATTTGACTTCACTGACACTACTCATGGCAGAATTGCTTATGACATAATTATGGAAATACAAAGCTTATTATTGCATAATAGCCTTACAAATCTCATGCATGCATCATTATGCAAATTTGAATAGTGGAGCAAATGTTGTTGATATCAACATGTCCATACAAGAATACGCTAAACAAATGAAATACAGTCCAATTAGTAATTTGGTGGGCAAACTTAAATAAAAGGAAATGCTCAAGGAAGGTAAGAATTCTTAGAAGTTATGGCAAAAATCTGACATATCTTCAGGAAAAGTAAAGATTTCTATTCAGTTGATCCATAGACACTAAAATTCAAGAAGTGATTGATGATATACAGACTGAATTCTAAGTTCATTAAAGCTACGTGTCAGATAATTTAATTTGACTGAGATTTGGGAACCTGAGCTTAGCTGGTTTTGTAGTTGCCCCAAAAGTTAACAGAGAGAGGAACAGGGAGAAAGAGAACAAGAGGAAGACCTCCAGAGTCAACCATGCTACTGGATATCTTTATGCTAAGGTGATCTTCTGAAAGTATTTACTTCTCTCCCATGCCTGCAGGCAGAACTTATAGCCTGGATAAATAATGAACTTCTAAAATGTCCTATGACCTAAATCCCAGCCTATATGCTGCATCCATATAACAGAGCAACCCACATATCCTATCCTAACTCCAATGGCCAGGCACCTCCCTGCTCAGACTGGGCAAATCTATGCCATATCCTCCATAGGTCTTTATTTGGTAGAGAAATCTCTTGTAGTTTCTGGTGGACTATAAAACTCAAGCAAAAGTTAAATCTAAATTTAATCCTCTCTAGAAGGAAAGTGAATTTTGAAATTGAGGAGAGCCTCAATCCATCCAACTTCCTCCAGTCTGATGCCAATGCCAGCAATAGATGCCCAGACCCTGGAAAGGAATTGCAGATTG
This sequence comes from Pyrgilauda ruficollis, assembly GCF_017590135.1. Classification (NCBI taxonomy): domain Eukaryota; kingdom Metazoa; phylum Chordata; class Aves; order Passeriformes; family Passeridae; genus Pyrgilauda; species Pyrgilauda ruficollis. The sequence continues at coordinate 11,528,935 of NW_024511432.1, forward strand.
ACAGGAGAGCATGTGAAGGACAGCACAAAGGAATTCCAGCAACCCCAGCAGCTTCATCAGGAGTCCAGCTTAAATGATTATGAAATACATCTGGCACAGGGAATAAACAAGAGGAACTAGAGACACGCACACACCTGCAGGGCAGGGATCTTACCGGCATCCCAGAGCCAAACACACCAAGCTGTGCAGTGCAGGTGACACCCTGGAGGGAAGGGATGCCAGCCAGGGGACTGAGAGGTGCACCTGGGAGACCCTCCTGCAATTCAACACAGCCAGGGTCCTGCACCTGGGACCAGGCAACAACAAGCCACAGGTACAGACAGGGCAGAGAAAGGACTGGGAAGTGTTAGGTACAAAAAGCTCAGCAGGACATGGCAACATGTGCTTGGCAAAATTGATACATTAAATTCTTTGCCTAGAAACCAGAGTTTGTCTTGTCCAAAATTGCTTTAACACTAAAAAAACTGCACCAGACTACATTTTCTACAACCTGTTGTATCTGTTAATTCCACCAACTAGAGGAATGCCAATGCTGAAAGCCTGTAAGGGCTTACTCAGTGTGTTTCCTACTCTCCTGCAAAGCAATTTAGATGATTCAGACAGCACTAGTGTTTCAACATTCTGAAGCCAGTGGTATTGCATTGACTGCACAAATTTTGCAAGAAATCTTGGCAGAGTTTGCTTTAAACATCCTCTAGAAGGTGACAAGGTTATTGGGTGTTATTTCTTGATTTTTTTCCTATTTATTTCTTGCAATTATAGGAGATTACATTATACACCTTCACAGTCTAATTCACATTTAGTCCAATTGTTTGTCTGAATTTCTTTGATAGTGGTTTTCATTAGCCAAAAGTACTTTAAAAAGACACAGACATTTTATTTCTACGAGAATGGTTTTTCAGTGTCAGATGAGTTTTTTGCTATACAGGGTAGCTTCATTTTAAATGAAGCTAGCTTTAGAATATCAGTGATGGCTCCCTCTTTGGTCCTTTCATCTTGTACACAAATATTTAGGTGTAACCTGGAAGGGACATGATGGCCATGTTTTTCTACCTATGGTTCCTTCTACTGCTATTTGAAATATGGGGATGGGGAAAACACATCCAATAACAAAAAAGAACAAATAGAAGAAATTGCTACCTGATATCTGCTTCTTCTTACAGACATTGTATTTTCTCCTTCAAGTAGCAAACTACAATTTTCAAGCAAACCTGTGTACAGTTGTTTACAGCATAATGGTGTAATATGCAGTGTCAGCTCTGCAGGTCAGCACTGACCTTTTTCTACTGCAGTCAGGACATGAAGGTGAAGACTATATTTAATATCTTTTCCTATTAATAAGCATTAAAGGTGCTCAGATGCTGGTCTTTTTCTAGAAAGGATATAAGCAGAAGGAAACTTGTCTTTTATTCTGTAGTTTAGGCTTCCCTTCAGACACGATCTAGACTGACATAAGACTGGTTGGAAAAAAGGAGGGTGCACTTGCAAATGTACCTGAAACCGCTTCACTCTATCTTTTATTGGAATGGTTGATACAATGCAAATATTGTCTGGAAAAACCCTGTATATTAAGGGATTTTTTTTTTTTACATTTATACAAATTATTTTGCATGGCCTAAATCTTTTCCCTCTGCATTTGTTTTCTGTCCAGACGTCTCCCTCACAAGTGAAATATATAACGAAACATGATACAATTAAGAGAAAGAAGAAAGCTTCCACCATCAGAATAAAAAATAAAATCAGAGCATGTTTCACTCTTACTGCTGTGACTGTAATGAGACACAAGTAAGCAGCAATACCCCCACAGAAGTACAACCCCACACCACTGGCACAACCCTTCGCCCCTTCCTTACTTATGGCTGTTTGCCAAAGTCATTTCCTTAAAGATGAAAGTGCTTTTCTGCCCTGGACCTGACTTCTCAGGAGCAGACACATTAAAAATATTCCACTGCTGTTGCAAATAGTAATTCATTAATCCATATGGAGGTTATTATTATTATTATTGACATCCTTCTTGTGTAAGTAAAAATTACATTAGCTATTCATGCAATTGTACCTTTATTTTCCAATTCAACATTTTTCCACATGCATCCTGGTAGGACTATTCTCTTTGCTACAGTGTTCATCCTGTATTTGCCTCTCTTTTATGCAAGTCTTAACTGTTCTTGGTTAGGCATGTAAATGAGGAGAGGGTATTCTTTTTTAAAAATAAGGTAAGTAAATTAAATGTGGTGACTTTGCCTGTCACAGCAAGCAGCCATAACCTCAATTATGATACACTTAAGTTGAAAAATCTCTCTCGTCATGTCAGGGGAAAACCCCATAGATTTCAATAGAGGTAGAACATCACTCAGGGGGCTGTATCTCATGTCACAAGTAATTCTATGAATTTCTATAGTTATTTTTGACTCACTTCCATATGATTTACCTCTACTAGTATGACATATAATGAAACAAAATGAAGAGCTATATTCTTTTATCTTTCATAGCAGAATAGGACATTTTGAAAGTAATATACCATGCCCCTTAAAAGCTGTATTCTTATTTCTAGGTACATAAGTCATGTATGTCTTAATAAAACTAGTTTTACTAAAATTATTTACTGAAAATAGATTACTGGGAAAACTTAACATTTGTCCATGCTGAAAACAATGAACTGAACACTTTGCAGTATGTTTTTAAAATGTTGAAATTATTTTAAAAATTTTTTTTTTTTTTGCTTTTTTAATTATTGATCGTAGATGGCTACTTTCTATTTTCTACTAAAACATCAGCAGATGTGCTTTTAATCGTGCATAGCATTTAAGATAAAAGGAAAGAATGATCCTTCACAATTAATAATTTTTATTTTGCCTTCGTTTCTGTACGTGAAAAAATATTTGCGCATATTATCACAAGTAACTGAAATGAGGAGACAAAGTGAAGGAGGGAATATCTAAAGCTCCAATAAGTAGGGACATTTCTCTCTGACCTGTGTGAAATCCTGACATTCCCAGTGAGACTACTGCCAGACTATAAAGTGAATAATCTTTTTGAGAGGGAAAGGAAAATAAAGTCTTTTCTGGAATATTATCTATAATACTGATCATGACCTTTGTTTAAAAAGTTGAGCTTCAGATGGAAAAGTGTCAGAAAGGGCATTAGACTGAGGAGGTGAATGGAAAGCTTGAAAGAGGTTAATAAAGGAACTCCTCTCACTCACTCCAGCAAAATGAGGACTGAGGGGAAGTTGGTGGCTCTCTCTACATATAAGGGGAAAAAAGCATCCCTGGGAGAAGAGCACTGTCAGTTAATGACCAATGGTGCCAAAGGACCAAATGCAAGCAAAGAGATTGTGAAAAAGTTCAAGCCAAAAATTAGAAAAGGGCTTTTCAATAATTGAAGCAGTGAGGAAGCCACTTGCAATGATGATTTATTTTCTCCCCTATTCATCACACTTGACTAGGAATCAGTTTGTTTGTTGGGTAAGGCCCTACACAAATAACATAAGCTAAATCACCTCAAGAAAACCTTGTATAAACTAACTCCTCCTAGTCTGCAAATCAAGTTGCAAAACATTCAGGCAATCCTAGGATTTCACTAGATCAGACTTTTCATTCCTAACCTACCTTAGAGCTTCTTTTCCTCCTTGGCCTCTTTCCTGAGGAGCAGATATTCCCACCCACTGGCACCTCTGCTGCCATGTGCAACAGGCAGAATAACCTCACCCTCCAGAAGCAATCAGATGCCTTTTCAACACACATCCCAGTACTCAGTTGTGCTGCACAAGGACTGCAAATCTACCTCTTCAGAAAGTCAAGTAAGAGCAAGCACAGTTCATTCGCATGGCACAAACACAGCACCTTGCCAGCTGGGAACCACAACCTGACAGACACAACTTCACTCAAAAACGTTTGCCATCATATCCCTGCTGAAGGATCTTTCCAGCTTAATTACAACTTCAACCTGAAAAATTCTATCTAAAAGAAGCTGACAAAGCAGGCATTTTTGGATTTGGAGAGGTTTGAGCAGTGTAAACAGCAAGTCTTTCAGAGCCTTTCCTTTATCCTAACATATTTCTATACATTTCCTTTTGTGTAAAATTGAATTATAACTTCCTTTGGCCTTTGTCTGTGTTGATGGCAATTACTATTGGTGATTTGTAATGAAAATCTGCAGGTGTAGAAGTCTGTAAACACATTTAAAAAAATAGGGCAAAAGGTTGGGTGTATATAATCAGGATAAATAGAGTATCTATACCATCTCTTAATATTATCAGCAAAAACTCAGTGACACTGAAATCTGTTAGTCTATCAGATGTCTCCCAAAAGATGCTACAGAAATTTCATCACTGCAAATTTGAAAGTGAACTTTGCTTGATGCAGTGAACACTTTTGGAAGGACATTGGCAAGCTCCCTACAGTACATCTTTGCTCATAAACAGCATAAGGTTAGTTGTCCTCCTGCAAAAATACCCTGAATTAGAAGCAAAGCCACCATTGCACACAAGGATGAACTCATTCTTTTGAAAAGAGACACCTGTGCAGAAGAGTGGTGTCTCCTAGTCTCTTACACAGAATGTGTTTGCAAGACCTTTCCAAAGATATGGGGACCTTGTTTAAGTAAGTGAATTGAAAACCTTTCCAATACTTCAGATGAGTGTCCTAACTACCCCATGGCTCTCTCTTCTAATCCTTTAACAAACAGTGAAAATGAAGTGTTGAAATTTATTTCAGTGAAATACTGATTGACTTGCAGCTCAATGTTTTTCCTTTCCAACATCAAAGTTTGCACTTTCCAGCTGTACAGACATTTTCTTTACAGTGTTATATCAGAACGGTCTAGATTATTAAACACTGGCCACCTTCATCCCTCATCTCCTGCTACTAAAAAAAGACTTGCATCTTAAATGTTAATTATGCATTTGCAGGCAGTCTAAATGACTCAGGGGACTGAAATCTGACTCTAGCTTTTCATCAGCAGGTCATCAGTTCAGACCTGACTCAGATCAGCAGTGGCTGGAAGCTTCAACAATTCAACAGCTGTTTAGATGACCTACATGAAAGAATATAATATTATATGCAGCTTTGGGTGGAAAAGAATTCACATCTTAAAAGTCACGTTCAGAACTGACATTAATTGGGATCCATGCTATCAGACACCAAGAGGATAGAGGGCCTGGAAACTGAGCTCTCCTCTCTCTGCAATCTCCTCCACACTAAGGATGGAAAACTTGATGACGGAAAAGAAAGTGATTTTTATTTTTAAATTATTTTCATGGCTTCTCCTGTTCTTTCTCCTGGTTCAACAGAGGAAGTGTATTCATTGTTCATGAATACACTTAGTTTTGAAATTGGGACTCAGCATTGTAACAGGCTCCAGATAATTATTCTGTGCTTGATAACTGCCTTGCTGTGTGCACAGCATAGGCACCAAGAAATCATCGTTATGAGACTTCAGAAAAAAAAACACAAAACCAGAGATACATCAGACTCAGTACATTGAAACAGGCGATATCAACACTTTTCTTTATTCATAGGCTTCCTAGAAAGTGGATTATAAATCTATGTATTCATGTTCACTGCCCCAATATAACCTGTAGAGAGTTGTCAGAATGGAAAAACATTAGAACCCCTTTCCTGGGCTTATGTTAGAATTTCAACACTTTTGTGCATAAAACAAAATTACAATTCAGACATTTATTTACTAGTCCTAATAAAAGTAAGCAGCATTCTTTTGTACTTGAAATTCTTCCCTTGAGCAGTGTGAAGAGCCAAAATACAACTCTCATGGATTTCTTCCCTCCCTGGGGGCAGGGAATCTTTCCATTGGTGTACAAATGGATGAGCTCACACCCCCACAAACTGCAGAGGCAGCCAAGGAGGGGAGATCACTGGTAAGGCATTTCCATTGGTGTACAAATGGATGAGCTCACACCCCCACAAACTACAGAGGCAGCCAAGGAGGGGAGATCATTGGTAAGGCATAAAAAAAGCATTTTGCTCTGCTTTATCAATTCTCAGCTTGACAGACTCCTCTGACTTGTGCCGAGAGCTGAACAACCATGGATTCAGCATCAAGTCAATAATTCCTTCAAGAGATGTTCTCATCCCTGGTTTGTGTAGATCTTGCAACTTAGCTCAGAAACCCAGCATCTGCATTTATGACTCTGCCTCTGCAAATCACCCTTATAAGTATAGTTTAATGTACAATATTCAGTCCTGGGTTTGTAAGACACCAGTCATGAGTCTATGCCCTATTCTGGGAAGAAGGAAACAGCCCATCAGATGTGTGTATGCATCCCTGGGGTTCATATAAACACAAGATTTCTATGCACAATCCCATACTCAGAGCTACAGGTCCCATCTATATACAAAACATGCATAACCTTTTTTTCTGTAACTTGGCATATTGGACTGTCAAGTTTTGTGAAATAATTCTTACAGTATTTAGACTAAAAAAAAGTTCAAATATTTTTTGCTTTGAAGCTGTTGTTAGGTTTTATGTTTTCAAAATATCATAGGTGCATAACTTGATATAAGAATTCACTGTCAACAAAATTACTTTTAGTTCTACATTGGATGAGATGTATTCTTAATTCTTCTGCTGAAAATTAACAACAACATTTAAAGAGCTAATAAAACCAGTTTTGCTGAAAACATAGTGGATATAGTAATGTGCACATCAGCCCTTAACCTGAAGTGGACAAAACACTTAATGAACCCACAAAATCTGCACTGAAAAGAATCTCCTGGTCATTACTGATTGAATACAATCCACCACATTTTCTCATGCATTTACCTTGTGTATGGACAAGCTGCATGTTGGAAGACATCCCTCCTGAGCTCCTGTAGCTCTGATATGAAACCACAGTAGCTTCCTATGAAGAATTTTGCCCTGCCACTCAGTATCTGAGCACACGATACCTTTATATCTGTAAACCAGTGCATCTAAGCACTGGAACCTGGAGCCCAGTGATAATTTTTGGAGACCAGGTTTTTCAGAACCTGGTAGGAAACTGGAGGAAATTAGGTCTTGGAGCTCAGGTACCTTCATTGGGGAGGCAATTACCTCGTAGACAGTGGAAGCAAAACACAGGAAACCAAACCGCTTCACCCTTTGTCATCAGAAGTGAATCATTAAAGATGGTGACAGTTAATCAGCAGAGATTTTTTTCTGTTTAATTTCTCCTTTTCTGAGAGGCTGACAGGGTGAGGTCACATACATTCAAACACAGACAGATCTTGCCCATATATGCTTTCAAATCAGGGAGAAAACTGGGGGGAAGTGAATGATAAACAGTCTTTGGCTTACAGAAAAGAAAAGCTAGCACGTCCATACTAAATAAAAAATAATCCCATTCTCTTGCTGTTTGAGCACTTCACTACTTTGTCTCCAGTTACAAAACTGTGTGACCAGGGAAAATTGGAAAATTATGTAGCTCTAATAGATGTGCAGCCAACTGGAGTTGGCAGAATGGAACACAAAATGGGACTATACAGTGGCAGGATGCCCAATGCAAGAGCACCCTCTCCTAAACAGCAGGAAATCCTCCCCAAGAAGGTCCTCAGTCACACACATACTTCACAAAAGATGGATTTTATCCCCAGGGGTGGCATACCTGCCTCCAGGCCCAGGCAGTCAGAAATCTGCTTGCATAAAATGTTAAGACCCTGTCCCTTTGGCAAATTCTTTGCAAATTCAGAAAAAGAGAGGTTACACTTTCTGCCAGAAGTTGGAAAGGTTTGCCTCAGTTAATTTCAGTTTTATCGTATACACTGACAAAATCACACAAAATATGATGGTAACAACAGATTATAAAAATGTTTACTGAATATGTAATTAATTTCAGGGCTGGAAGTTTTGTTGTTAAATCTAGCAAACATCAGCTGGCAAACAAATTGCATGCCTTAGAGCTTCTTCAGACAAATGCTGCTTAAGGTTTGTTATTTTTAAACTCCACAAGGCTCTCAGCCATTAGCAACAAATAACAGGAGTCAAAAAGTATCTTTCTATTATTGTCATGAGTTAAAAATGGGAGTATTTGGGTTCGTTAATCAGAGGATTCACAGCCTCGCAATTAACAAAAACTACCCCATATTATGAGATATAGAACATAAATAGAATCTAGCTGCCTCATAAAAACTAAATTTTATATAGAAACATTCAATGTGAAAGCTTGCCTTGACACTTGTTCTAAGAGCCCCTGTATGAGATAGAAAGAAAAGCAGCACTACAGAGGAAAATGGAGCTCTCCCTGCTATTTTAAACAGAAGAGGACCTGATTCTTCAGTGTGCTTTTCAAATCAGTAGTACCACCACCACTTGGTCCTTGACACAGGTTCAGGCCCTTTATCTGAATTTCTACATACTTAGGTTACATAAACTGCTCTCATTTTTATTCATTTTTTCCCACCTGCTTTCCACCCTGTATCCAAGCCATCTTGCATATCAAATCAATCATCTTGCTTCTAACTTAAATCTCTTTTAATACTTCTTCAAAACTGTTTGTACTCCAAAAATCTGTTATGCCTTTATACAACACAGACCCTAGTAATTTTTGACAAATTGTCAGAAATATAAAAACTATGTTCCCAATGTTTGATCCTTTCCAGCTTTGATCTCCCTAGCAGCTGCTTTTATGCTGATATTGTACCTGTGCAAAAGAATTAACAACAAAAACACTTAATACTACCTCATTGTTAGCGAAATTTAATATAGTTTTAAAAAAATGAACAGTACTGGATATTGAACAACAGAAGCTATTTACTAAGCTAACACTGTAGTGAAACCTCTACAATCTCCTTCCCCCAAAAATGTATCGAGGCAGCAAATAAAATCTCACTCAGCTGCACCAGAACCAAGCACATCGAGATTTGACCAGTCTCAGATGTAACTGGCTTTTTCTATGCTTCTTCTGCTTTCATTTCCCTGCAAATTCTTTCATGTAAAAACTGAATAATACTATACCCACAGCACATTTTATTGACCATCAGAATCATCCCCTTGATTTGCATATGTTCAGATTTTAGCAGCATGTGTAAATTACTGATGGGAAGAAAAGGAGATTGAGCCAGTGCACAGGGAAAGATCAGAGGCAAGAGACACTACTGAAAACTCCACTTAAAAAAACCCCTGGGTTTTAACTGTGAACATAAACAAAAATTCAAATGAATTGTCCAGACTGTTTGTGGACTCTTCCTTTCAAATCTGTTCAAAGCTCCATTGGACACATCCCCAAATAACTGCTTTGAGCAGGGGAGGTTGAATCTCCCAAGGCCCCTTTCAGCCTTAACTTCTCTACAATTTTACTAGTATATTTTTCTATATTTCAATGAATAAGTTGATACAGCAGTTAATACAGCAGATGCTGTGATTATAGGAACTTGACATTGCTGTAACTAACAAAAAAACAGCCTTAGTGAACACAAAAAAGCATTAAGAGAACTTATTTGGCATTATGAAATGTGCTAGCTGGAGTTAATGTTTAAATGGCACTTGGGAAAATTGCTCTAGCTGACAAAATATAGCTCTGTTCTACAAAAGAAGTGCAAGAAAAGCATATATTCTATATACAGATATCAGAATAATTCATCAATCACAGAAATCAGTATTTATATTTCCTAAATAGTGAAAATACAGTTCTGGACCTGAGCAATAATACAATGAGAATTTGCTTCTTGCTGGTTTAATTGAGAGAGAAATATGCAGAACTTGCTAAATCCTTCTCCAGGATCATCTTGGTCACCTCCCCCAGGCTCCTACACTTCCCAAAAGAAATTCCCATGCAGTGGCAGTCACTGCTCTTCACCTCTCCCCTTAGACAGTCAGCAGCCACCCAACACTAAAATACCTTCACTGTCTTTGGGATTTATTTGGCTGTGTTCAGACTGTTTGGTGCTGGAGACAATGTACTTTGTTTCCCTGCAAGATTGCCTTCTGGCAAACACTCCCTTTAAACTGCAGAGCCTTCTCTTCCATCTCTTTTCTCCAGATTGACCTAAAATCCATAGAAGTGACAAGAAAAAGTTTTGCACAGAACACAGAGCTAATAGAGCAGGCTGATAAACTTTGATCATCCATTTAAATGGAGCACCAAGGAACAAAGGTATGGCTACTTCTCAAGACAAAGCAATTTTTCAAGAGTGAATTCCAAGCAGGTGGTAACTAAGCAACAGCTCACCTGTACAGGGACTTTGATCACTTGACAAAGCAGATCAGAGCAACACAAGGGAAAGAGGACTAGAGATTACAAGAAAAAAAAAAAAAAAAAAAAAAAAAAAGCCTTTTCTTGGCCTATCAGAGGGAAAGATGGAAAATAGCCTAAAAGATGCAGCAAAAAGGAGCCTGATGATTTGGAGAAGAGAGCAGCTGAAGAAAAGAGCTCATGAACACTTTAGCAAGCATACTTTATACTTTAAACAGTTTGTTGCTTCCCCCAGCGATGACAGAAATATTTGGGGGAACAAAGAACAGTGCTACTTCCTCACTCCAGGCTTGAAAAATACAGCTTTTTTAGCTTTGGGCAAGGCAGTACCCATGTGAAAGAGACTTTGGCCAATGAGGAAGAAAAAGATGGACATGCAGAACTTCAAGGGAGTTGCAGGGACAAAATAGCAGCAAAGCTGAGGAGAAAGCGGTTGAAGCCTAGGGTGAAATCTGCTTCAGGAGCTAGTAACTAGGGGCACATACTGAGTAAACAGGGATGAAGAAAAAAGTATTAGGAAATTACATGCAGAAATTAATCAATATATAGGAGATGAAAGGTATAGGTCAAAAACAACAACAAAAACAATGGAGATGGGCAATAAGGAACAAACAGATGGCAGGGGGAAAGAGCAACAATAATTTTCAAACACCTCACAAATCCATTGATTGTAAAGTTCAATTTTATCTCTTGAGGCTGGTGATAAAATAAGTATATCTCATCATTATTACTGCTCTATCTGCATATTGCAGAACTGTTCTGATGCTGCCTCCCATATGAATTAAAACTGAATTTGCCTTCAAAGGAAGTTGAAAATTTGTCATGAGGACAAGATTAGAGCCTGGATTTGTAAGTATTTATTTTTTGTTGGGAGCACCTGGACTAGCCTCAGACAGGAAATGAATGTGGGCAATAGTCAGACTGGTACTTTTTCTGAGGAACCCTGGTATGCTTTTCTAGTGCTTAAGGTCGCCCCACTCCTGAGGGAAAATGGGGAAGAACATTTTAATTAAAAATGAACAGCCACAAAACTTTATAAGCCATTTTTGCAATTTCATTATTCCAGCTAAAGAAGAAAGATTCTAAAATATTATTAACATCCCTTAAAATATTTATTAAGAGATTTAAATTAGCTGTCTGAGTCCAGCACTACTGTAGTGATTCCATTTCTTTGGTATATCCAAGGCAAGGACTAAAATAATATTAAAATAACAACAAGAGCATTGATGATGCAACTGAGTTAACAGTTTATTTTCCTCAATGATTAGTAATTATTAAAGCACAGATTTTCTCCTTATTAAGTCCAGAGTCCACTCAAGATCCTGGGGATCCTGAGCTGCTTTCTCTCCATGATTTAAGAAGAGCTGCAAATGACAATGATACAGCATAAAATGTCTTGTGTGTGGTGAGTACAATTAAAGATTTTCTCTCTGCATTTGTTTGAAGACTGACAGCTCAGCTGACAGGGCAGCCAAGTTTATGCAGTTTTCTGTAAGCTCATTGACAGTTTTCCCTGTGAAACTCTTTCTGGCTCTCTTCATCAGGTAAAATCCTGAACCTTTGTCAGACAGCTCTTTCAAGAGCAAACAGGATGAGGAGTCCCACCATGAGCAGCTATGAAGTCTCATTAAAAAAAGTCTTTCACACTCTGTTGTCCTTGTTCTATATTATAATGATGGTTTGCCATAAAGTGCAAAGAAATGTTATTCTAATGAACTGAGGAGAGGCACTGCAACAGTGAGGCATGATTAACGAGCTGAAGTCGTTCATGAAGTCATTTTACATGTCTGGCTGGTGACCTTTGAATTTGAAGAATTGCATGTAAAATATAATAGGAGAAATTATTTGCTTAGCATACACTGTATTCGTGGTTTAGCAGAGGGATTTGGAATGGGTTATGGTGAGGGAGAAAAGGCAATCCTGACACAAAGTGAGATTACTTCTTCCTCCTCTCTCCTTTTCCCTCCCCAAATTCAAATGCAATTGAGGGCCTGTTCTGTGCCATGAGCTCCCCCATGGCTATGAGCACTTGCCAATGTGCCATCACCTGACAGAATTCCCTTCCTTTGGTAAGGCCAGGGAACCTAGAGAGCATGCAACAGCTGAGGGAGATTCCAGCTCTGTTTGGAGTGCCAGATGACACAGAAGAAAAACAAGAAAATAAGATTTTCTGTTTAGAAGGTTAAACTCCATCCTTTAGGTCTCTTCAGGGGGCCCATATATTTTTCAGCCTATGTGTCAGTGACCCACACTGTCAGAAGCAGCCAGCAGTCCCTTTCCCTCATGTGGGGTGGGGACAGTACAAACTGTACTCAAAATTACTGGAATTGTTTCCACTTTGTCCAGACTGTCCCAGTTTCACTAGGATACCTGGGAACCATAACCCTCATAAGTCCACACAAAGCCATTAAGAGCACAAACCTCTACTTGGCCACTTTCATACATCCCACATGGGATCTGCTTTTGTGGGACTGAACAGAGGATAGAGGATTCAGGAGCCTTTGTTCAAAACCTTCCCGTCTGCCAATTCCTTCTTCTGGCCCTTCTCAGCATGTGAGGTGCACCTACCAGCTATAGAAAGCATAATGAGGTACAAGCTACACCCTGGTGAGGCTCCAAAGCATTCCTGACCAAGTGAGCAAGGTGCCAGGAACACTCACAGCAGAATGACAGGCTCACCCATTTGTGCTAAGACCTGCAGGACAATTTCCTGTACATTTTTGAATATAAAGGAAATGACCAAAGCTGATAGCAGGCAGGACATGAAGGAGGCAATGAGAAAGGATCAATTAACTACTTTGCTCAAAGTGCAATGATCAAAATGACAAATGATCAAAGGCAGCAAAGAACGCTACATGTGGCGCTGCAAGAATTCAGCTGTTCTCTTATACACTGCTGCTTCCAGTGTGAGGTAAAAATGGAAATTCTACCTGCTCCAGCATCTGCAAGAAGTAAGGAGAGGACAGAAGCTAAAAATACTGTTAACCTAGTTTGAAAGTTAAATACTGCTCTAATACTGTACATGGAGAGGAGGTTGGAGCCTTTGTTACTGTTTTCTGACTCTACTGCATTTTCAATCATAAATAAGAAAGAAAAGTTAATTGGACCACAACTTTGAGTACTCAGCAGAGAATTTTTCCTCTCATTCTGCTGTCTTCTAGTTAAGCAAGCCCTATGTTTTTAAACTGTGCAAGCTTGCATTGCACAAGATGATTTGGGCATGGAATGAAAGGTATTTAGCACTTTTCAGTCTCAAAATCAGAAAGAGTAGTCAAATAACAGGAAGAGAAAGGATTAAAGACAGTCTCTCCATACTTTTTAGACTTTCAGGCAGAACAGACTGTTATAATATTAGCTTGTACTTTCTTTCATGCCTCTTGCTATGTGTAAATGAATTAACAAGAGGAAACCCTATTTATTCCCCCTTCCCTGAAAAAATAACAACAAATTCTTGTTAGCAAACTCCCTTTAAAGTTTTCCACCTACTTTTGTTCAACTTTGCATTACAGAGCTTCCTTTGAACTACTGACTATATTATTGCCACAGTATCATGGAAACCTTAACTGCTATAAGACAAGTACAGTTAAATGAAGCACTTTTGTGTCCTCCCTCTCTCCACTCTCAGCCCATACTTTCTCTCCTTCTTTTGTGATGGAGTATTTGCAAGGTTAGATGGAGAGCCAGCCCAGCAAACCTAGCTATATCAAAATTAATTCAGCCCTGTTTTGCCAGGATAATTTTAAGCCAATTTTTCCTCCTTTCTTGTCCATTTCTGTGCCAGCATAAGAACATGAAGGAGGACAGGAATGAACTGCAGGTCAGGGCAGGTTGGGAACACTTCCCAAAGCAGTGGAATTGACTTAAACAGACTTGAAGTTATGGTTAACCCACAACCTCTGACACAGTTGTAGCCACATCAGATATCCCAACATTAACTCAATAAATTATTCCATTAAAAAGTCTAACAAGAATGACATCCTCAGAAAGAAAACTTCAAATTTTTTTTTGATAATTCTGTATTTTCTGACAAGGGGAGCTACAGAGCAACTTTTTCCACAGTTATCACTGGGAAGTATTTTCAACACACAGCATAGAGCTGCACACCTGTTTTAAGCTACTTACAGTTCCAGAGAGCTTGGATGATGCTGTGAGAAGAAGTAAAAACCACTTGTTTTCCAGAGGGCCCCTCTAGGGTTGCCAGGCTCTCTCAGCAGACTGAGCAATGCCACAGTACACAGAGGCAACATGAGGAGGAGCTGATATGACATTGAGAATTCACTTGTGGGACACTACACTAGGGATTGGGTTATTCTTTCCATGGTATGGAACAGTACAGTTTAAATTGTCTAATGAGAGCAGTAGAAGAGCTAAGTAGGATTTGATATTTTGCCTAATGAGGTGTGCAAAAAATTGCTAATGGATTTAATCTGCATAAATTTCTTCTAGCATACATATTCCCATGCACCCACACACACTCACTCTAAAACTCAATTGCTAATGATGAATTTCATTTGTTCCCCCACCAGAATTAAGACTATTTAATGAATTGTAATGTGTAGTTAATTATCACATTGGTAACTTAGATCTTGTTTATATTGAGGCTGGATGGGGGAAAAGAGGCTCCTTTCACAGCTATACCAGGGCAGTATAGCAAGCACAGTGTAAATGCAGACACTTGAAGATGAGGCTCACAACAATTGCATAAACTCTGCTGAGTAACCAAAGTTGTACTTCCAAGGAAAGATAAATTTTCTAGCTGTGTAAAGCACCTCTAACATAATAGCTTTTTCTCCAGGACTACAAATATTAAGTATAATCAGAACAGAGCACTGACAAACCCTTAGCTAATCTGGGAAAAAATGTGTGAGCAATTCATTGTTACCAAGGAGTCATTCTATTGCAAATTCACTGAACTTTCCACAGAAGAGAGGAAAAATAAGAAATACTTTCCTCAGAAAAGGAAATGCATGCAATGCATGGAATATTACATGTATTTTCCTTCTGGGGTGAAAAAAGGAGAGGGAACATACCCAAAGTGCAATTCAGCTGTATGAGAACAAATCTGTTCTTGGAATGGTGTGAAGCTACATGTTTATGTCTCAAGTACCTCAAGTCTCTTGCCACTGGATTTTCTGGACTACTACTGGATTGTCTTCTGAACTACAGCAAATCCTCCTGCACTGGGCAGTTATGCCATCATTCCAGTCAGTGAGTGTCTCATGTCTCCTTTCAGACAGAGTAGTTCCTAAACACAAGTAGTCTCTGAAGTATTGCATTACTATATGCATTAAATTCAACATCTTGCTGTAGGATTACTGCACCTGAACTGTGTTTTCAGGAGGTTTCCATTCATTAAATATGTGAAACTGTCTGTTTCTATCAGTAAAGGAGGAGCTGGAAACTAAGCAGTTCAAGAGGTGGGCAGCTCTAGAGAAGCTGCTTTCAGAATCAATGTCCATGGCAGGGGATGGAACTAGATGATATCTAAGGTCCCTTCCAAGCCAAACCATTCTATGAATTTGGCCCAGTCTCGACCAGTTAAATCCTAATTTAACTTCTGTAACTCCTTTTTGGTGAAAACCACTTTTTCATTTTGATGGTACCCAGCACATCTAATACAAAGTAACTAGCAAGGTACCTCTGACTGTTGAACAAAGGTTTGAAAGGTGAGAGGAAGAAAGAAGAAATTAAAACAAGTGAGCATCAGTGAGCTGGTAGAGGTTTCAGCAAGGTCTGCCACAGCACTACCTCTGGATATCCTCTTGGGGCTAAGCTATAAAAACACAAGTACAGCAGAGAAAAGAGAGGTAGCAAATGGACAAAAACACAGCTAGAGATTTGAAACAGATGAATACAGCTACAGATTTCAAAATAAAATATTTTTGGACTTGCTGAATGCACCCATTCAATATAACTTACAAAGATTTGTATTCTTCAGTAACATACATCCCCAAATCTCTTTCGGAGCCTATTGTTACCTGCATTCTGTCTTTACTTCTACTTCCCTACAAATTTATGTGTCAAATTTACTGACATTTAATGCATAGCTTGCTTATCAAATAAAATGCCTCAGAAATGGTTTATGACAAATAGCTACATTAAATATAATACCAGATCACAACATTTGTACCTGAGACTTATTCCCTGAACAACATAGACTATTAGTATTCCCATGACTCAATACCATGCAATATTTTTATTTAAACTTAGCTTCTATAATCTATTGTACCTAAGAAAATTATTTTAGATAGAAAATAAAACAATGAGATATAAACAGTGATATTCTGTGTCCAGAACCTATTACACCTCAGCTGACAATAAGAAATTCTTTCCTGAGCTACCTATTATCTGTTCAGAAGACTGAAATAACAGGACCATCTGGCTACTTGCAATAAAGGTGACAGTGCTCACCTCTGCTGTCCCTGCTCTGTGCAGACACGAGCATGGAGGTTTGATATTCCAGGTATGTCAGCCTTGTGAGGCTGAACAGTTGCAGCATTCTTACTATACAGGAGCAGGGCACAGTTTATTCCTGTCTTTAACCAGCACATCTCAGGACTTTAGTTATTTGAATGCCCTTCATCAATGAGGCTATTCCATAATAAAGGGCAAGAATTTCCAATGAAATATGAATGCAAAGTGACTCTGTGGACACTTAGTTTGAAAGCATAAGTCACCTTCAATGCTAGAATCACATGGAGATAAGTTTCTCATTTTTAGAGAACAACCTGACATACTTTGCTGTGACATTTTTGACAGTGGTTTACATATACAAGTTTTTTTGGCAGAAGATGATATAAGCATAATAAATTAATTTATACTGATTCTTTGCTTTACATTTCAAATGCAAAAGTAAGTAATACATGATGATTGCTTTCTGGTTTCCATAGCCCAGTCCATTTTTAGCAAACACTTACACGGGCTAATTTGGAATAGACCATGTAGCAGTTTTGTCCCAGGCTGTAAAAGCAATTATGTCATAAGTGCTGTAAATCACATTGTTTGTTGTTTAAAAACTCAAATTGTTTGCAAGGCTTCTAGATAAAGTTCTTAGAAATAATATTTGCAAATACTTTGTGATATGCAATATTAATATGGTTTTCTATATAATAAGAAGGTAATGCAGATACCATAAATCCATTCTAATTATGAACTACATTTGTGAGCCTGCCAATTCCCACTGAAATCACAAGAATTAGATGACTCCAGAAGCATAAAACTCTGGATTCCAAATCATTAATTTTAAGTAGTTAGAAAAAGGGCCAAGGCATAACTGATAACTGGCTGAAGGGTTAGTGTGAAGAATTCTTTTAAAAGGTATTTTATGTTCTGTTAATTTTATGCATTAAATGCCACTTTAGGAGGTTTGGGAGTTTAGCTGCACCAACTGGTTTCCATTGAATTAGAAGAGAATCCTCTCATGGCAGCAGCAATGTAAATCCAAAGGAGTAGATGAGGAGATACCTTGCTTTTAATTCTTTGAGTAAGCCACTGTCATGATAAATTATAGGAAAGACACCCTGGAGCTGTGTCTTTTCTTCTTTTTTTCCAACACCTAAGAACTTCAGAAAGAAGCCAACTAGGTCATAGCTAGCCACAACACAGTATATCAGTGTTAGATTATATGTAAGTAGGTTAAGTGATTCCATATATTCAGCAGCTTCTCTACTGACCACATACAATGATTTACAGGTGCCTACACTGCAATAATGATACAGTTACAACATTATTCAGATCCAGAATATCCAGGAAATGTACATGGAAACACCTATGGAGCTTCTCATGAATAAGCAACCTGTTACATTTTGTGATGTTTAAGACCAGATACCTGACCTAAAGATTGGCAGAACACTGAGGCATGGCTGGGGACACAACAGACCAAGTACAGGGAACTTATTGGAAATGTTTATTAAATTTATATATTGGCCTATCTGATATGTCACAGCAGGTTATGTCATTCAGATCTCATTGTGTCACATCATGCCTGTCAAATTATAACGGTGCCTGACTGGCAAAACTGCATCTAGAATCAAATTTGATTTTATCTTACCTATTTGGGGATTTTGAAAAGCACAGCAGATTATACGTCCTTTAAAGTGTTTTAACTTTCACCACAAACTTGTTCACTTCTTGTTCATCTGAAAAAAAGAATATTCACAAGTGAGGGCCATGTGTCACACAAACATGCAGTAAATTGAGATCAGACAAAATGATAAAGTCCAGGTAACAGATGAGCTGTGTTTACAAGAGTGTGTGAGGATCAAATCCGATTAGAATAAGATACTGAAGTTGTGACTTCACAACTCAAGCATTAAAGCAGCAGGACAGGTTCCCCAGGACACACTGAAGTCATAGCATCACACAGTCACATTTCTCTGACAGCACTGCTTCATGTTTAAGTTACCAACATAATTTCTTAACAAGAAAACTGTGTCAATGCCTAATGATTTTATTTGTATTTTTATGCATTAAACAATGAGTCTGAGGTCCACAAGATCATTGCCATACTGACTGAATTAGGACCCGAGTCTGCCTTACCTTGCTCTTATTTTCAAGGCAGTTAAGACATCTGTACTTTCACACCACTAAAATAAAAGCTTTCAGAACTGCTGAGAAGGAACTTCTTTTTAAGCACACATTGTACAGTCTAATTGAAATCAACTTGCAAACTACTCTATTGCTAGCATGTTTCATGTTGTGCTGCTGGGCAATCATTCAAACCACAAAAAATTTTCTGCTGCAAAACCTTTTTGCCACCAAAACATGTTGTTTTGACAGGTGTGCTTTTTGAGCAATCTGAAGAGAGTTTACCAAAATGAAAATGCCTGTTAGAGAGCAATACCAAAATTATCTCCATTGCATACAGAGGTTTGAACCCTGGAAACAAGGGCTGACTGCAATGCTCCACATTGCTGTTATGGATGTCCTTTGTTTGAAAAGGGAAAGGGGCTGCCTGTTCAAATCTCACACACAGGCATGTACACACATTTTGTATGTCACCAAGTAAACCCCAGGGTTCTCAGTTAAATAAAGTTCAACCTTGGAATCTAATAAAAATGGTGAACATATCCCAGATAGCAGCCACATGATGGTGGAAACTGTTGCTGTCTCTTAAGATCAGCACGTAATTAATGTCTTTTACATGAAAAACATTCCAAGATAAAGCATTTTCCTTGCAAATGAACGCCTATTACACAACATGTTAAAACAACCAGATTCAGCTCTTGCCCTTCTAAACATCCAAAATGTATAAAGAAAAACAGGAATGTAGACACTGCACATCCTAAAATTGTGCAAGAAGTATACTAATTTATTTTTATAAAGGATTATTTTTCCATATTTTGCCTCATTTGTAGCTGTTTTACCATTATCTAAGACAAAATCATGCTTTCAAAATTATCTAATTGACACTGAGAACTAAGGTTGTTCAGAAGTGTCTTTTTCATGACATTGCCACATCTCCATTGGAAAACAGGAAAACACACAATAGATACACTCATGAGCTGAAAATAAATGCTTGAGGAAAAAAATTAAATGGTGAGTGTCATTCAATTTTGCAAAGTACTTTTCACTGCTTCTAGGAGGCTGTCCTTGTCATAAGATAATGAAGAAAGTGAATGATACCCCTTTTTCTGCCCCTAAATATTTTGCTCCTAGGAATATTTTCCCAATGTTTCTACACTGAATACTGTTTTGTGGTATAGGTAGAGCAAATGAAGAAACCTACTTTAAGAATAAAATATTGCTCAATAGGAGTAAATGTGACTCATTCTGATAAAGAAAAAGAATTTAAGTATTCAGAGTGAATTACAGGTAATCCTATTTTTAAATTAAGTCTCTTACTACTTACAAATACCTGATTAAGCACTGATGCATAGCACTTGCTCTTCCTTCTTAAATTCAGACATCTACTTCATTTACATGCAATATTTTAAATGCGTTTATTTAATACAATGCCTACCTCTGTACTACAAATTGCTTTTACTTGTCATGAATTCTAATGCTCATTTTTTATTCTGCTTTGAAATATCCAGCTACCCTTGGCTTTCTTTTCTCTCAGGCTTTGATATATTGGAATCATTTCCCCAGGCAGCAATCAGTGTTGATAAAAGAGTTTGAAACTCAATTCACAAACACATAGCATATTTGTGGGTAAGAGAACTAGTACTTTATTTCCACTGTGTATCAAAACAAACATGGGAATACTGCTTCCAATAGAACTGAGTTCACACAGCAAGGATGGCATACTGTGGATTTCACAACTGGTGCTGATTTACAGCATTTAGGGAGTTATTTCATTTCTAGAGATAAAGTTCTATATGTGCAACTAACAGCAACACATCACCTTCAATCACAGAAGTACACAATGATGGCATGTACCTTATTGGTGTTCCTTCTGCTCTCTCTCCCTTTCCTCCTCCCTCCTGCATTTGCCCAGCATTTTCTGCTCTCCTAAACACATTCCCACAGAGGCACCACTGCTATTGCTGAGGGGCTCAGCTGTGCCCTGTGCTAGAGTGACTCCAGAACCATCTGGAACCAGCCCTGTCCCACATGGAGCAGCCCCAGCTGCTCCACAGAGATCCTACAGCAACACCTGGGCAGGGAGAGCTGGGACCTGCAGGACCCTCAAGATCATTTTGCACCTGCCAGTTCCCTCCAACCACAGAAACCACCACCATGACATCAGCCAGGACTCCCATGACACCCCCCAGAATCACTCCTTCCTTTCACAAACAACAGAAAACCCAACCAGCCCCTCAAAAATGCTAATCAAAGTTGAATTTACCTTTCTCTCAGCAATAGTAATTAATTGTGAAAAGGGCTGTTTTACCCTAGCACATCCGTGTTCCATATTTCAACAGCATTTCACATGTGCTGCAAACCAATCTGTCTTATCCACAGCTTTCCAAAACAACAGATGAAAACAGTAATACATTGAATTACAGAATTCTGTTGGTTTTTTTCCAAGAAACTTCTGGGATGAACACAGTGCAAAGCAGAGTGCTAATCTGATTTAAAAGATGGGTAAAATCAGCAGATCAGATGAAGTCTTCAAGTGTCAGTCTGTCTTACAGCCATAGCGAAGCCTCCCTATAGCTGAACCAGAGAACGTATTGTAAATATACTACAGAAAACCTTCCAAAGATAAAGAAAGCTAAATAAAAGCCCCTCAGGCAAGAACAGCACTGTCTGCCTGGGTCTGGAAAATGTGCTGGCACTGTGAGTACCCCTTTGGTAGGAGCACAGTCAGCACAGAGCAGCTGGGCCACAGGGGCTTCCTGGAGAGAGGGAAGGTGTTCAGAGTGGTTGGAAGGACAGCTTCCATGAGAGAGGGATCTGGGCTACACTCAGCACTCTAGAGTCACACTGAACCAGTAGTTCTTTCCTCCTGCTGCTTTCCTTCGGGCACATTTTCATTTGTAAAAATGATTGGAGACCTAAAAGCTGCTAGTAATAGGAACTGTACTTTAGAGTCTTGTGCTGTAAATATGTCTATACTGACAAATCATTTCAGAGGTACACATTCCTCCCAAATTTTTAGACCTGTGAATAGCAGCAGAAGAGTCCAGTCAAACAAGCCCTCCAGTTTTCCCACATTCTTACCAACAGGAAGCTTGATAAGCCTTTCCAATCACTTTATCACAAAGCCACAAATATAAGTCAATATTGCAAAGGGATGGACCCCTGTTCTCTGCTCTACTTTCTTTTTAAAGTTACAGCATATGCAAATTAGGTAAAACTAGTAAACTTTGAGGAAGTTACCAACACAATCATAAGCTAAACCTCAATGCTTCTGAGATTTAGTCTGTATATGTGTCTCCCAGCACAGACATTTCGCATCCTGGCCAGCCTGGGAGATGAGGTCAACATTCCTAAGAGTCAGGTAAATGCCAGTGGAACCTTTCAGAGGCACATCAGATTGGAACACACACCGATAGCAATCACACTTATAAACCTCACTCAATTACAGGCTTTTCAGCTCAGGATGAAAAACATGCCTGCCCTAAAGAAATGCATTTAGGCTTTCTCATTTCTGAGTGGTGAAAGAATTATGTCAGCCATCCATTATTGATCTCCTCAGGAAAGACAGCGTAAAACAAAGCAGCTCTGAAGATACTACTGCAACAGGGTTGTGCTGACTTGCCACCTTCATTTAATGATATTTTTACTTCAGAAAGAGTTCATCTTTTAGAAATACAGAAACATGCATCCAAAACATGTCTTTAACTGAATAGAAATTAGTCCTAATTTTTAATATAAGCATTTAGAACATATTTAGAAAAAATTGTAAGACCAACTTTCTATAGAGGACTAGTGATTGATGCGAAATGGTATAGGAACATTCCCCTTCTGCAGCCTCCTGGGACACAAAAATCAAACTTCACAAGATAACTGTGCACAGCAAGAGACATTAAAGCATTTCTAGCAAATCATTAGTACAACTTTCCTGCCTATTTGCAGGGAAAACAATAAAAATGTTATTATATCACACTTTCCTAGGAGCCTCTCCCTCCCATCCTTCCAGCTTTTACTTAATTTTTGCTCCTGTTAAATAAAGCTTATTTCTCACCTCAGAAGACATCTCACCCAGGAAAATAAATTAATATCTTTCTACCAATTACCAACACCTTCTAAATCTCTGGAGAAATCTTGCACAGCAATTAGCAACCTTCTGGGCAAATCTGCTCTAGCAGGAGAAGACTACCACCATCCTCCCTCCCAAGCTTCTTCAAATACCTCAGCTTTAATCTGCTGAGCCACCCTTTGGATGGATTCACTTTCAAATCGTTAGCACAAATGGCCAACACCTGGATCCTTGGGGGTTTTGGGGGTGGTGTTTTCACCAGGCATTTACTTAATAAGCTGCAGGTGGGACTTTGAGGGGGGTGGTGCTGTTAAAAATGTTCCCCTCTGCTAAACTGTGAGATTCAGAATATCAATGGTTTTTATCTCCTCTTCTTCTTTTCTCTTTTTTCTTTTTTTTTTCTTTTTTTTTTTTTTTTTGAAAAGGCCAGTTTTATTGTCACATATGGGATAGATGGGGTTACACTTAGCAATGATTACTGGCAACAATATCTTTCAAGGGAAGTGACTACCACTGTGCTTGTAAAATTTAGCAAGTAAGGTTAAGGTCAACAAAGAACCTTCTGAGAGGGATTTTTGGAATATGTCAGCAAAACAGAACAGAAAATTAAATTACTATTTATGAACAAGTAGCAAAATATGTACACTGGCAACATTTTAACTGCATTCTGTCCTTTCCAATACATGTTCTATTTTCTTTTTTCATGGCAGATTTTCCTCAAAACTGTATGCTGTGCTGTCTTAGAGTCAGGCAATTATGGTTGGGGGTTCAGAGGATTTTTTGGGGTTTTTTCACTCATATCTGACCATTGAAAGAAAAATAAGGGGGACAAACTTTCTACCAAGAAAATTATAACCTAGACATATTAGCTATTAAATAAGTAATATTTTTAATAAAATTTTTTTCAGTAGCATAAGAGGAATAATATTTAACAAGACAGACATGTTTCAGGAAGACTGGCTATGACAAAATGTTTCTATATGTTTTTTAAAAAAGGTGGTTAGAACATGTAGTTCATGTATTAACTGAAAGCTATCTGGTGCCTATCAACAGAGCCAGACACAAGTATTTCTGCCTGAGGAAATGGAGATTTTACCTTAAATGTCAGGGTGGGGGAGGGAATCTCATTGCTGAAAATCTTTCTACTGCTGATCAGAGGCTGGAAAGAATGAGATGGCACAGGAGAATCACCAGCATTTCCATTATTGAGTCCAGGAGGACACTGGGTGTGTCACTGCAGGGATGGGAGGAGTGGCTTTGTCCTCTCCTACAGACCCAGGAGTGGCCCTGGTACCTGGGGCTCACTTCTGCCACTCGAAGGTGGCTCTTGGACCTCTCCAGCCCCCAAGGTGGAAGTGCTGAACTGAGCTCTGGCTGTGGGCACCCAAGTGTAGAATGTGCAGAGATGCATTGTCTGGAAAACTTGTCTCATGTCAAAGTGGAAATATTACTGAGAAAGAAGTTTCTATAAGGGATCCAATTTATTCCTGCACACAAAAAATGCTTTATGTGAATAATGAGACAGTGCACAGGACCAATAGATTCTTTCACTTAATTGGCCCATGATGCTGGTTCAAGCCTATTAGGCTGGGAAGGCTCCCCTTAAACACCTTCCTCCAATCCATTTATAAAGTTCTCCTTTGCTGTCACACGAATGAGAATCGTGACAATGCTGAGGCTAACTTCTATTTGCATTTTAGCTCTTGCCTACCTGCCAGTGTAAAGAGGGACTGCATACATGATGGCATGCAGATGTAACCACCCCATTTGCATGTGAACATTTGACATTGCACTCATGCAAATCGGGATCAAAACAGAGATATTCCTTTAAAAACACAGAGGCAAAAATGCAATTAAAAATACAATAAATAAGAAAAATTGAGAGAATTTTAGAATATGAACTCAGATTTGGAAACAAATATTTGGAGTTATACTGGCAAATAAAAGGGAATATAAGCAAAATAAATCTGAAGAATCAAAACTTAAATCCTCTTTTTACCTTCATATACTCTAAATCTACTAAAGTCACCAGGATTACTAATCTAAACTAATGGTAGTTGGTAATATATTAGTTATGAATAAGCTCAGAATACTACTACAATACTAGAAAAGCCTTCTCCTTTGGTCTCTGGTGGACTAAGGTACTCTGCAGACTACTGAAATGCTCAGGGTGTTTAAATCATCATCACATTATGGTTACTAATAGACTGAAACCTTGAATTCAAGAGTCAAATCCAGAGTAAATGTCTCAATGAATTTAAAGGCTCATACACACTGTGTTATCTTTCTTCTTTTTTTTTTTTTCCTAAATATCTCTGCCTTGGAAGACATACAATGATGTGCCTTTCGGTATTTTAAATCATCTTGAAAATAAAATAACTAAGTAAACCTCTGAAAAAGAAAACTTATTTACTAAGTTTTGAATGGAACATCAACAAGCTCAGTAACAAAACATAGCAAAGTGATATATTTACTCACAACATTGTAATCACATGCTTAAAATTATCCAACTAGTAAAATCATCTGTTTCCTACCATCTGGCCTGTGTGCAAAGAAATAAAAGAGCATATTAAAGACAGAGATTTACAATTTCAGCCATAAACAAGACTTTACACATGATTAAGTTTAGTATTCTTATATTTAAGCCTTTGTATGGTTTTTGATTTAAGAGAAGCTGGTCCAGTCAAGTACATGTAAATTGCCCTAGAAATGAAGAAATCAAAGAAATGTGTATCATGGATAAAACACAGGGACAAAACAGAATTATGTTTCCATTTAAGCTGCCTCAGATACTGGAACTAGGGCAGCAGAGCCATTCTTGCATTAGTGGAAATTTTCTGTATGAGATTCTCTGACATGAACAGGTCCTTGTGGAATAGGAATATTAAAATGTCTAAAAAAATATTTTACTAATGTAGAGGTGTCAAAAACTCCCCAAGCCTGAATAATTTCTCCCTGGAAATCTGAGCTCTGATTAAGTGTCAACAAGTCTAAAGGATGAAAGCAATTACAGCCTTCCTTTCTTTCCACTAAAGATCAAACCCAAAGCTGCCCAGGAGTGTTTGTTGCATATGGTGTCTGTTACAGTGTGGCATCTTTCAAAAGGTTTTCTGAACATGAAATAGGTTAGTTTGAAAGCAAAAGGGAAAATCAGAAATGTCCTTATTGTTGAAACCAGCAAACAAACACTCATTGAGAACCCTCCTTGCTATAATCTGCCATATTTATTCTTCTATTGACAGTAATTCAACAGGCCATAAGGAAACACAGGTTCTCCTAAATTTCCATTCCGGGAACTAGTCTCAGCCACAAGAATTGCCAAATTAATCCTCTGGATTAGCAAGAAACATGCTGTCTATGGCACAAGTAGATTTGTAAATCTCTTTGTAAAACCCCAAGCACAGAAAGGACCAGTCCAGTGCTACCGTGTTAAAGAGGAAATCTGGTCAAATCACACTCTGTGTCATCTGTATCGACACAACCTCCAGTATCTCAGGCAGACAGCCTTAGGGCTCTTCTTTTCCTCATTTTTTAATCAGAATTTCTGTTTCTCACCACCAGTCTTCTTCTTTTAACTACTTAACTCCTTGCACTGAAAAGAAATCTATAAATTCCATTTCAGACAAAATCTGTTCCCAACTGTTATCCTCCAGCACTATTCTCACATTCTGTTCTCACACACACAAAAATCTTTTCTGACCCCTCTCTCTCTTTTCCCTTCTCAAAAAATAAATATATAACCAGCCTTCAGCTTCCCTAGTGTCCCTTCCATGGTCACTGGTAACCAGGGAAACCAGATACTATGGTAACTCAGGGATGACAAGCCATTCCTTAAACTCCAAACTAAATGTAAAGTCCTCATCTCTTACTTTTCTAGGTGATGAAGTGGCAACAAAAATAGTGGCAGCAAATCTCCATCTTTACTCATTCAGTCTTTTAACTATGTAAATCTGTATTTTCTCCATGTATCCCTTCCAGTTTTTTAAATGCCCTTCTATTTTTAAAGCCATTTCATGCTCAGTCCAGGTTGTTCTAAATTAGACCTGGGCACTCTCATCAAAGCTCTAATTGCCTTTTTAATTTTTTTTTTTTTTTTTTTTTTTTTTAATGTCTGAAGTTATTCTAGTTCAAAGTATATAGATGCTCTTTTCAACTGGAGGGGAAAAAAAACTTCCCCAAGCCACACCTGGTTAACTTCTGAGCCTCCAAACTATCACAGACCAATATCATAATTGATATTTCTGTCTCAACAGTGAGTTTATGCAGAGTCCCTGATGTTTAACCAAAGATTAATTTTGTTGTCTTCCTTGGATAAGGATACGACAACAGTTCTCTCTCTCTCCAATATCTAACTCTCATTTTAATGAAATGTGAACATACCCAACCTCTGTGACTTTCACCCATGCCAAATTTGTTTAAAATTGGTCAACAAGTTCAAATGTTATAGAGGAGGCACATACCAAGGGTAGGGTCACATGGATGCCACTTTTTAGGACACCTTGAAATGAAAAAAATCAGAACTAACAATTTCTAGATTATCAGTGTTCCAGAAATGCTTACTCTTTCTTGAGGAAAAAAGCCAGTTCCATCATCCAGAGTCTTCCATAGATTTATAAGAAATTTTCCAGCACAGCTGATCTTAAGTCCATTTTAAAAAAATTAAGTTAATGCTAGCAAGAATGATTATGTATTAACCATGAATACATCACAGAAAGTACAATTTTAAATTCCACTCGCATTGTACTCTGGAAATATGGTGAGCTCAGTAGAAATGGTAGGTGAAAAACTTCCAAAGCAGCCAGTAAACACAGAAAACATCAACTTCTCTTGCTTCCACCTCTGTGTTCTGGGTTATATGTTCTAACTTACAGGAGAGACATATAATGGAAAGCTCTGTTTTGAAGTATCATTTACAACACAAGGACCTTTTTCCTTTGCTCATACCTTAGTGTCTCTGCCTCCTGGAGTATTTCACCTTGGCTCATTTGCTGGCTGACTCAGATCCTCTGGTCACTCTAAAAATAAAAGTGTTATCCTGGACAGTCCAAAGTCAAAACCCAGTCTAAGAAGAAGAGATACCACATTGATCTTATAAGACTGTGTTTGGGTTTAAGTTACTGTCTTCAACAGGCAGCACATGACCCTACAGTGAAGAAGCTGTTCAGGTCCCAGCCAGCCCAGTCTTGGAATGTGATGTCAGAGAAAATTAGTTCCAGAAGACTGAAGAAGGACACAACTCCCCTCTGTCTGGCACTTCCTTGTTTCTCAGACCTCTGCTGCAGTTTCCATCTTTGCTAAACAGGACTGTAAATGTTTGCTCTCTAGGTAAGAAACTCCAGTGCCTTTTTTCTTTTAATTTTCTGTTCAATGTGACAAATTAAAGAATCATAACTTGCCATAAAAAGGAGCAAATAGAAAATTTCCCAGCAACAGATCCTCTTGATTCAGTAGGACAGCTTTTCTCTTAGTAACTACTGAAAAAACCCAGCTGATTACTGAGAAAATAATCAGTTAAGCTAGAAACCTTATTTTTATATTGGTATCTCCTCCTCTTATTAAGTGCAATGAGAGAGTCAATATCCAAGCATCCCACAAACACTGCATGATAAATCTTCCTTACAGCCTTTGGACAGACAATACAGGGCCCACAGAAGGCTGATTTATAAAGTGCGCTTCTACTCCATTTAAGACACTAAGCATCCAATTCCAGAAGTTCTGAGCTTATAAAAAGTTTACTTGAAGCCACTCTCAGCATCTAAAAAAATCTCCAGAGCACCAAACTTCCTGTGCCACATAATTGATAGCCCAGAACCAAAGTAAAACCAGACGTGTCTTTACGTAGTTAGAGTTTCCTCATTTCCAACAAACAGCACATCATCTTCAGTGAATGATTCCCTTCTGAAGTTTTACACAAGGCATACATTCCTTTCTTTTTTCCCTGCTTGGCATGCTATATATAACATCCTAAACTGAGTATTTCTTTCCCTTTGTAGATCACCATATCTATCCAACAGTGTTGAGAAACCACTCAGAAATAAAGAGACTATATATAATAATAAGCAGTAGGTTCAAGAACAGGAAATGTTTTAATTCCAGATTTTCAACAGTTTTCAGAAAAACAAATGTGGCAGATCAAGCAGATGAGGTACTGTGTCTTGTGCATCCTCTCAGTAATCCTAATACATATAAGATGATAATGACACCAATTTCTAAATAATGACAGCAAACAGCTTTTAGACTGCAGAATAAGTAAAATGTCTGATATAGAGGAATGGGTATTGGCAACTTCATCTGATTCACAAGACACAAGGAAAAGGCTGAAGCTACGACTCTTGCTACCTTAAAAAAGTCATTATGGAAGTATCAGCCTTTGTCCTGATGGCTTCCCCAGGAAAGGCAGCCCAATATTTTTAGTTAAAACAGGACCAGCCTTAGTATTTATCTCCTCTTCTTCCCTCTTCTTTCACTGGATTTTCTTTGAATTGATTCTGATAAAAGAAACTGGTTCCCAAGACACATTAACTTAAAAATTGAGATTTACAATCACATTGAGAAAACAGTCCCTTACTCACAAAGGAGCTCTGGAACCACTAATGGTGACAATAGAAAACAATGCATGGGGGGGCACAGATTCACAGGGTGAGGATTTGTCCCTCTGAAAGATTCAAAGCATGGGATCAAAGCACTATTTCAATTCTCAAAATGGGAGAGTACTTGAGCAGTACTGAAACATCCAGGGATCTCTATGGAGAAACATTATTAAATACAAAGTTCCTTTGGAGAAAGGGAAATATTTCAAGCAAAAATGTAAACTTCCATAATTTCAGTTCAGTGTTGATTCTGTGAGTAGAAAGTGGAAGAGGCCAAAAGAAAGTGCCCACTTTCTAATACATTGTCTATTTAGTGAAAATTTCCAATATTATTTTCCCATTTTAATATCACTGGATTTAAAAGTAAACAAATAAAGAAAAATCTTTCTGTGCCATATATTTGTGAAGACACGACTTTGCACTGTTATTCCAGCTACTCACAAGAAATAGATTCTTTTCTGGTGTCCACATGTAGAGGAAAACTCTATAACTTTCAGCACCAGCAGGCAATTCAGAAATACAGGATATTTTACTTTGCACAGTTTATAAATGTTAGCCGTTTACAGTATTTTAGATCAAAACTTCAAAGAGCTAAGCAAGGAATGAGGATGCTACCTTTGCATTATTTTTATGATCAAGCTTTTGTGTGTTGTAAGGTACATTGCTGAATTTATTTTTAGTCAAAGTTTTTATCACTTAGTAAGACTGATTAACCTGCCCCCCCCACCCCTCCAAAAAAACCTCATGCAAATTAAATTAATTTTTAGAGAAAGAAAAAAAAAAGACACAAATAAAGAACTAAACTCTGCTCTTTGACAGTTACAAATAAAAATGGACCACATCATGAAATATATACTGTGTGCTGTTAAGATACTAAAGCATCCTGCAGCATATAAAGCATTTCAGTTGGAAAGGAGAAACCTTTTCTTTCCTGTGACATCATCTAAATCTCTTTGAAATAGCTGCTGCCTATAGAGAATTGGCACATGATCAATAGATGTGGGGAAACCTCATGATCTCCTTCAGCATCCTGCAGGCAGTTGAAGAAGTTCTACCTCCTGCAGGACCAGAGCTCTGATCCACTGCATATCATTTAACTCCCTCATAGAATATAATTTCTTTCCAATTGCTTCCTATAAACATTAAGAAAAAGCAGGTTCAGTATCCATCCCTTTGGCCTACTTTCCATTTAATATGGATGTGCTTGAACACCAGAAGTATCTTTTGTATCCTTTGCATTAGATGTTAGTATTAAATGGAACAATGCCTGTTTCTTACATGGGTCTGTCTCCAGACTGGTTGAAGAAATGAATGATATATTTAAAAGCAGCCTCTGCAGAACTTAACAATGGTGTGACTACTCAATTTTGCGCAATCAGCTAAGTGGGAACTATACCAAACTCACTTGGGATTGTGGAAAACAATATTTTGGCAACACCCACAGAAAGCACCTCATGAAGAGGCTCTTTTTCCAGAACACTTACTTGTTCACAAATTCATTTCTACAATTTAAGAATATTCTTTCACCAACAATGTCTTACAAACTCCCTGATTAACAAAAGTAAGAACTGCTGAAGATGTGCTCTCCCCTTTGCTTATTTGATGGACAGTTCTGTGACACCTGAGTGCAAGGCAGAGCCTCCTTCCCTTTAGTTCTCAGAGCAGTTCCAGTGCACAGGGAAGGACTGAGCCCAGCCCGTGGCAGTTCAGGGCACGGTGCCTGCCAGCCCCACTGGCAAGGTTTAGCAGTGATCACAAGGTGAGGGGCCAATGTCACTGTGCTCTACTGAGCCTCATAGAGAGAAAATTTTGCTGTGCAAAAGGGCATCTCATGAAAGGTATAATTAAAAAAATTTTAATGAACTACTCAGCATAAAAAGGATTGCAGAAAATTAATCTGAAAAGGAGTCTGTTCATGAGCTGCTGTATGTACAGCCTCAAAAATAAAGAGAAAGACCCATGGCCTCCTGGATCCCTCCTTGCTCGGCCAGTCAAGATGACTTATTACACCTGCATACAGCAGAGGAGAAAACAGAAAGTAAAATTACTTCATTGATTTTGTTCTGGTGTATGTAAATAACCTTATTGTCAGATCTGCCCTTTCCAGGAGAAAAAAGTTTTGTTCAATTTGCCAGTTAACTTTTTTTTCTAAATCTGATTTTCATATTTTACAACTTCTCCACTGAGGACTCAGTAAATAGTAGCATGATTAACTGGAATTATATTTACTTCCTAATCTATTTTATAGATTATTTCAAACAGCTTTTAAAGTCTCTTAATAATTTTTTTGTTTCACTAATATGGTGATTTAGGAAAAGAAATTCTCTTGAGTGATTTCAAGCATATCCAGTATTTCTATTTTCTCACCACAACTGTTAATAAAGGCATCATTTTCTGAATATATTTTAAGTGAACAAAGCTCTAAACTCTTATACATGTTGTATGTGTCTCAGCTATAAAACAAATATTGTTTTGAAAGTAAAATAATCTATACACCACTAATTTGAGGAAAGGAAGTGCATTCTATAAATCTATGGATCAGTCTCAAGCCAGTTCATTTTTAAGCCAAATCAGCCAGTGTTAGTGAATGGCTGGGAATATCCATGTGGACAGTCACTGGAGGGCAGAAGTAATAACCAGCCTGTCAGTCATCTTAACAAGCTTCAACCAATATTGATTTTGGGGGTAGATGAATACAGTATAATATGCACACGTTTAGAAATGTTAATAAAAATGTGATCTATTGCACTTTTCTCACTAAATACAAAAGGCCAAAAATAATCTAAATAATTCTAAGAAAATTGTTTGCTTGGCAAATCCATCTGCAAGGGATGTGGAAATAAATCAAGGGTTCCTTGATGTGACATGGCATATTTGAACTAACAGATCAAATAGAAACACCAGCTACAATTCAAACAGTTACAACTCAGACTCATTAGAGACAAGAAAAGCAAATTAGATAAAAAATAAACTTACTTAGGTCATCTTTCAAAACAAACTGAAAAGTTAGACAAGTACATTCTCAGTGCTCATGAGTCTAAGTGATGGACTTAATATGAAATATATCATTTTGCTATATTCTTCATATCTACAGCTAGTCAAAGTAGAAGGGTTTTTTAATGTGCCTCAAAATAATCTTCTCAAAGCATTCCAAGCTCCCCTCATAATCATCGTATATTTATATGCTAAATAAACAGCCTAGACAAAATTCCAGGTATCATTCTGTGTTCCTGCCTATTATAAATGAGAAAAATATTCAGGGATTGTGCATGACTAATTCTCACCTTGCAACTTAAATACAGGTAAAACACTGTACAAAGTCCATATCTCACGTCTTGTCATGATTCCAAGTCAGCCAATGATCTACTGTTGTCTTTGAACAGCTTATTTGTTTAAAAATCCAGTTTGATTTGGTAAATTTCTACTCCCAGAAGTTTTATTTGAATTATAGAAAGGAGGTCAACTTCTGAACTGAGCCCATAGTATTCTACAGGCTGCAGAAAAAACAGGTGGGTAAATAACATAAAAATTCAAAATATGCTGCAAGGAAGACTCAACAAAAAATTGCTACATACAAAGAAGATCATAATGCCATGCTACTGTAAAATAACCCATTAATCTGATGTGAAGCAAATCATATAAGCATGTATCAATACCTCTGACTTTTACAGACCACCAACTTCCACAGATGCATAATGAACTTTGCATTTTACTGCTTGTGTTTCAAATGTTCAAGTGTTTCCACAGTGCAGGACATCATTTAAAACAGGAAAGTACAGAAAAGTATACATAATTAAAACTTATGAGATGTAAATAAAACAATGGTATGTTCTGCAACCCAACAAAAGTAAAACTAAAGCAGCAAAACTTTAAAACTTTACAGAAGTGCAAAGCCTTTTCCAAAAAAAAAAAAAAAAAAAAAAGGCAGAATTTAGAAAACTTAATTACAAGTAGTATTCAACCAAAAAAAAAAAAAAAAAAAAAAAACAAGGCAGAATTTAGAAAACTTAATCACAAGTAGTATTCAAAATGATTATCTAAAATCTCATAACAAGCCTGTCATTAAGAGCAGTCCATGTCTCTATCCCTATTGCTTTGAAACTAAGGACTTTTTCATGCAGCATGCTGTACATAATTTTTCCTTGAATAACATTTTCCACATTGCCTCTCCCCAGGCAACAAAGCAGAAAATGCAGGCAGATGAGCAACATATTTACAGCAAGCAAGCAAGGACTTACTCAGAAGCAGATGTCTGTCACTCGTAGCAATGCACTAAATGAGTGTCTGAGCAATAAGCAAATTCCTAAAGACACCTAGTTGGTGGGAAAATGATCAACCCTCAGGTGAGAACTAAATTCTTGAACTGAACTGATGAGGACAAAGTACAAGTATGTAAAGGATGTTCTGAGGTCACTGAGCAGGACAAGCTTGTGCTCTTCACTTACACTTCAAAACAGTGTTGTCATTTTCTTGGAATATTTCATAAAAGGTGACAACTTTGAGTGCAGCAGTCTGAGAATTAAACTGAGGTCAGAAAAACCTGGCCAGTTAATAGCAACCCCAAAGCAGTCTGTTCTTTATAGGACAGCAGCTTCAAATAAATGAGATATATAAATATTTAATGCCAATCCTTACTTTTGCATAAATAAATGTAGCTCTTGGCCATGTGCAGAAGCCTGTTCTTCCATAAGTTAAAAGAACCCCAACATTAAGAAAACAGAGATGAATTCACATATAAAAGGAAAATCACAGAACCTAATTTAGTTATGTATTTATTACATAATTTGTGGTTTATGCTATATGTTCTGAATTGCCATAATAGAACCAATTTCAAAACTTCCATGTAAAGACAGAAGAAATCACGGTCAAGCTTATTAAAAAGCCTTGCTGCAAGGGGATCTGTAACACATTACATTTTCAGACACAAAATAATCCTGATTTTCTATCTTTAAACAGCTATATTAGCTAATTAAGCAAAATGACATTTACATGTGAATAAAGGAAAATATTGAAAAACTTTACAGTAACATACTTCTCCATTTTGCATGTAAAAAGTCTAAGTAGTGAGGGAGTTAGTGCATTAAGGATTGTGTACAAGATAGGTAGAATTATGTTGAAAGTTTATTAGATTTAGCTCAGTTATGTATCCCTCTTCCTGAGATGTTTGACTTGCATGGAGTGAAGGACCAGATTAAAAGTTTTAAAAATGTATGCTCTATCAGAGTGTTTATTATGTAAGCATCACATCCTCAAACTCTGAAAATAGAACCCTCAACTCATGAGACTGAAAGCGTGAAAGAAGCCTGGCATGGCTGGCAGAACAGACATGGCAGAGCAGACACCCCTGCGCACAGGGCCCTGCCCAGGAGGGACTGCACTGACCCAGCCAGCAGGAGCTCCCCATTCCCTGAGCACCAGGCAGTGCAAGCTGATGGCCAAAGCCTCCTGCAGTTCAGGACTGGACAAAACCACCTTTATGTATGCAGTACATATATGCAAATGCTGTACAAAGACATAAATATGCCTTTAAGGATGAAAATTAATTATATAAATGCATTCAACATTTTTTTTAAAGTGCTTATCTCCCTTGCACCAAACGCGATAGAGTTAGGTGCGTTTCAAAAAAAGTAGATCCTAGTACATATACTCAGATATAAATGTGTCTACTAAAAAGTGTACTTATATTATTTCCTTGGTTGAATTCTAGCAGAATAGCTGAAATCCACCACATGTTACTAAGGTAGTCAAAGTAATTGTCAAGACACAGCAGAAAGGTCATTGTAAAAAAAAGACTATGTTACAGTAAGACTGAGAGACAGTATTTCTTCCAAAAGATATAGACACCGTGACAAAATCAGACTTTTTTCTCCTGTGACAACCTTCAGTTTCTTCATTCCTTTGAATATTGTTCCTGGTTATGTTTGTAAGAGTCCCTAAATCTCAGTTTAACTGCTGTTATTGATTCTTAAGGGCTGAAACACAGGTCTAAACAGAGTTTTTGCCAGCTCCTTAAGTGTCTTTTATATAAAGCATTAAGGACATTGATATATTTGTTTTCTCTTTCAGAGAAGTACAGATAACTCTATCATTCTATACATCACCTTCATTGATTGGTTTATTTCTAAAAATATGTGACAATTTACCTGCAGGACACTTGTTCCTAACTCATTAAGAGCGATCAGTAAACCCTGTGGTGTTCATTAGAAAGAAACTTCTGTACACAGCAGCAAAAAAATATTTCCTTCAGCAACAGTGGTTCAGCATTTTAAGGTGGCTGTAAGGTCAAAGAAATAGATAACAAATATATTGAATGTAATCTCCATTGTATCTCCTTTTTCTGAGGTCATCCTGGAGGCCTAATTGTTTGATTCATGCATGTTGCTTAGATTCACTACCACCCTTTTTCCCAGTTTTTAATAATATTTATTTTCTGGGAGTTCATAAATTCTGAAATTTAGCAGAGAAGGATTCTGGTGAAGTAATGAACCAAAATACGACAAAACATCAATCAAAGGAGCATGTGGCTTCTGACCCTTTCTGGGCTTGGTTTTATGACTTTCATATCTTTGAAGTTATGAAAAGGAGACAAGATATGACAGGTACTGTGCTTGGAGAAGTCACTTAGTCAATTTAATTCCAGCCACCTGTGAGCAACACCACAGAACTACTTCAGCAAATTTGAAGGTGTTCAGCTCCCCATCTTTCTTTCACAGTAGTAACACATAAGCACTAGAATAGTTTGCAGGTGTATTTGGCTGACTTTCTTTGAGTCCATTGATGAAGTGGAAGAATTAAGTAAAAACACAACAACATTACATTTCAACATTGCAATCCATCAATCAAAATCAGAGCTAGCTTTCAGAAGATCAGGAAACCTATAAATGCAATTCAAAATGTGGTTGTGTGAAGTCTTGGAATAGAACCATGGCCAGTTAGTTCTGTATGATGAAAAGAAAGAAAACGAATCCTAATATATATCACAGGTGAGGTCCTCATGTAGGGCATTTTAGCAAAATTAGAACTTTTTGCTCCATTTTAGTTGTTCTAGAAGAGGAATACAAATAAAAACTTTGGTTATTTCCAGCTTTAGATCTGGTGAGGCTTAGGTACCAAGAAATTGCACTTTCTCAGGGCTTTTTATGAAAGTCTAGATATTTCAGCAGTCCAAAAGATAGGAAAAAAAGTCTCATTTTAATATGTGTTTAGTTTTATCAAGTAGGAGATTTTTAATTTGTCTCTGAACAAACCACATTGGATCTTTCTGAAGTCAGTGAAGATGCTTCAATTTTCAGCAGAAACTGAATCAGTGCCTTAGGGAAATAAGATTGCCATATTGTTCCTGTGGGGAAGGGGAGAAGGTTTTAAGAGTTGTTTGCGAACAGAAACAAAGTTAAATTCACAAATAATTTGAAACAATACAGGAAAAGGAACTGAGGCAGCCTGTTGTAAAGCTAAACTGCTGCTGTAGGAGTGGCACCCTGCTAAAATTTCATGTAAAAATTGATAGACTGAATTACAGAGAAATATGTGTAGATGTTTTCATGCTTTTTTCCCATTTAAAATATTCATACTCAATACAGCAAAGATAACAATAGGAGTCTACATATTTCAGCAAGCAGAGCTCTGGAAGTTTGTGGTACATTAGTTGAGGGTAAAGCCAGAAGGCAGGAAAAAAAGGATGAAGAGCAAGCGTGGGTCTTTCTGTGCCAATTTTCTCTCCTGCCTGAGGCTGCCACTTTGGTAATAACCTGAGTTTCTAACACCTTATATTACACAGGAGGCTCAAGATTCTGAGAAGTTTTGTACAATAAAAATCTGAGAAATGTGCAGAGAGTAACAGTATCTGTTAAATCTTTAGGCTTAGCTCTGTTAAATTTAGGCTTTCTGGTAGGAATAAGTTAGTTGCAATGCTATCATTCAGAGGCAGACAAATAACATTTGACTTTTAAAAGGAGGGGAGCACATGTGTTTTGGAGGAAACAAGCTCAAGCCTCTGAGCAGACCAACATTTGGAGCATCAACCCACATTTTAAGTCTCTCAACAGATAGGTTTTGAACCTTTCATGAATCATACACAGACTGGAGATAAATAAGAGGAATATTAGGAATTTGAGTGTTACAAAAATAGCATTTATACGCCTTCTAAACAATTTTTATAGGGACAGCTTCCCATCAAAGGCAGCAAAATAGAAAACATTCTCAGGAGCTTCAGTTGTGTGTCAGTACTTTCTTTAATTTGTTGTTTTTTGGTTTGTTTTTTTTTTAGGCACTTTACAAACCCAGAACAAAAGCTAGTACCTGTGCACTTAGCTCACTGACAAATCTATTAACATGGCAGATGCTCTCCTTGCATCAAACATCAGAGGTTTTTCACGCTTAATGGGCAGAGTCTTTTCTCATTCTGAAACAGATCTTCTGAAGAAGATCAAAGCACAATGGGAATGAGATGGGGAGCAAGACCCAGGAGTTCTAATCCATTTATATGATCCTGTCTTTCAATATTGTGAGCAAATCCCCCTAAAATGAATGCAGCTTATAGTGGAAGTTAATCCTGATCTGTGAGATTACAAAGTTGGAACAAGCAGGTTCACATAAAGGATAAGAAGAGGATGGGTGTCAAGCCTGTTACTCACCAAACAGACCAAAGGAAAAAAAATGGAACAGGAAACCTTGCTTGCTCCTTGGTGCTACTGTGAATGCATACTCTGGGAAATTTAAACTTTGAGAATCTCACAAAATATTTTGCAAAGTGTTTTTTTAATAATAGAAGAAAATAAATACAAAACTACAAATTACTAGTTTTTCCAGTAAGATAAAATCTGTTTAAGGGATATATATATATATATATATATATATAATGACTTACGCAATATTTCTCAATACCACATTGTGTTTGATCTTGCTTCATTTCCATTTCCATTTTTAAATCTAAATAAGGGCATTTTATATGTTTGTTTACTTATAGGTGTAAGTGGGCAGAATAACATATAGGCCATTACTGGAGCTTAATAAGGCCAGCAAAAAATTATTTTTGAACTCAAAGCCACTTGAACTCCATAAGGAGCAAATCACTCTTGGTCTTATGAGAAATAGATAGGTTGTAGATTCACAGAAAGGATTTAGCTTTCCTCTGGTGGTACTTCTACAATCACACTGAATAAAAACATGCACTATGCTTTTACCTAAGTTGTTATGTAAATGAGGTCTCCAAAATTCTGGGATGTGATTAGTCTAATTAGAGCAAAGCCAAACCATACTGCATTCAAACACAATCTCACTAGGACAACTGCTGTCAATACCCCATCAAACATATCTATTTAATTTTTGTATTTTACTTGGAGAATAACAACGTTCCAAAGTTAGGAATGCCATAGCACAGTCAGATTATTCATACAGAAGGTGATAGAGCAATTGAAATATACCAAGATGTCTGCTGAAAACCAAATTAAGAACTAATATGGGATCTCAGCAAACCAGAAACTAGTGCCAAATAGTGCATGTTTGTGTTTGATTTTGCATCCACATCAAAATGTGGGTTTCATATTTATAAAACATTTTCAGAAACAATGGTCCTGAACCTGAATGCAGAATATAGCAGGAAAATGCTAGGGGCAGTATTATGGGGTTTAATAATTCCAGAGATAATCATGGATTCAGTATAGGCTTTGCACGGCTTTTATAGATAGCATTGTGGAAAATATATAGTTGGGAGGAGATAAAATGTGAACCCTGTAGGCAGAAGTTCAGTGGGGAAGTTTCTGTTCAGTGATACTGAGGCTAGATTGGTCTGGCTTCATCATAGAACCCTCACTTTGTAGCCTGATGTGTATGGATCAGCCAGAAAAAACCTGACATCCTCGTTCTCAGTGAACAGACATAGGTACAGCTGAAGGGAGATAAAGCTGAAGGCAGCTTCCCATACATGATCCAAAAGTCATAAATGGCCATTTTCTCCCAGCTGAAATGCCAAAGAAGGGGCAGGGAGAGAACTTGAGTATGTAGAGGTCAAGCACTGGAAGAATTTATAATTATGATTTTTAAATATTGCAATGCCAACTATTTTCCTCCTTCTCAAGGTATTAGAGGTGAGTACAAGGACACAAACAAAGCTTGTGCTTAGGCATCTATATTTTCTTCTAGGTCAGATTAAGCTAATGTAATAAAGTAATGGAAAACCACTGATGGATCTTGGCTGAAGACATTGATGTCAAACTTTCTTTAGATAACAGAAACACTGTTTGACAGAGAAAAGTATTTGTTAGTGACTTTCCATCTACTACAAAGCACCTTGAGTTGTCTTGGCACAGTGACTTGCCATATGGAGTGATGTGTGACCTGTGTTAATTTTGTTCCTATCAAGATATTTTGTTCAATTTCCACAGAGATGTTGTGATGGAAATTATTGGCTACATATGTCAGCAAGAATACATGAAAATTTGCAGCCTTTTAAGTATTTAGAATGGGTCATAATTCCATAACAAACTCCCAACAATACTTTACCATTATTAGCCCCCATTGCAAAAAAAATATCCTTGTGGTAACAATAATATTGTTTCATTTCCCAGTAATGAGGCAATTGACTAAGTTGTCCTTCAACAATTTTTCCTAATGTAAAATATTTCAATATTCAGTTGCATCTGTTACATTAAGCCTTAACAGCAGTAAGTTTCTTTGACGGAGCTCTTCCCCTATACTTAAAGCCATAACTGTTCTTGAGACAGCAACAACTATTCTAAAGGAAAGCTTCGGTCAGCCCTTGTTTCTGTCTCTGTAATGGACAAAGTAGTTTTCTTCATTATTTTGACTGTTGACTTTCAAAAGAATCTTTAGACCATAACCACCTTTTCTCTGAAAATCCAGCTGTTTGTTCTCAGTAACATTGGTGGTTCTTTAACTAGTTTGCTCCCAAACTCAAATATCTGGGAGATATTCTATTGAGTTACCAACTTATCAGCTGTCAGCTCGTGAATTTCAGATTATCACAGATCATTTCAAATTAACATCTGCATCACTCTGCAACAGATTCATAAATCAAGTTTGTTTGTTTCAGCACCTACCCATTTTGATTACCAATGTTACCTACCCATTTTGATTACCAATGTTACATATTTACTTTATTTTAAATATTCTTTTTACTTTCACTGGTGTTTACTTTCCAGGAGAGTCCAAAGGCTGTTATAAAAATGTCCTTATACAATAATTTTTAACATTACTATTAGCATGCCTTAAAGTTATTATTAAAGACTAATAAGTATATAGCTAAATGGAGTAAGCAAAAAAGATAGTTATATATTACAGCAATTTCTAAAAAAAATAAATTCCAAAGTATTTGTTTATATCTTACTCTGTTGCTTGTCTCAGTGCAAGTCCAGGGTCAAAATCTGACCAAGCAGAAAATTAATTGAAGCAAGATGTTTGATTATGACTATGAGACTTTTCTTTTGAACAGGCTTTGTATTAATCCTTTTTCTAGCCCACTGGGGTGACCATGGGAATATTAAGGGAGTTATTTGAACAAGAGTTTGATCTGAAACATCCTCATTAGTGCTGATGATGCTTATGCTGTAGAGAACACATTTTACTTTAAAAACAGCAGCTAAAATATGCAAGGCTGAGAGGCAGAAAATATTGAAATAAACTTTTTGCTCACATAAATTTTAATAGTAGTGAAGTCAATAGAACTGCTGGAAATCTTTTTGAGTTTTTTCCTACATTAGCTAATCCCATTTGCTTTGGAAGTGAGTCCCGTGTGGCACTGCCTCATCTGTCACCGAGTGGGTGGGCACATGTTCATATGTACAGTGAAAGTAGAAATCTGACCAACTGCAGAGTAAAGAGAAAGCTGAAGAAGAAGAGAAGTAATATAACTTGAAGCCCTCCACACACAATAATAACTTGCATCTAGCAAGAAAATTCTGGTAAACCTAGAATATTAAAAATATTCTGTTCACCTAGGCATCCTGTGAGAAACAGTGCCACACATTCAGACAATTTTCAAATGGTATCTCAGACACCATCCCCTTCCCCCACCTTCTCTCCAGCATTTTCATTTACAGGAATACTCATAAAACACCAGTATTTTTTTCCCAGGGCAATGTAACTATATCCAACACCCCAGGTTGGTATCCGAAGTCTCCTTCAGCAATACTCCTGTGTACAGTGTTTATTACTTTTAAGAAAGAAACAGAGCTAAGGCTACAGAAAAAGAAGCATTTTCACCATTTTGATTACACAAACTAATAAATATTCTCCTCCCAGACCTAGGATCCTTGAAGTCAATACTTTCTGAAAATAAATTGTTTCTTACTTTCCATATTAAGAAAAATATTAACAATCAATAGAGAGGTCAAAAGTTTTTCCTCACAAAATATTTTCACAGCATTTTTTCTATTTTTTTCTTCCCCTTTTTGTTATCCTGAAGGACACTAAATATTAGAAAGCTGTAACAAGCACAGCTTCAAATATCTTCGCAAATTCAGTTGAATTTAAACATGGACTCATGCATGGAGGTGACACACATGATTTTTTGTATTTGCTACAGGCAGCTGCATTTCCTTTCCCTCATAACGTTTGTTACCTGTCCTTATGGTCCCTGATTTTAAATAAGGCAAAGCCTTTCCCTAGCAAAGCCTTAGCCTATCCTATGATCCATCATATCCTCATCCTGCATCACCGATTTACAGCACTACCAGATTTATTGAAAACTGTATTGCTGTGCTGTGATTGATATTTGTGCAACTCACTGAATCACAAGAGCTATTAAGTCTTCAGGGCAGGAATCATCTCTGATGATACATCTGGTAAATGTATCACATTTATTCAGTAGCTACAGAGTCCAAAATTAAGTTTGAGTTATACTGAGAAAACAATATCAATAATCAATAACAACAATGCTTTTCTAGCTTTATATTTATGCAATAAATAATGTCTGCAGCAGTTGAGGAACATAAGGTAATTTTCTGCAATCTTTCAAGTTTTGTATTACCAAAATTAAGATGAGGAAACCCTTTATGTTATTATAAAACAGGAACTCTTCTTACCTTGATAATTATGATCATTTAAGGCTTTTTAAATTAAGTGCCACCTGAAGAAAAAGAATTTGGAAGGGAAAATAGCCTGGTTTTATTTTTTCATCTTTTTCTTCTTCCACTCAAACTTTTTGAAGAAACTTCATGTTATCCTGTGATAAAAGTGCAATGAATTCTATCTTATCCTCTCCCATTACTCTACAGTCAGATTAATACGACTATGAATGGAGTACAACTGTTTTGTAGCTCCCTCTGGAACTTAAAAAGGAAAATTGGATAACTTGGCAAACCTCATTTGCACTCAGCAGCTTGACTAAAATCCATCTCAGGATAAACAAGAAAACAATGTGAAACAAGTGTTAGAACAAACTGCTTTGCACAGGCCTGGACCATTCTCAGCACCAATTGGTTGCTTGAATATTCTTCAAAAATATCACTCACTAACAAAATTGCCAATGCTCTTTATTTCACATAGTGAGATAACCCACTGAACGTTTTTCACCTGTGGAATGATGAAAACTTCAAATCAAAAAACAGACAAAACCAAACCCCAGAAAACCACCACAATAAAAACCCCCACAGATAAAGCTATTAAAAAATAAGTCCTTAATCAAAATTTACCAGACTGCTCCTAACTGCAGGGTTAGTGCCAATACTTCCTGAGCAGTGAAGAGAAAGCCATGGTTGTCACAGCTCTCACTACATAATAACTATCAGGAAATGCTGGCTTCTCAGTGGTGGTGACAGTAGGATACCCACTGACTACAGACAAAAACCCCATTAATATGGCCTCTCATTATACACACCAAACATTATTTCTATTTCATGAGATCATGGGTCTTTAATGCATTGTTCAGATCCCCTTTGGCTACAAAAGTAAGAGGTAACCAGAGAGGGAAGGTAACGGCATGAGCTGCATGAGATCACCAAAGCTGCACTCACACCACGTTGGTGTTCAACCAGACAGCATTCAGCTCCCAGGCTGCTGCCAGGGCTTTGAATATCTCCAGCTGCAGAAAAATGATCAATAATAAATCCTCCCTTGGGATAAATTATGAACCATAACTGATTCCTAGCACCACTGACCACCATAACTGATTCCTAGCACTACTGACAAAGTACAGTTGCAGAATGAACCCTGAGGTTTTTACTATAAATTAGTTATTCATTCTAGGAAACTTTTCTTCCTGCAGGATGCTGCCATCCTTAAGCTTTGATAA
Organism: Pyrgilauda ruficollis; assembly: GCF_017590135.1. Taxonomy (NCBI): domain Eukaryota; kingdom Metazoa; phylum Chordata; class Aves; order Passeriformes; family Passeridae; genus Pyrgilauda; species Pyrgilauda ruficollis. Next base: position 11,572,548 of record NW_024511432.1, read on the forward strand.
CATTCTGTGGGGAATGACAGACAGGGAGGTACCCAACTGTTGATTGGCCTCACCAGTGTTCTTCTGTATTCCACATAAAGTTGTAAGAATAAGAATATGTTGTAAATGCACCATGTGAAATCTTGAGTGGCTACTGAACCTGGTTATGTTTGTAATGTATCTTGAAATCCAAGCTTAATATCTAAATTTCACAGATAACAGAGAAAGTCCAAAATTAAATGGTTTTTCTGAACACATGCACAAAGCCCACAGCTGTACAGAACTTGAAATGACTAATTCTCCCCTCCAGATATTAAAAAAAAAAAAAAAAAAGTAGAGAGTTTTGAAACTTTTGTTACTACAATTCCTAAAACTGATCATTGAATCTGTAAAACAAAATAAAGCTACTAAAATATTAGTTTACTATTTAGTACAGTTTGTCCTCTGGATTTGTTATGAGAACTTTTGTTAAAGAAGCTCCTAGAATTTTAAGTGGTTATTCCAATAAATAAATAAATCTAACCACAATTAAGAAACATTACAGATGAACCAACATAAAACTAATGATTGGAAAAGAATGTGAAAAAAAATGGAGAGCAAGAAACTGCTGCAATTACTCTCTCACCTTTAGATTATTAATCACAAGGCAGAGGCCAACTGGCCTTTTATGCTGAGTTAAGTAGTCACCCAGGTTGTAGTTTTTATTTTATTTGAAACAAGCTATTACCTCAGGATTCAAATCCGAAATCGGTTTAAGAATTGGAAGTGTACTTTGCAGACATCAGGCTGGTCTGTTCACTCCAGTGGTTGTTGCAGGTTGATCAATAGGGCACCAGCTCTTGACTGCTTGACCTGCGCTAACTGGCAATAATTCTGATCAGAAAACTACAAAAGAGCACAGCATCCAAACAACTTAGGGATATGTATTTTTAAAATTTCTTTCTTAGGTACAATTATGGACAGAAAATGCACAGCATATTCATGTGAATGAGCATCCAGAGGGTTCTTATTGGGTATATACAGGAACATGTACAAAATAAAATACATAAATATGAAATTTCTGGAAATTTCTTCAATAAGAGAAGAGATGGTTGGACTGCACATCTTCTGCCAGTGGCTAACTCATCTGATCACAGTTTTCTCTAAGCCACATTTTTACTGCCTAAATTCTTTTGTCAAAATTGAGTAACAGAGGCAAGTTAGTTTGTGGCAATATACTTAGCTTTGACACTGATATATGAAAAACACTGAAGGAAGCAATACAACAAAAATCCAATATTTACATAAATGCTCAGAAGGATTAATGATATTATTCCTTTTTCCATGGACTCCAAAACACCAAATAGAAACACTAAGCGTTTGTTCAGTTTCCCCTCATACCTCAGCCTTTTTAACTACTTCTTCCAGTTTGTGTCCATTGTTAATTCCTTCCTGTTTACTCCTTGGGCACTTTTTTCTGTAGGGAACAGGGTGCAGGCAACAGGAAAAATACCATGTCCCTAATTAAATATGAGTAAAATTCTGATTATTGTGCCCTACACTGAATCTTCACCACCTACGCCAGCCTCAGTGAGTGTTGCTACGACTGCATGAAATGTTCCCATTCTTCTCTGCCCTTGACACTATGACATAATGGTGTTTTATAGCACAGGAGAGTTCTAACTGAGTTAAGTTCTCACAACATCCTTCTTCCTCAGGTAGGGGAAAGAAAGGTTTGAATCTGATAATGGTAGCATTAGTCTAAAACATGCATGTGAATTAAATGGGCACACAACAAAGAAATAAGCCTTCATATAATACAATACATGTCCAGTTCAATGCAAAGATGCAGTAGAGTCACGTCAGTGCCAAGGTTTACAGGTCCCTAAAACTAAAATACTTCCTTATTTTCAAAAAAGCTCTAAATGTCTTCTCTGGAGTAAAACAGAAGATCAGGCATAATCTCTATATAACTCCAATGCTCCTAGAATAAGGCTTATAGCTAGGGGAGATGGCAAGCACAGTTATTACTGAAATGGTAACAAATATCAATACCTTCTGAAATATCTGGAGAGCAGTCAGTGGTGGCTGCAGACACCTTAGTAGAGTTCTATATAGCTTGGAGTAAATAATTTTAGAGAATGACACTCAGATTTGTTGAAGAATTAATGAAATAATAAAAGACATGTGCCTGAATATATTATGGCTTTTAAATCTGATTATCACTATTAAGATGTAGTTTTTAATTATGTTAGCTGTTTATTTCTTAATGTCTTAGCAAAATAAAACAAAACACATCAGAAGATCTGTGTGAGATTTCCTTTCTTTAAAATCAAGGGCAGATTCTACCTTATTTTGCACCATACAATATCATTTTCTCTGCTGCCAAAAGACTGCAGTTACTACTAATATGACTGGCATCAAGACAAGCGCTTTAAGCTTTGAAGGAAGTAAATAAACAGAGTAACAGAAAATTTAGCATAAAATGGATTACTGACAAACCACAATAATTTCCTAGAAAAGCTTGAGCTTCTTAAACAAAAGAAAAACTCTGGTATCTCCTGAGGCCAGTGCCATCTCTCAATTTACACTCTGTTGTACTGGAAGAGACTCTAAGTAAGCCAAAGAGATAAGCATTAAATCTACTGCTTGAAAACATTCTATCTTCTCATTCAAATAGGTTAATTAAGTAAATCTGACATATAGTACTGAAAACTGTTTACATGCTGCAAACACTTCCTTACAAATCAACAATAATAAAGAAATCCAAGCCTGATCCTACAGCTTTTATTTTGAAATTTCAGTGAAAAATTGAGATTTAATCTCATCCAAATTGAATTAACCACCTTAAATTAGCAATACAAAATCAGTATTTCTGAGCCCTCATGAATCTAAGTGACAGGTGAAGAAAGACCTCCAGCTCAGACACATGGAGTACTTGATCAAGACAGAAGTGAACACAGCTCACTCATATTTAAAACATTCTTTCATATATTTTTAATAAAATAACTGATACAAATTCAAAACCAACTTCATAAATCAAACATTATTCAATGTACAAGGCTTCAAGGTTTCCCCTGTTATGGATGTGAGCGTGCCTGTCTCTGAGACAAGGGTTTTGCACTTGAATGCTTGAGGTTTTATGAAAGGTTTATTGGATTTCATAGTCCCTTAAGGGGAAACCCTTTAAATGTCTTTGCAATTATAAGTCTAATAACAATTTCAGCTCTTGGACAGAGCCTTGACTTGACAAAGATAAGGAACTGGAAGTTGCTCAGTCAATACAAAGCTATTAATCTCTGTCACCCCGCTGTCATTGTGGCTCAGGGAAACAATGTAGTTTCTTGACCTACGTGAAGCCGTGTAGTGATTTTATTCAGGATGTCAGCATTCATCAGCACAGATTTTGTCACACCCCAACTCACTTGAAGAGCTCCCAGTTCTTTATCTTGACTGCATTGACACCCTTCAGATACCAGCAGTTTGTTTCAGTCTCTGCTTATTATTATTATTTAGCACCTACTCATGCGTAAAAACCTTCAAGAATAAAGTTTTGAGCTGGAATATAAGCAGTTTCATCACTGCCTTCTGTGTCCTCAGAGGACAGTTTTGAGTTGCCAAATGCTATAAGCACTTGCATATTCAAATGAAGGTTAATTTTGTTCATCTTCAGTAAAATTAGATTAGTATTTTTCCTTAGTGCGCTTTTTAATGTCATCCTTCTCTGATCTTGAAATACAGTGTGAGAACATAGATCAAACTCTCAGCAAATTATCCTGCCAATGTTATCACAGGAATGCACAATTAGCGTGGATTTGTCTTAAATAAGCTGAATTTATGTTTCTTTCTTGGTTAGTGTACCCTTGCTGCAGGAGAAGCTACAGCACAGATTCGTAAATGGGCTTATCCTAAAGTCTTGGTGGGCAATGAAAAGAGCCCTCACTTTTTTCTGGAAGACTTTAGAGAAGACTACAGTGATAGTTTGTAGAGACTTCACTAAATATCACATGCAAACAGCAAACAGATGTTAAAAGAAGTAATCTAAGCCGTTCATACAGAATGACAACTGCATTTCAACCTTTAATAAATATTTCCTAAAGGGATTACTGAGTAACAAAAATGTGGACCACAGGAAAAGCTAAATAAATTATGAGCAATGTAAGAATGATGATTAGATGGGTTATTTTAACTGTCAAACACCAATTTATTACACTAAACAATATATATTAATACTAGCAAAATCTAGGAAATATTAGTAATCTCTCCAAAATACTTAGCAGTATAGTATTCTTGTATTACACTTAATAAAAGTGAAGTAACTTCACTGACTTCAGTAAAACCATTCTAGAATTTCTCTGAATAAATAAGATTTTCAAAGTGAAATTACATTCTACCAAATTTGCAACACTGATGATTTTATATTTGATAATGAATATGGATGATACTGTAAAATTGCAAGGGTGCTTTCTTTCTGGGTTTTGTGGTTTGTTTTGGAGTTTTTCTCAGTGAGTATTTTGAATGTAAGGAACTACAAGACAAAATTAACTAAAATTACAGCAATCAATTATATTTCTATCAGACAGTCATGGAGTTTTCTATCAACTCTTGTTTTCTCTTCTTTTATCTCTTCTTCTTCTCTCTTCAATTTGTCCCATTATGATGTTCCCCTCTTTGTTTTACTACCCTTGTATTCTTACTCCTTCTTGCCCTTGCATCTTTTTCTACTCTCCATCTGTTTTGCTGAACAGGTTGCAGAGCAAGTTATATAATAACTTTCACATCCTGCTGAAATTGGCTGCCACCAGCCTGCTGGTCTTACACTTGCTGAGTCAACCTGCTCTCTTCAATGTAGTCCTTCCAGTGTACGAGACTGACAGGGGCAGTGCTGCTTCAGCAAAGTCATCATGAATAAAGGTGACAGTAGGCAGCTGCAAAAATAAACTAAGAATTCACTTCAAATGAAATTTTTGTCTGTTTTTTTCTCTGTAGGCTTCCAAGTATGAAGGGTTTGAAGTTTTCTTATGATGTGGGTTCACCTAGTTGAGGAAAGAAGTTCCACTACGTTCTCTTTTTACACTGGACAGCCCTAAAATCAACTCGCTCAGAAGACATTCTTTAATGTGTTTTCTGGTAGCTACTGAAATTGAAGAGAATGGGGAAACTGAATTAATGCATTATCTGTCTTAATCCTGTCAAGACAACAATCTATGATCATTGCAGTCTATAAAGCTGTTCTCAGTAGCAGAGGATTAACACCTACAGGTATAGTTGTAATTGCTATTTTTCTCCTATTTTTTCCACACTGATATATTTTATATCTAACCAATTGCCAGTCTCTTTCAATGTATTTTCTTCCTCACTATCACTCTCCTTTCTTTCACTCTTTCTGTTGTCTTTATCTTTTCCTCTTTAGTTCCATTAATTATATTTTGTGGCATTACGGTCATTGCTAAGAAAGAATAACAATCTTACATATTGTTTATCTACTTCAAATTTTCATAAATCTTTAACCCAAAGTGCTCCTCCCTGTTCTCTACATGTATACCTGTGCATGGAAGTATTTATGCACACACACATGCAGTATCTATCACAAGAAGCCCTCAGTTACTCAAGGCTGTTAGTACACAATAACAAAAGCAGCAACACAGAGGCTAATGCCAATTAGAGAGCCAAGGATTGTATCATTCACTCTGATCTCTCACACTGTTTCATTAATACTTGCTATCAACACAAGCCAGTGCTTTTCATCCTTCTGGGCCAGTGCCAGCACTAGGCTGCAGTTTGACCAAGTGTACTGCACAATGTGCACACTCTCTCCTGCCCTGATACACAGCTGCCATCTCCTTTTAACCTCTCTCAATGCAAATTAGATGGGGTTGACAGGAGAGCACAAACAGATTTTAGGAGGTAAGATTTTTGTACAATAGGTGACCTCATTATTAAATTAGCATTTTCTTTTTCTTTCAGCCTCTCCATTCTTTAATTCCACTTGGTAGTTTTCAATACTTCACAAAATTATATTCTTGGATATGCTCAAACCTATTTCTCATCCTCACAACAAAACACCTATAGTTTTGGTCTTTGTTTGGAGGTTTTTTCCCTATCTTTGTTCATTCTGTTATTCAGTATTTATCCCCATTCCAGCTCACATGGCCAAACCAGATCTTCCCACAGTCCCTTAGATCTTCTGAAGATACAGACAGTATCACATATGGCTCACCAGGAGCAAGGTGTGAATTCATGGCTGCTGCTCCTGCTCAGAGACCACCAACTTCATGGTAAGGACACAATTCCATATGCAATCTAGCAGTGCCTGTCACCAACCTCATGGCCCATCTTCTGGGCAGCCAGATGAGGTATCAAATATTTCCTCCTGACTTGCTTCTCTTCTTTCTCATCACTTTTATAACACTGAAAGGGTTCATCCTATCCCATAAATGCAAATGTTTTCACTTCCTTTGACTCATAGGACCTAAAGATTCTAAAGCAGTTTATACTTCCTGTGGTTTCACTCAACTTTCCAGTTCCAATGTTTCTTATAATGTCACTGGCTATTTTTTTGCCTTGATATATAATAAATTTAAAATAACAATACTTCAGCTTTAATATATGGTGATTCCTGAATCTTGATGCTCCTTCTTTCACTGTCTTTATGTCAATACTAAGGAGTTAATGACTCTGCTTCAATTTTATCTTGCTGGATGATAATATGTTTGTAGTGACCAAATAATTAGTGATTGTAAAACATCTTTAGTACCTAGAAGCAGTGGGTACGAAATCTAAAACATCACATAACAGCTATATATTAACAGTACTCTTGTTTAGGCGTGTTAGTCTAAAGGAATCAACAGTATGCAATAATTTAAATAAAAATAGGCCTGTATGATAATCTACAAATGATACCGTTCAAAAAAATAATCAAATATTCATGGGCCTAGAGACAGAGGTTTACTGATCTGGCACAAGGAAATTCTCTTGGTTTAAATGGCTGTTTAATCTCTCAGTCTCTCTGTCTAGATCACATTTAAGTGAAAAACATTTTAAGAGCACAATGTCTGTAAAACCATAATATCTGATCCTTTAAATTTGAGTATATGTTAGTGATTCTGGCATCATAAATTTTCACTGTATAACTATTTTCATTTATAAGTTATGTTGTAAAAGTGAGATTGCACTGTAAACCCTTCTCCTTTGCAATGAACAAAACAAAGGAGTATCCAGAAATGCTTCCTGAGCTGCAGAAGCTGTAAATCAGTGGAATTACAGCATGTGGAACAATGCACATCTCCCAGAATGTTTCCAGAAAAAAAAATGCTTTATCTGCTTGAAACTTGCTAATAAATGTAATCAGATTTAAATGTATTTTAAAATAATTCAGAGTGCATTATACAGAAAGATTTTGTAAGTCAAAGTATTTCCACAGTTTTGGCACGATTGTTACAAATCAACATCTCCAGGAATGTTTTCTTTTGGACAAGCATTCTGTTTCAATGCTACTTCTCATTGCATTTAAATTTGTTTTAAGAGAGTACAACACTTATTAGTGATTTATAGCAAAGTAAGGAAGAATCAAGACAAACATTTCTCATTAAATCTCCAGTTTACTTTGACCGTCCTCACTTCATCATTTTGATAACGCTTCTTAGGAGAATTCACAAATCAGTATTTATGCTAATTATTTCCAAGATTTTTAGAAAAACTTGCTGTCAGTGCATTGAGGAGTTGGAAAATGCAATGTTTCAAGATGGCCTAGTAGAATAGCAGCCCACCAAACTTTTGTTTGGCTGAGGCAGTTCCAGTGCTCATTCACTGGATGTTAAAAGCATGAGAGGATTAAAATTTTGCTTCATGAAATCAGAATTAAGACTGAAATTTACTGAGCTCTTCACCTCAACATACAATAATGAAAAGAACCAAAACCAAAAACAAACAATTTTTTTTAATTCTATTATAATGAAAACCCATTAAAAGAAATTAAAAGCAAATTTTAAAGGAAATTGCAAAGTCCCATGTCAACAATTTCAAAGACTTGTTATTTATTTTAAATTAAATTCTGGAACAAAAAAGCCCTGGGTTTTATGAAGTATTTCACATTTAACAGAACCATGTAGATGAGAATAGCATAATTTTCATGTGTTTGTGCTTAGGCTTTTGCTCTCAGGTGAGCAGATTCTTACCCCAAAGCCTTAAATAAGTCTCTTGTTCTCTATCTCAATAAACTCACAAATGCAAAACGAAATTGTATTTCTTAATATATATCAGAATTTTGGGAAATAACATTCTTCTTTTAAAATCTGAAAGGGATTCTGTCTCACTGAAAGTTTAAGTGTGTAGATTTGGCAGGAATGGTCCATTTATTGTGTGGTGAAAGCTAAATGAGAAAGTAAACTTAGTGATATAGTTTTCATTATTTCTGGTAGGTTGGAGTCTAAAACCTCCAGTTTAAAGGCAACTGTGACTTTTGAGCTAGGTAGTGTCCTAATAAATATGCAACACTTTGTTCCTTTCCCCAGTGAATCTCTAATTATTCTCCTTACAAACTGCAGTAGCTCAGGGGAGAGTAATGAAGTAATGTGTGTGTTTGCATCAGTCAGGGAGACTGAGAGATCTGTCCTGCCAGAACACACTGAAGTCTAATTTCTAGTTTCCATTGGGTAAAGAGATGGCTTTACAACAATCTTAATGGAAAAAAAATTCAAAGGAAGCAGTAACTTTGCAAGGAATAAGTAAAATTCTACTATGTTTAAGTTTTAAGCTTCTAGATTTTCACAGCTCTCATAAACAGCAGCGTATTTGGGTTTATTTATTCACAATCATGGTATGTTACAACACAGATTTGAACTCATTCAGGGTTGAACCGTGCCAGAGTGAAAAACTATTATGCAGTAATTGCCTTTATACAGCTGTGGGAAGAATTTGTTTTTCATCTCTTCTCATTATTCACCTTACTGCAGATCTGTGGGTGTAGAACCATAATACGTCCTATTATTGTCCTATCACTGAAATGTAACATGACTGTTTAGGTTCAGATTACTACTTGACCACTTTGGGTCTGGAAGTTGTTGCTGTGAACAGCAATGTATTTTTCTTTTATACATGGAAAACACCAACACTTAGGAATCCTTTTTCATAGGAACTAAAAAAAAAAAAAAAAAAAAAGTCTTAAGAATCAGTAAAGGCAGGAGAATTTCCTTCTTTGAAACAGAAGCTACCTACACAACACCCCATCATCAGGAACACAAAATGTGTAATTAAAATTCTGAACAGGAAAACAGAGTGCCCTAATTATACAGGGCCAATGAAAAATGGGAGCAGTGTTTGAAATCTTTCAAGCAGACAAGGCAGTGATGCTCAATAAAAAGACAGGGGAAGGTCACATTATGTTGACTCAAAAAATAATTAAATAGGAGAGTTCAAATACTGCATTCTAGCTCTGGCAGCAGACTACAGAGATTGGAAGTATTTAGCTTATTTTGGAAGCTAGTGGAGTCTTCTTTCAAAGACTTTTTTTGTTTTTAACTCTCAGAATTTGCACACTTTATGAACAACTTCAGTCAGGAACTACAACAGATTCATCCCCTTTCTCTTTATCTGATCTCTTTGCTATTGCCTTTGTACTCTGGGTAAACTGGATTTGATTTTAAGTTGCATATCTATTGCCTCTTCATATGGCCTCTGGCAGTGCACCTATTTTGAAATAGGATGTTCATACAAGAAAGAAATTTTACTCTTCAAAAAGACCAAAAAACCATCTCACATTAAATACAAACCTGTGATATGTCTGTTTTGAAGAACTATGAAAGGAACAAAAGAAAACTGGTGGTATTTTAAACACTAAAAGCACTCATACATGTCACCCAAATGCCATTAACACTGAATTCAACAAAAAAATTTGTTTGAATGAAGACTGCAGGATTCACCACCAAACCCCTTTCTAAATGGGAATCTATCCATATGCTCTTAGTCTGCACACATTTTATCATGTTCTTCATAAAGTCAAAGGGAATTCGAATTTATTCTAGAGGTGATTCACTGGAACTCTGCAACTACACTGACATCAGCTCTACCTCAGGTCCTGTTTTAATACACACAAAAATCATAATGAAGCAATTGCAAACATCACACACAAAAGGCCAGGAAGTGACAGCAGAAGTCACAAGGTACTTTATTCCAAGTAGCACATGCTTAAAAAACTCACACACATAACTACAAATTCTGCTAAAGGCCAAGTACAACTCTCAACAGGACCTGTTCCCCTTAAAGAAATGGTCTGTTCTACAAGGTAACTTAAAGTTTACTTTAATTAATCTATTGTGTATTACAGTTTTTTTCTTCTCTCCTCCAGAGTATTTTATTTTTCCTAGGGTTAATTTGCAATTATTAACTGGGTTAAATTTAAAGAATAGGAACAAGAGGTAAAAGTTTACAAGAGTACATCAGTGTAGATGCTGAATGTAAATGAAAACAAAGGTCTGTGTGGTAAGATATATAGCTAGGAAAAAAAGGCTGAGATATCAGAACAGAGCTGCTGTTAATGGAAAAAAATTCAATGCTTCCTGGTAGACAATGTTATCTAACAGTAGTTTTTTTGTCAGTTGTTTGCAGACATGTTTTCAGCTTTTAGGTGAATTATCAAAATCCCTGCTCCTCCTGATTGTCTTCAAGAACACTCCCACACATTGTGTCTTACCTACCAAAGATACCCTTGTTAAGAAATGTAACATATATATGCAGTATCTTTCAAAAATATCTTCAATAATGAAAAACCAAAGTACCAATGAAAAATACCAGCCTGAGGCAAAATTACAATAACTCAGATGAAAAATGTAGAAACAAACAACCCTGCATAAAGAAATCAAGGACCTAGCACTGTAAAAATTTCCTTCTGACAGGCAGAATTTGTTTAAAAGAAAAACAAGGCTTTTCCACATTTATTATTGAATCCATTGTGAAAATTCCAACAATTTTAGTCTGGAACAATTACAAACATTAAGAATTATAATTAATTTATGTTTAAAAAAACTCCACATATCTTTCCTCTGCATCAAGGCACCTACTGTAAATAACTGAAACTAGCTGATTCACAAAAGGTCTTTTGTTATGGTAGTTCCCAGGTTTGCTGTTCTGACAACAGAGATGAGTCTTTCACTGAAGGTTCAAAGACAGTAAAGGGAGTAATATAAATAACAGGTATGAAAATGACAATTAGGAGGAACGGTACAAGCAGTAAAGGGACTGTCAAAGTCGAGTCAGGAAAGTAAAAACAGGTTGTAAAAGGAGTAATGTCTGTAATATTAGTGAACATGTTCTAACTACTTCTAATTCCAACAGCTCAGCTGGGGACTCTGCTCTAAGGCAGGAAGGCAGAGTCGTTGAAAGTCAGGAACAGAGCACACCCAATTCCACATTTGATGGGTTCATTCATTGCAGGGCTGTAATGAGGCAGCTTTATGTTAGCTCAGGTGTGTTTACAGTCACACATCCCAGCTGTCTGAAAGGATACCTGTAAATTTTGGTGTAACAATCCCAATGTCACAAGTGAATGTCATAATTGGGGCGGTAACAGCCTCAGAGTCCTGAAGCAAGCCAAGATCTAGATAGGAATCAAGCACCAGCGCCTGGTTATAAAAAACCCAATCTACAACCCTATCTTAGGGGTCCCCAAAGAAGTGACGGTTTCAGATTCAGACTTGAAACGAAGACTTGCATTTAGAAGCAGCTGTAGACACACCTACAGACAGCAGAAACAATTTCTTCACCAAAAGGGTTATCAAGCATTGAAACAATTGGGAAATGGGGAGTCACCATCCCTGGAGGGATTGAAAAAGATCCTCACTGTTAAAAGTTAAGCAGTGAGGCAGCATTTCTCACTTATTAAAGTCACACCAGCAGATCATCTGGTAGTCAGAACCCAGGATGCCCCTGCAAAGTGAGTGGGACAATGCCTGGGAGGTAGCTCTAAGAAAATGAGTGCTAATTAATAATATTTAGGGCACCACCCTGCTTTTATCTTCATTCAAACTCCTTACTCTAATTGCTTTGAGTTTTACCTCACAAAGTCAAAAGCTAAACAGAAAGCAGCCAGAAATACTCAAATATGCCTTCCTTTTTTCTACAGTTTTCTAAAGATGCTCAGTCCTGAATCGTGCAGACTAACATACAGACTTTCTCTGACCCAGAACCCAGGTTGAGTAGTCTATTAGCTACTTAATTTTGGGAGCATGTGACATGGGGATTTTGATGTGAACAGCATACAAGGAGATGCCAGAGGGGAGTCAGAGTACCAGCAGTGCCTGGGAGCTCAATTCATTGCAGCAGTGAGCTAGTGAGCTATAATTTAAAGGGTCAAAAGCCTTCTGTTATTTTCTTATGAGGCTTTTCTCTTTTGATGACTGTGCTAACAGACCCTGTTCTATTTATTCATTGAAATTTATGTTTATATTCCATGTGAGATGCTCATCTATCTGCCAACCTGTGTCAGCAAAATTATAAACCTGTCAGAGACACTGTATTTTAGTAGTAACCTACACTGGCTGTAAAAAACAAATGCAAATATTCAGACAATTACTTATATGCAATGAAAATAGCACTTCCCAACAAATAATGCTGCCAAATAAAATACTGACACTACTCATCTTCAAAACAACGAATTTATATCATCTACTTTGAATTGTGTTAAGTTTTTTGAAAGGCTTTATTTCATTTACTACCTCAAGAAAATTGCAGGCATTTCAGATACATTCAGAATGTGGTTAAACATAGAACCTTCCTGAGGCATTTTGCAAAGCTGTGCTGAAATTCAATACAGTTGACTGAATTCCACCATACAAATGTTATCTCCCCTAGTCCACAGGTGTCAACACACTTGAAACTCCAATGTCAGTATACAGGCAGATATTTGCATATTTACATGATAAAATGCTTGCTTCTGCTCAAGCAGCATTTTTACCTTACAGTGTTAATTCCATGGCTTTTCATCTTCATGGATTGTGTTATTTACTGCATAGAATCAATTCAAGTCAGTAACAATGTAATATGTGGTGGGTGGGACAGAGGAGAGGAACCACAGATCCCTTACACAACCACTCCAATGAAGAAAACTGTCTCAGGATCTGTCTTGGCTTTAACCTCGTTTTTAAAGGTGGATCTGTACTAAAATTTATGCCCTAATGCCTCCAAAAGTTCTGCAGCAGCCTTATTTGGACAGTACATTTAAAAATGTGGTTTAATCTTTGCTACCTTTACAATGCATTTTGCTTATATTTATCATCAACTAAGAGATTGCAAGGGCTAATCTGGTGTATTTTCTTGCCCCAAGGCTTTGTGGCAGTGTGCTTTTTGCCAGGGTACTGTGTGTGTATGCACAAGAACCAATTAGTGTCTGAGGCTTTACATTAGTTTTAAAATTAATCACAGCATATTAGAAGCATAAAACAGCACTTGTAATATGTGCTCATTTTATAGATAAGCTAAATTAGTGTAGCCATTGCAAATCAACTCTATTTCAGGAGTTATAAAGACAAACAGATCTCATCCTTCAGCCTTTGTAAGTATGAGGATTATGAAGGATTTGATTCATAATAGCCAGACTAATTATATTTACACACTCAGGGCATTCTTTGATACTAGTTCAAATTTCCACTCAAGAACCATATAAGATATTTAAATGTATACATTCATGCATCTTTTGTCTGTTAAATGTGATATAAAAATCCTCTTTGGTTTTTTAAAAAAGGTTAATGTTAAATCCAGGTACATATTTTTTAATTAGCCTGCCATTGAAGATGAAAGTTTAACATCTTGTCTTTCACTTTAGATACTTCACATTCTCCTAGTTCAGATATATTTTATAATTGAAAATAATACATAAAGTTGTTCCAATTGAAAGTTTTTTCTCAAGAAGGATATTATCAATAAGTCAGTTACTTCCTGGTTTTAAGATGTTATTTTAAAACTTTTAAAAGGTTGCAGTGAAACTTATTTTTTTTTAAACCACCTTGAAATAAATAACATTTACATTGTTAACTAGCAGTTTCAGAAATACAAAATTTTTTATTTAACCATTAATAAGTCCATGTTTTTCCAAAAGAACTTCTACTGGTGGTGTCCTGGTCTCACTAATGACAAAGTAAGATAATCTGGAAGGAATAAAAACAACACAGAAACTTGAGTAGAAACTAGAGAAGGAGGTCTGGAGTCTCCCTATTTTATCTGTAAATAAATGAATGCATAATTATTCTTACATAATCTCCTTGAATCTTATTTATCCCAGTACTCATGAGTTTCTATGTAGCTTCAGGTATCCTCAGGTGAGTGAGAGAATAACAGAAGAATGGGAGACTGAATTTCACTCACTCAAAAAAATCTGAGGAAAGTTCTCTATGAGCTTCTGCTCCATTCTTGGGTTTAGATATTTATACTTCAGAGAAAGAAGTTCTATTACATCTACACAGTTGCAGACAAATTTTAAAAAGACCTAAGCATGCTGAGGGCCAAAGTCTTTTAAAACTTGGGTCTTAGGTGTCACAATAGGAACTGTGCTGGTGATTGTATTTGAAAATCTGGTTCTGATATGCGTGCCCTAGTTGGAGTTATGATCTTTTAAAATTCTGTCTCCAGGTTCAAATGCTTAAAAATTGGGCTTTGGACTCTTCAAGGTTTATTTTTATTTAACAGATACTTTTCAGAAGTTCTGAGCATCTACAGTTTGTGTTCAAGTACATATAATCAGCATATCAAGTACAGACATTCAGCATGTATGAATTACAGGCCTATCCTCATTTCTAGATATTCCTGTTATTCCTTATAGGAAAATTGTGAAGCTTACTTTTCTTATCCACATTCTTCAACAGTGTAGCTTCAAACTAATTTCTCCCCTTTGTGGTCCCTGTAGCAGTTATACACAGGCCAAATTACTTCTGAATACTCATTATAAAGACATTCTAAATGACATAATATGCTCCAGAAAAGCTTTTGACAAGACAGACAGCCAAGGGACTGAAAGGTGATGGTCTTTTGCCATTTCTGAGTGATGTGGCTGCCAAAACTCATGGACTTGAGGTTTAACCTTGCACAGACAGTGATCTGTCTTCATGAAAACCAACTGTCACATGCACATGCCTCAATTTCACAGAGGAAGCACTGGAACTGTAAAACAGGAGAACCTTGGACATCACTAAAGAGAAAAAATGTGCAAAGCTTTCAGGGCCTCACCAACAGCTAAAATTAACTCTGAATCACCCATGTGGATATATTCTGATGCAAACAAATTTGCCACAAGCCATAGCAATTACAATCTCCCATGGCCAGCATAACTGCAAATGAAAGTTTCTTTCTCTCACTAGATCTTAAAAAGCTGCTAACTCTTTATTAGCACAGAACCACTTTTTATCTGCAAGGACAGAACAAGCTGCCACACCAAACACGGCTTGAAAGGATAAGAAAGCATTCAGCATAACAAAACATGTATTTTTGAAGAAGGTCAGTATCATTTAATGCCACTGCTCTGTATTGAGCAAATCTATCTCTTCATTCTTCCATCACCCTCACAGAAAATATAAACAGCCATTAGGAGCCAGAAGGGCTAAGGGAAATGCAGAGTTTTAATTGCTTTGCCTTGGGAATGTTGCAAAGTTGGTCTTGCACAATGAATATTCTGACAGCTCAAACAGAGATTTATCTATGGAATTAGAACTGCTTTAAAAGGAACACACATGAACCTGACAGAAAGTACTGACTGAAGACCCAGTATCAGCTTATTAAACAATATAAATGAAGGAAGGATGCACCACACCTGATTTGCTGTGTCCATCTGGGACCCTTTTAGGCTGACAAGAGCAACATATTATTGAGTGACAGAATTCGGGAGAATTTGGAAGAATGCAAGGAGAATCATTACTGCTCTGTACAGAAAATAAATATATTTATTGCCAGACTCTTTCCTTTTTTTACCCAGTGAGAGCAAACCAGCACAATGTTAGTAATCCAGTCTTTTTAAGTGGAGTAAATACAAAGCTGATGATTTATTGCCCTGTTACAAGCAGTAATCTTAATTCTGGAGTCAGAGGAAGGATGGCAAAGACTTTTAATATTGTATATACAGTACCTAAAACAATAGGGAATCACTGCTTGGACATTAAGCAATTAACACAAATCAATAGTAACTACCTGCTTCCTATTTCACCACTTTTGAAATACAAGGGTCACTGATACTCATGGCACAGTGTGTAAAACACTACCTTATACACAGCTATATAAAAATACATGTAAGGGAAAAAAACATTTTCCCACTTTCTAAATATTTCATGGCAACCGACATGTTATTTTAAAAGACCTTCCTATTTAAATAAAATCTTTGCACTAAATTTTCTGATTTTATTTTGAATTTTTAAAAAAATAGTGATATAACTCTCAAGACTTCAGTGAGAAAGCTAGAGGAAGCCAGAGTTGCTGGTTTGGTTTTTTTTTAATGGGTTCATTATTTCAAACCAAGCTCAGATTATTTACACATCAAAACTATACAGTACTGCTTCTTAAGGGCTGTTTTAGATGACAGAACAGTAATGGGAAGATATGACCAAGTTACCAATAAAATCAAGGAAAAAAGCTTGCATTTAATTACATATCTTAAATTAAATTTAAAATCTATTGATTTTGGGGAAAAAATCTATCATCCACTTATTTATGACAGATTTCCTATCAGCTACCACTACTTTGATTTTTAAAAAATTATGTGTCAATACTGTAACCATACAGATTGCTCACATCATTATGGCGTGACACATCAGAGAAGTTAAAGATTTTAAACAAACTTTCTAAGTAAAATGCAATTGCTCTTATTTTGTAAAAGGAATAGAGTTAAATCATGGTAGTGACCACATGGATAGAAAAACACTCACTTTGTGGGGTGGCAGAATGAGGCACAGGAGCCCTGAATATCACCATGATTCAGCTCCAAAACATTGCACAACCTGAATAAATTATTTACCTGATATTAGAAACCAAACTGGGGACAGAGCTCAGATTACCCAAATCCCCTCACTATGTCTTAATCACAGCTCATTCTCCCTTTAATCAATGCTGAGGTCTTTTTCAAGGAGGTGGTTTCACGACATAAGTCATTATTATAAAAACTAAAAATATGTAAGTATCCGAAGGCCATCTCTACAAACCTTTGTGTTTACACACCATCCTCTCTTCACTAAGTACATCTAATTACTCTGCTGTCTAACAGCACTTGGTAGTCAGTTATACTCCAGTAAGAAACACCCCAGTGTTCTGCTGCACTAAATATCTACCTGCCTGTTAGTTCCAACCCTGCAAATTAGGAGGGAACCTACAAGCTGCTATAACCCATTCCTCAGAGAAAGCAGCTGTGTTCCCACCACATTTCCAAAACAAGCAAGTGAAATGTTATTACTGTGATCAAAGAAAATTAATTCTAGATTAGGCCATTTCGAGACACAGCAATAAATTCTACCCTTACCTTTCAAATTGCCCATTATCTTTAATAATTTTCTATTTATGACCATGGACAGTTTTAGAAGACATCATATCTAACTGAAAGGAAGAAAAATGGTTTTGATTGCCAATATTATATTTACTCTAAAATACCTTTGTTTTCCACTTGATTTAAAAAGTCAGCACTACATTACAGAGAAAATATATGTTATATTCATAGATACTCTTAGCTCACCAGTATTAGGCCAAGGAAAAAATGCAATAAATGCCCATGCATATGAAAAATTCCAATACTTGAGCTTCAATATGTAGAATGCACCAAATTTTTAACCCCATTTTTTAAGACTTTTACATTAAAAAAAGCAACTTCACACATGGTGAAATGAAAGACATTTGGGAAATCATTGGTATAGTCTTTTGGACTATTTTATTTCCTTTCCTTTTATTCATCTCTCATTTTGTAATATTTTTTCAAGAGAGACTCAGGATTTATTCTGTCAGCTTTGAATGCCTGCAATGACAATGTCTGCCACTCTTATGTCCACTAAACAAAGTAGAATCACAGAATAATTTAAATCACACTTTTTAAAAGAAAAAAAAATAGTTATCTTCAAGACAAGTGTAACAAAAATGCCTAGATTTTAGTGGGGAAAATCCAATCCAATAAAAAGTAAGTTTTTCTTTGAAGAAAGTGCTGAGGCTATGCTGCTTCTTATTTCTGAGGACAGAAGCATATCTAGAGCACATACAACTTTCCTTCTCATTATTTGGTTCTCCTAATCAATGCTATTTTGACCAAGTAGGTGGGTGGGAGTGGTCACTGCATTTTTTTTAAGCAATAGCAAGAGCTCCTGCAGGCTTACATGATTTGTAGAACTGCCACACCATATCACCCTATGTAGAACTACTACACTAATCATTTGAACCCAGAAGGCATGCAGGCAGTGACCAGATGCAGAGGAACACACCTATAAATTGATTCAAATCAAATAATCAAACTGTAATCTTGGCAGAAAGCTTCCCATGTTCTTGCAAATAATTTCATGGGAATTTTTAATAGATGCAAAAAATTTATTCAGTCTCATCTAGGAAACAAAAAAGATAATTGTCATAGTGGAGAGCCATCTTGTATCTGGGTTATTAACTCAGTGACTCAGGAGGAATAGTGCCATCTACTGAATTAACTATAGTCCTTAAAATACAACCTAACAAAATCCTCTCTCATCTGCTGGTTATTGTACATGGATGAGTTTTTTGTCCAGTTAGTTTAATAGAAAATTGTAGTGCAGACACTTCAAATCACTTGGCACCTGCTGTTTTTCCTTTGCCAGGTGCATTTCAAAAGCTTATTCACAAAACAAAAGAAATAAGGTTCTTTGTCTCAATATGTTTGCAATGTTACTTTCAAGAACCTACATGGGCACAGAGTACTTGGAACAGTCCAGGAGGGAAGTGACTCTTGGCTGCTAAATGTTACAAGAAAACAGAAGCCTGGAATGTGCAAACAATGAGACAAATCAGAAAGAAAATAGATCAATGTTTACTATTTCTGCAAATATCCAAGGAAATCCAAAATCCAGCAGTGCAAGCATATGGCATTAAAAGAAATATGATGGAAGAGGGTTCACACCACCATGGGTTCGCACCACCACCAAAATATCTAATATGCAAAAGGTATATATTAAATAAATTGAAAAATGAGTGGGATGGAAAGAAGTTTTGGTGATAATAAAAGAACAGATTGAGATAAACAAGATGAGGTTTAACCACATGAATCACTTATGTAATCACTGAAAAAACTATGTTCTTCTATGACTTCCCCTAAAAATTCAGTCAAGAATTTCCTTCAGGAAAAGGAGGAGAGGTCAAAGATTCCCCATCAAAATAAATACTATGCATCCAGATGATGGGTGAACATGGAGAAAGTGTTGATAAGATACTATGGACTTTGTAAACCAAAATAATATTGATAGCTTAAATGACACTTCTGCATATAAATGAAGTATATGCAAGTATTTCATCATCAGTCATGTCAGGGGGGAATTCAAAGAACTGACTGCCATAAAAATTGCCAAGTGACTAAAGAAATGTGCATACACTTAAATCTTTCACTTGGTTAAGCAACCAGTATTATCACATGTTATTCTATGGTTAATCTCTGAAAATAAAACAATGAAGTAAAATTTTTCTAAATTTATAAACAACTAAGTAAGGCTTAGTAACCATAAAATCAGATTCATAATTAATCTTTTGGTCTTTCTTAGAATTGATGGTACAGAATCCAAATGAACACATTGTTCTTTTAAATCATGAACACAGAGAAAAACCCCTAAGTATCTCAAGAGATTTTATTTTAGATATATCTTTACATTTTCATCTCCTTGGGAAAAAATCAGCTATTAAAGGAAATTATAAAAAAGTGTATAATTTTTTTAGCTGCATGAATCATACAATGGAGAGCTGTTTTGCTGTATTTGTTATTCAGATACATTTCCCAATAAGACTTTGGAGTGTAAGAAATTAAATCCATACTCTCTGCACTCTGACAAGAAACCAAGTATTTTCCAAAATACTAGAAGCAATGCTATCAATAACTGTTTAAAATTATTTAATTGCTGTATATTGCAATTAATAAAAATTATTTGCATGTTAGAGTGTTCCTTTTATATAATACATAAATTCACAGTAGGTATTGTTTAAGTTGATTGTAAATTGGTAAATACACAACATATATGTAATGATTTAGAAATGTATTATGTAGCTGTGAAATCACTTCTCGCAGACATGTTTGTACTGCATGAATTTCAAAATGCTTTTTTTCCAGAAAGATGAAATACCATGAATAAATGCACAGCTTTTGAGGGAATGCTCTCATGATAATCTTTAAGGACTCTCTGTGGACTTTCAAATCATCTCGTTAAGCAGCAGAAACCCCTTTTCATGAACTATCTGACCAGACAGAGACCATGAGTAAAACAGCTGAGAACAACTTCATCCCATCCTCACTGAAGTCAATGGAAAAAATATCTGCAGGATTTGGTAGCTGAAGTGTATAGGAGCCTTTACAACTTCAATGAGCACTGAATCAGTCCCATCAGCAGCAGCAGAAGCTAGTGGGTAATCACTGTGGGTAATATATGAGCTGTCCTTAGGCTGCAATGTATTTGCATAAACCTTTCGTTGAATAACTTGAAGAACAAAATAAATCAAAATTGAAATCTATTCACAGTTAAATGGCAGGCTGAAAAAGAGATTTAGGGAGTTAAATTATTCACCATGCTCCAGTGAAAGCATATTTCACAGATTCACATTCCCAAGTGAACTCATGCTCTGCCACAGCCTAGCTAAATTTAGCATGAATAAGCATCTCTGGACAAATAACAGCCAAATTAAACAGGTGCCTTAATACATGCACTCAACACCTGTTATTTTGCAGAAAATTACAACCACACATATTTGTTCTCATTTGATTTATTAATATTTCCAGTGTGTATGAAGCTCTTTTGCACCGGACACACAAACAGGGCCTTGGGCTAATATGCATCTGTGATTCTGCACTAAATACAAAATTCAAAGGTTTTTTCCTATGCCTGACTGGTTTATAATAATAAAATATCACTTGGTTATATCTACTATAATTTCTGTGAACCACTTTTCTTCCCCTTTATACTGCTTGTGAGATGAGGTGACCAGAACTGAAAATACAAATTCATATGATGGCATTGTATTATTCTTCTATACATACAGCACTATGAGGGCTGCTATGGGAAGTTAACTCCATCCCATTTTTATCCTTTCCTTTCTGTATTACAGTCTCTGCATTGTGGCTCCATAAAGATGGAAACTGTATTTCACTGGATTCTATGGACTCCTCCAGAACCATGAAGTTTCTACATTAAATCCTTTCCAAAAATTCATATCTGAATTTTCCTCTAACACATTATTTTGTCATCCTCTTGCCTTTCATTAATACTTACTATATTAGAAGCACTCTACTTCAAAGGTGCTGTTAAACACAATTCTCTCCAAGTTGCTTGTTCTTTTGTGCATGGAAAGTAAATATTTCCATGGTACTTTCAAAAAGAGGAATAACCATTCTCCTGGGAAGAGTTCCTGCACAAATGTTCACCTTTGCACAACCACTTTGCTACTAGTTCCTTAGAGGACACTGTAAACCTTTGTGGAGAAACAGTCCTATGAAATAGGACAGAGGAGCAGTTACACGATCTGCTGCTTCATTTGGAAGTGGGGGGAGAACTCAGAGGGTCTTGGGGTGAAAAAAATGCTGGCCAGAATGAGACCCTGGATGCTGAAGAGTTCTGAAGTTTCTATAGTACAGAAACAAAAGGATACTGGCAAGTGAATTGAAAATGAGCCTGCTTGAAGAACAATAAAAATCAGTAACATACACTGACACTAATAAGCTGAATGACTGGCAGTTTGATCAAACACTGTTATAAGAGTGATGAGCAATTCAGTCACATTTGCCAGGATAAATATTAATTGTGTGTTAAAGTATCTCCTATCTTATTGTAGCCACAGAAAAAGACAAATGACTAAAACATAAGCATGTAAATGTGGAAATAAATGCAGATTCTCAAGAATTAAAGCAGCTAATAACAGAGCATTGAATGACAACTGGGTGTCCTTGCTGAATTCAGATGCTTAAGAAAATTTATAGCTTGCCACGAGAGAAAAGTGAATAAAGAGTTTGGAAACATTTTCCTTTGAAAATTAATAGAGATGATCTAAGATACAGCACTTTTACCCAATAGCAAAAGTCACAAAAACTAACATAAGTATAGAAAATCAGTAAGAGCACACAGGAGATAACAACCATCTGAAGAGGAGACAGCTCAGAGAAAAGACAGCTACAGAGAGAGAAAAGGAAAATCAGAGTTGAAAACCCCAAACTTTGTTTATTTAAATTAGCTGTACTGAAAGAGAAATAGAAGAGTCATTGGAGTGAAAACAACAATGGATATGGGCCATAAAATGAAGGAGAGAAGGATCAATCTGCTAATGGTTCTGACCTCCCTACTCAAGTTAACATGGTCAGGGCAAAATAAAACATTTATAGTCAGACATGGTAAACAGCAAGTGAGCAGATAATTGCACAGGCACACTTTCCCATCAGTGATATTTTTTCCTTATAGTTTGTCTGTGATTATGCAAAAGCAGAGGTAATGATCTACTTAGCTTATACATTAATTTATGATCCAGAAAATAAAGTGCAGCAAATAATAATTACCATCACTGTCTTGTTTTAAATCTTGTTAAAAAATTCTCTGTGGCCAATAAGCACTCATTCATTTAGGATTTTTTTTTTCTCTCCCCTTTGCAAATATTTCTGCATTTCATTCACTTGGCTTTCAGAAGACAATTTTACCGCAGAACTGTTAAACAATATATAACATCAAAGTCTTCAGTGGCATAAAGATGTAAGCAGTTTAACTCTATATACATAAATTCACTGACTTCAGTGAGATGCACGAAGTCAAACAAGTGTCTTTGTTTTTGGAAAATGTAGGAATTAATTATTTAAATACATTTTTCAAAAAAAGACTGTCAAACTCTACTTGTAGAAAAGACTTTTAAAATTCTGAAACAGATGTACTATATAAAACTTGGTTTGATCTTCTTAAAGAAACACAAGTTTAACTGTCAAAAATAAGCTGTTGCTCAAACCTTTTGGAGTTCTGATCCAGGCAGGAATGTGCTGGCACCTAGCATTTCTTTTTCTCCAGAAACATACTTCTGAGTATAGCTGTTCATAACATGAAATACAATCATATGCTTAGATACTTTAAATACATTCATATCTTTTGCAGAGGCAACTTCTATCTTTTTGCATTTGTCACAAGCAAATTTTTCAGTCTAGCTGTCAAGTGTGAACAAAATTATTTATTCTGATGTTCTCCAGAGCTCTTATTAATTACATTTATTGTGAACTTGTATTAATTTTAAATGTGCTATTCATTTTTACTGTGCATACTCTGCATTCTCATATATTCCTTTATGCCACCATTCATCTAACACATCCACAGAAGCACCGCACGTGAAAGACAAGACATGGAGTTCAGCATCTTGTTGCTCAGTGCAGACTGAGGAAAATGGCACATTAGTGGGAAAAAATGGCACAATGATTTGTTGATGACACCTGCAGGAATATCACAAATGGTGTCAGCTGTCCTAGTCCCAAGGCATCAAGGGATTTGCAGGTTAAAGCCAATAGGCTTGACCTTATCCTGAAAGTTAATTGGGAACTGGCGGTGACTACAGAGCCTCTACAGAGGATGCTCGTGTGAGGCACTACTTAAAGAGCAGGTAGTCATACTTTGCATTAGGTAGCCATATTTTCCACCCCCTGAAGACAGATACTGAGGGGAATTCTAATCACAAATTTAGCTCCTAGACTGGAGCTAACTACATTCAATGTGGAACATCTCCTGCTGAAACTGTCAACAAAGAAAGCCCATATATATAGATCTAGAAGCCACTCCAAGACACTGCACAGGATGTTCACTGAGGTAATTCCATTCCATCCCCTTTCTAGTAATTACATAATGTTAAATGTAATGCATTGCCAATTATGTTGCCAATTTTCTTGAATTGATAAGCTCTGTCCTCAGCAGGTCCCCCACTTAGTCTAAGCATTGCACCACAGTGGCACAGCTGTTTGCTTCTGGTTCTGGAAATAAGGCAACCCTGTTCTCTGCTGTACTGCATGAGATCAGCACGCCTTAAACACTTAAGTTTGAAAACAGAGACTGTTTGAAAACAGATGTAAGAAACTATGATGTTAATGTCAAGGAAACTCTCCCCATTAAAATGTATCATTGTGTTCCAGGAACAACAACAGGTGTTTGAATATTTTTCCTAATTAGCATGATGAAGAAAGTAGAAGAATAAAGACAAAAGTCCACGGCAGAGAAGAGACCCTAAAGAAGAATTAATTATTTTCCCGTTTTCCACCTTATTTCAAGCTGCAGTACCATAAAAATAGATGGACAATTTTTAAAAATCCTATAAGGCAAAGAAAACACAATAGGTATAAGTGCCAATCTGGCACCCACTGGTTCTCTGCCTTGCCAAAATGTTTCATTGAGCTGCTAGCTGAAAGTGTGAGGAGCATGCTGATGCTGCAGCTGCTGCTGTATTAGTTGTGTCCTATTCTGGTGGAGATTCTCCAAGGATTTCCTCCAGAACAGTTCATTTACAGTACAAATATAATAAACCCCCACTTAAATAAGTTCCAAAAATCCTTCTCAGTAACAGAGATCCTGAAAGCACTAAGATGCAGGTCTAAGACAGACTTAAGCAGAATTTTATGTTTGTTTTAAACAAAGGAATTCTTTGCCATGTGTTATTCCCCACAACCCCAAATCATTAACGGTTGGGCCAAACCGATGGACACAACATGTGTTGAAAAGCAAATGCATTGTTTCAAAACATCTTTATCTACTCTGTCATTAGTTTGCACATGCTAAGTGAATGGGTGTTACAGGATGTTACACATCTGCTCTGCACCACCATAGGGATACAGAGCAGTTTAAATTAACGGGTAAATCCACAAACTGCATTTTACAACCTGAGCAAGTGATAGAAGAACTGTGTTTTGCCACAGGTAGAGAGGAGGAAAAAAATTGGCTTTGTTTCTGGTTTTTGGCACACAGAATTGACAAAAAGTTACGGTCCACAGGGATTACTAAGAAAATGCTACTGTGACAGAGTCCTGAGGAAGAAGCAGGATGCCTTGTGCATGTGGTGGGCAGCCCATGAAAGGGCACTGCCAGGTATGGGAGAGACCTGTGGTATGGGAGAGACTGTGGTATGGGAGAGACCTCAGATAAAGAACAAGCAAAGTAAACTGAAAGC
Organism: Pyrgilauda ruficollis; assembly: GCF_017590135.1. NCBI lineage: Eukaryota > Metazoa > Chordata > Aves > Passeriformes > Passeridae > Pyrgilauda > Pyrgilauda ruficollis. Next base: position 11,597,844 of record NW_024511432.1, read on the forward strand.
CAAGCTGTGGCTCTCTGGGTCACCAGCTTCATAGCAAGTTCAGATTGTTTCTCCTTGCATACAAGATATTTCCTCTTCAAAAAAAACCCCTGTTTTCAGAGAGCGGGACCTTTCAAGATTGTCATTGTTTACAATATGGCAAAAGTAACTGTTTAACAGACACAGTCAAATTATACAATCAACGGCTGAAAATGTTTTGGTAGTCTCGTATGTTTTTACATACAAGTCTAGTATGATCTTTTAATCTTGATTAACAAACATTAATAAACTTATGTACTAGTTTTTCTGTTCAAAGTATTAAAAAATAGATAACGGCTTCCCGGGAAGCTTTAAAATAATATAAATTATGATAATTATAATATTTAAGTAATGGTAAGTAAAGTGAAATATATTATGCCCCATGGCTTTATATACTTTCTTTGCCTCCTGAGCTGTAGCTTATTCTGTCCAGTCTGCCAACACAATTTTGGTGTAAAGACCCATCCAGGGCTACAAAGCCTGGGTGGTTGTGAGGCTGAGCTGTGAGTGCAGACTTGCATGCTCCACACTGCCACTGATCCAACAGGGACCAGGACCAGGGAGCAATTGACAGTAGAATATGTACTTAAGCATCACCTATCAAGGTAAAACAGAGGAATTACACCTTGTAGGAGGAGGACAAATGTTACCAGAAATATATATAGGAGCAATGGGCATCTGCCCTGTTCCTTATAGGGCTTACACTAAAGGATTATCTTTTACACTGCAACTCAGATTCTTAGTCTCCAGTCTCCATAAATTCATATGTTATAGTAGAAGTTGAATAATCCTTTCTATTCTTGTAACATTTCAATTTGCTATGATAGATCTATCTTCATGAAATATTCTCCACCTCTGGAGAGGCTGAGCACCTTTATCTCCTACTGACTTCACTTGGAGCTATGGCTGCTCAGCAGCTGGGATTAATGGGCCCAGGATCTTTTTCCACAACAGGACTTGATGAAGATTTGCATTGTTTAATAATAATAACTTGCCTAATGATCTGCATTCCCTCTCATATAGGTTCCCAGAAGAATCTGATATGAATGGAGAAAAAATTAAAAATTTAGTATCAACCAAATTTGGAAAAAAAACCCACATTCTTATCATTTTTTCATTATAGAAATTGTTTTCAGATTATAGGAGTAACTATAACAGAAAAAATGATGCTTATCTTCTATTTTGATGTTTATGGAAAATCTTAAGAACTACTCTCATTCAGTATTTCAACAAACAGACAAAAATTAATGGATTCTTAAATGGTGTGTGCAATTCCTGTGTTATTCATATGTTATACAAAATAGGGTATTATCATTATTATCCTTTTGAAATAATCTTGTGGTCCTTCTTTGTAAAAGGAATACACTCAAAGGATGTTTGCAATAGTACAGTACTGGCTGCAGCATTGGCTGATGGTACAATAAGTTAGGTAAAAAAAAATCGAATGTAATTGGGACTAGAAATCTTTAAAGGATCCTTGTCAAACTAGAGTTCCACAAATGAACACTAATTTTTATTAACCATAGTTTACTGGAGGATGTTTTTCTGGCTCTGGCTGTTTGGCACACGTTGTATATAAATACATAATTCAGTGTAAAAAAGTTACACCCCTTTTACCACATGAAACTCCCAACTATGCTGAAGACCAGAGATAAGTTGCATGAATGAATTCAGATAGAGATGCCCATTTGGCTGACTTGAATTCAAAAGGAAACACTTTTTGATCTGGGCTTATTGTAATGAGAAACTGCCACTTCCATAAAATTCAAAGCAAGTAAATGCAGGTAAGAATCTTTGTTTACTGGGAATAGTTTTTAAAAAGTTAATAGGCCACTTGAGGCCACAGGGAAATCAGCAGCTTCAGAGAACACTTCTTAAATTTTACAGTAGATTATTTTTTAGAATAACATTTTTCATAGCTTCTTACAGGCATGAAAATAGCTTTCCATTCACGAACTACAATATCCTGAACAGTAAGATTCATGTTGTTTCCAGTGTTTTGTGAACAAGGAAGGAAGGAAAGAAAGCCTGCAGTGTGATTCCCTCCTGAGTATCAATACATTGTCCCAATATCTCAGGCTCAGCGTCTGTTAAAGTTGCTGGAGCTAAATTTGTGGAGGTGAGTGCAGTGAGGAGAGAGCATATGCTGCAGCCTTTCGACACATACTGCAAACTGCTGGTGCAATGGATCCTGCTGTGCAGCCCTTTAGGAGAAATTGGAAATGTTTCATACACTCCCTAATGTTAGAGCTGACGCAGGGAGGCTCCTCCACCTCTGTGCCTGCTCTAAGAGAACCTTTATGGGACATGCAAGGTGGCATAAGGGAATATTGCAGTAATCCTACATTCTCATTATTTTAAACTCCTGCAATTGAGGTAATTATGTTAAAGATCACATCAGAGTTTTAAATCATAACACAATGCACAGGCTGTAGAACTACTACAAGTTCTGTACAGGACTAGAGAAAAGAAGAGAGGCAAGAGAGGAGCAGCAGCAGCATGTTGAGGCAGCTGGGCCAAAGAGTATGTCAGGATCCTGAAAAATCACAGAAAGACTCTAAAGAGGCTGACAGACTTTCTCCAACAGCACAAAAGACAGTGGGACCATGGAAGCAGGAACTGGTTTGAAGAGCAGCACTTTGTAAGAATATGAGGCATAGCAGGCCAAAATGACTTGGCATTAAAGGCATGTCTGTGTTGTGCTGCATGGCTCTAATGCTACAGAAATAGCACAGCAGAATCGTTATAGAAAAAGCTCATATGTACAGGGATGAGAATCCCTTACCTTCCTACTGGGCTCCATAGAGGAAATCAGCTTCTCAATTTATTTTACAGGTACTCAAATAATTAATACTGAGATACTGACCCTGAGATAATGCAAGCTCTTCATTACTTGTCTTAGGAATAGCATCAAAACCCTTCCTTCTCCTTAGGCAACTACTACTTTAAAGTCTCTCTTTTCATCCTGTATAATAGGGATTTGAAAGGTTGGAGGCAGATAAGATGAAGTGAAGTAAATCAGTGAATAATTACTACCCTACACAGAAGAAGCAGCCAGCAGTACTCCTAAAGGAGCAAGACAGACAGACGGAGCTAACATGCTGTTGTAATCCTGTAACAGCAACTCAACTCCTCAAACTGTTTCATTCATCTGAGGAAAAGATGCTGCATCAATGACTTTGCAGATAAAAAGAAAAAAATCATCAGAAAAAAAGCAGAAATAGACTAGACAAAAAGAGGCAAATGCAATAATTCAATGAAAAACATTCACAAGCAAGCATTTGACAAAATTGAATGATGCTTGAAAGCATCATCTATAAGAAAAGAGGAAAGTGAGAAGCAGATTAAAGTTTACTCCTTTCTATTCCAAACTGTGATTCATCCATTTTATAATTATCATAACATTTTCATTTTCCCTAAATGGAAAGTTTGTTCAGTGTTTCACTGTCTAAAACCTGTGGGGTCCTAACCCTTGTTCATCCACCACCCATATCTAAAGTAATGAAAAAAATCCCTTTTTCCATTGCACATCAGAGAACCTCACCTGCTTATCACATGGATATACCTGTGCCCAAAAGTTCATAGGGCTTATGTGACATGAAACACATAAATTTTACTGCAATACATATAGCAGAACAACTATATTTGTAGGCAAATTTATTTCAGAATTTGAGGGGGAAAAACCCCTCTTTTTTACAGTTATAAATTTCTGTGAGTACCTCTAAACTGAAAGTCAGTGGAAGAAAATCTCTCATCCAGAAGTACAGAGGTATTAGGACATTCTGTTCTTATTGATCTGGGAAGTGCTGGTCCCTTCTAATCAGAATGTCCATCTTACCTTGTTACCTGCAAACCATTAGAGCAGTCTAAAAGAAATATGTAAGTATAGGGGCTTTTAATTGCTTTGTACAAATTTAGAATGAGAAGTTCACAGGTGATATTTCCATCTGATTTGTATCTTGGCCATGATGCTTTTTTTTTCATTATTGTGCAGTTAGCAACCCAGGAAAGACTAGAACTATTAATAATCATTCGATCCTGTGCATGCACAGCATATTCAGCCCAGTAACAGCAGCCCAGCTCTGAAAAGAAATGTAATTTGCAGTGTAGTCTTCTAAAGGGCCATGGTGTGCTAAATGATTTGTTATTAATAAGAGTTGCAAACAAGAACTGCTCAAAAATAGGTACAAACAAATTTTAACAAAGCCATGCCTTCTCACATGTCGAAATTGTCACTATCTATAAGAGCCCTTCAGAACTTCATGGTCATCACTTACATTTGGTCTTTTCCACTCCTTTAAATGCTACCATATACATGACAGTGATGGCAAACTTACTATTCAATTACACATTATTAGGCAAATATTTTTACATCATAAAATTTTAGGATGTATTTGCTCTTTTTTCAGAATTCTAAGATGTTCTAAATATTCTGCAACCCTATACTCTTTAAGTTTGACCAGTATAAACAACGGCGTGTAATGCAGTGGTTTAAGCTTTTTAATTCTTTGTACTAGGCCAATATGTGCTTTCAAAAATTCCTAGAGAATTTTTGAAAATATATAAGGAATGTAGGAGCTATAGTGTATAAAAAACTAGCATAATATCATGTTACCTTGCTGCTGCAGGTTTTCTTCTGAAAGTTACCTTAAGAAACAGTAATTATACTTTTAGTTATCCTTTTCTCATGTGCCTAGTATATGTTACATACCACAAAGAAAATTCTTTTTTGAGACCTGCGAGATGGAAGGACAATGAATCAGTATGAAAAGTATAGATCTCCTTAAAAAGCTACTTAGGAATGATGCCACAATTCTATCTTTCATCTGCTTTATTAATTACTATTCCATTTTCTTTTTTGTTTGTTCATTCTTAGTTTTACTGTGGAAAGTAGGAATCTAAACCAGTTGCATTGAAACCACCAGAGAAAGCTGTCAGTGATTTAGTGGGCACAAGACTATGTTCTAAAGCTGGTGGAGGCAGAAAAAAATACTGCAGGAAACCTGGCAGAACTCAGATGTACTAAAAACTTAATCTAGAATGCTGATGATATGGATTCCATTGCTGCCTTCTGTCCTTCCCAACAACAATTTTACACCTTTTATAATTGTGTATGGCCTTTCAAATATGGTGCAACACACAAGAAAACTGTCTCACAAATATTCAGGACTTCTTAGCAACTCTCTTTGTCATGTCCAGGCAACAAACAAAATTGATTTCCTGGAAGTAGTGATCAATTTAGACATTAAGTACTTCTAGACTGCTTCTTTTCCTAAGAAAAATCTCACTTTTCACCAAAGAAGAACATGTGGTATGCTTAAGAAAAATATTGTCTTTATAGCAGAAATTGAAAACAGCCAATAATCATTTTAAAAATTTAACCCCAGGCTTGAGCTAAAACCTTCTGTAAGCTGTTTATCTAGATCAATTCTTAGAAATACATGTTCTCTAGATTAAAAATTATCAATGTTAATTTGATTTACATGATTAATTTCTGCAGAATAGTGATATTTCTGAGAATAAAGGCCAAAAAAATAAAGTAATATAATTAAAATATCACTGTTATGAAGCTGGAATCTATACAAACATATTTACCAATATTTATAACTCTAATATATTTACTATTGTAATAATTTCCCAAGTTGCCACCGGTCATTACAGAATCAAGTAGAATTTCGCTGCATTAAACTTTGAAGGTGACAAGAGAGGCAGAACATGAATGGAGCACAGCTTCCCCTTTGGCCAGAATGTCAGAGAAGGTTTCATTTGAGACTCAAGATATATGGACTTACAAAATGACTTTATAGAGTTAAAAAATATAAAACTATGAAGATGTGACTAGGTTTTGTTTTTCTCTTTCAGAGTGTAAACCTTTCTTGGAAAGTGAAATCAAGGAACAGACTCCACAGGGAATACATCACGGTGAGCAAGTCAGGCATGATTCTGTTGAAAAGAATGGCAATAAAAATAACTTTTGCATATGGATTCCTTAATCTTTTGGTCTATAAAGGTTTCCTTCTTGTGGGAGCTGGGACCTGGTCAAGAACACATTTGTGTGTCTGTCCACCACGGAGTTTTGCTACTCCAGACATTGCTATTTCTAGTCAACCATAAAAAATAGCGACTTAATATATTATTTTATGGAAAACAATGTACCCTGATGCAATGCACCACATAACTGGATGAGAAGCCATTCATAAGATAGTAAGAAGTTATGCACAAGTGTGTCAGATCAATAAGTAATAATGACAGAGGCAGAAAGCATTTGTGTTGAGATTAATGGCCAGTTATAGAAGTGCCCTAGTGCTACATCCAGACCCGTTAAATCCACCATGTCACTAGCAATTAACCAAGTGACCTGTGGTTTAGTCATTATTACAAATATATGTTTGTTTTAGAAGAGACTATCATTAGGATTTTAGCTTTGCTTCCATTCTTATTCTTGCAAAGTGTGCCTTCATGCAGCACTAAACCAACATGTTCTAATTTATATCCAATTATTTTCTTATCAAGATACTCAAATAACAGAAATGGAGAATAACTCTTTAGAAAGCAATTTTTTATGATTGAGTGCCAACCAAATCCAATTTTGACATTTTTAAGTGAATTTAGTGCCAAGCCTAAATTTATGGAACTATTTGATTAAGTCCTCCATTTATTCTCTGGATAGATACAGTACTAATAAAAACTTGTAAGCTCTCCATAAATTTTTCTTCTTTGATTTTACATCAGGACAACCTCCAGATCTTTTATTTCCCATCGCAAATCCTAGGATAATCTAAAATGGCATTGACTTCCTTTTCAAGTGTACACACAGCCTAAGATAGCAACTTTTCTCATTTCTTAGTTTGTGCACATTTGAATTAGGACAAACTGGGATCAAGAGTGAAGCACTATATGAATGGAAGCAAACCTTTTTTTTTTCTATCACATGTACCATATGTCCTTTTACTCTCCTATAAGAACCTCTGGAATATCTTTTTTTTAGGTGGAGGGTACAACAAATGAAGATCCTATTTCATTTTACAGACAACACTCCTTCACTTCCCTTGTGGATCCTTTAATTAATATTAAAACTAAAAACTAATTAAAGAATTTTTTAGTACTGAGTAATTTACATACTGATAATCCAGTACTCACCTCCTCTTAGATTGTAATATCCAAGTGAAAGGATTATGAGGCTCCACTGACTTTCTTCCAACTACATATTTATTTTTTAAAAAAAGTTTAATTACCTATTCATTCAGAAAGCATTACAGATATGTATCAAAGTAGAAGGTAAAATTTTAAGCTGGTTACTGTGGTCATTCACTTTAAAATTTTCTATTGACTGTCCATAAGAATGTGACACAATATTCAACCCTCCTAGTCATTACACAAGTAGAATCTCACAGAGAGCAGGACTGGATTTAAATAGGGATGAAGAGGCATGTGCTCTGATTACTCAATAAGTAATCCTCAAAATTAACAGAAGAGGCAACATAGCACTTAGCTTTGTTGCGAGCCTATTGATGGACTTCACAGAGATCACTACACAGGAATTAAATGGAAATAACACAACTTTTAAACCATATCTGAACCAGAGCACAAGGTCTGAGTGCTGTCCAGTACACTGCTAGCCTTGCTTCTGACAGCACCAGCAGGTCATTGCGAAAACTAAAATTTCTCTATAATAATTAGAATCAGCTGTGTATTGGCAAGTTGGAAAATATCCTCAGGCATGCAACAATTTCTATAAGCTTAAATTAGTCAACAAATACACAGTGCATGTGTAAACAAGACACTTAAAGGAAAGCATCACTCTAATAGTATGATCACTATAAACGCCACAATACTAAAAATTATGTAGCAATGCTTTGCATATTTTAAAGCTGTAGTGCCCTGTGGCAAAATAATTCCGGTTTTTAAAAGAGAAATGTATTAAAATTGATACACTCCCCTTGAAACAATTAATCTTCTCAAGCATTAATTAAGGCCTACTGTCATTCACTTTTTCTTAAACTAGATTTATAACACTGACCAACTGCTCAAAGTCTAAACAACACTGTCATTGCAGGTATGCTGTGAAGTTATCAAATCTTTACCCCATTGGTGTATTCCCTTTTTTCTGCTAATGTAGACACTAATGAAGGAAAAGAAGGAAGAATTACAATATAGCCAAAAAAGAGAATGAGTCCATTCAAATGGCTTTTTTTTTCACTTTTTAGTGCACTCATTAGACTTAGGATGCATGGTCAGAGTAGCGATACCAGCAAACCTTTTTTAATTGCACATTCTATTTGCCCCTGTTCCACGCGTTCAACCTGCAGAGAAGAAAGACATTTAAAGATTACCAAGGCAAGTTTGTAATGAAGCGGATGCCTCTTTGTCTGTCCTTGTGCCAACAGCAGCAGAAGGGATACTAATTAGAGGGTGAATTATTAGCTTCCCATGGTGCACTGCAGGGGCATTAAAAATGAGTGTAGTTTGTTGCTTTCCTTTTAGATGGTTAGTACTGGTTTAATATATTCGTGTTTCTAGGTGAGCAGCAGGGGACAGTTTTTATTATTATAATTGTTGCATAATTACTGGCCTAGGGTTGCCCATTGTTAAATAAAAATGCTGAGATACTAATGTTTTATTGAACAGTACAAGTAGATAAAATTGTAATATATTTTCCTGAACAATATAAGCTTGTTATCTGGCAGCTTGCTGACAACTCTAAGTTGTCTTGTGGACAAAACTCTGATTTTTTTGTAAAGACTAAGTATAAAATGGGATTATCTAAAACTTGAAATACATTCAACTTTAAAAAAGAATTTTTATTTTCATTTATTCAAGAGGACCCAAGTTTACATAACATAATCTCACCAGATTTTACCTGATGAGGATTCTGACCTCAGAATTAAAACCTGCAGCTCTTCTGTCTCTGCAATTACAAATACACAAATATATTCTAAGTTTTGTGCCCACAGTTTGTTTTTGTGATAATCCAAAACTGATTTCCAATGTAAGAAATTAAATACCAAAATAACTAGTGCCAAAAAAAAATAAAAAAAAATAAAAAAGAAGAAAAGAAAATTAAGAAACATTCAGTATTAACCCAAATAAGAAAATTATAATATTTTCCTTGGTCCACCTTAGCAGAAGAGCTGTCTGAATTTGTACAAAACGTTTTCATACTTTATCTCAATTTCCTGTTGTGGCTCCTGCATGTCAGTAGGTAACAGGCTGTTTTGATGTCCCATGGTTTATCCAGGTGGAGCTCTATCTGCCAAGCCACCTGCTCTGCATCAAAACAGCCTTGAGAGAAGAATTCCAAATGCAAAGGATCAGCTCCTGTCACTTGTGTCCATGTCACATTTACACAGACTTCTCTCTGAATGGTGCAAATTCTAAGTGTACATCTCCAAACAGTTATCCTAAAGAAACAAACACTACTTTAACATCATCTGCTTTTTTTCTACAGAGGAGGAGCAAAAGGATGTAGAAGAAAGGGAATTATTTGTAATACTTTTGAAAAGGGAATAATTTTCATTAAATTTTGCCAAAATCCACTTTAAATTTTGCTTGGCATTGCACAGAACTGATAAATTACCAGCAAAAATTGTTCTTATGATTTTTTAATGGCAGAACCTCTTCATTTTTCTTACTTTCAGGAAAGTGAAACAACTAAGAAATAGATAAAACTGAACATTAATTAGCGGACAGGAACTAATTAGTTGCCTTAAGTCTTTCAATGGTCTTCCAATGCTTTTCGTTATTTTCTTCTAAACTGAAAGATCTGGAGACACCATTCTGTTGCCTTAGAAGCCATTCTTCCTCTTGATAGCTTCAGTTTCCTATGTTGCATCCCTGAAACCCTCAATTCTACCAGCTTAGATGAGATGCTGTGATTATAAAGAACATTTTGGAAAAAAGCAAATGCTTTAAACTGCTGTTTTTCTCTCTCTAAATAACAGATAAACCTAAATCATGACTAAATAAAGAATCTAAAATTCTTTAAGAGAAGTACTTGTAGCTCCTCTGGTATATCCAAACACACAATAGGTTTCAGGGAAGAAATACTTAAGTATTGTTATATAATGAAAGGAAAGAGGATTACACTGTCCATCCACAGCTGGTGGAATACTGCACACAATAGCCACCTTCCCCTACTCAAGTTTTCAGTATCCTTATTTAACTTGTTCCACCTTGACCTAGAAAATACATCAGTCATTTGCTATTTCTGTAATGAAATGCTGATCTATGCAAGCCTGTGCTGGCAGCACTATCCAGCACTTTCCTGCAAGGTTCTGCTGGCTGCCAATCTCCGGAAACCCCTCGGTGGTGTCGAACAATAAGGGATCGCTGACCTTTCCTTCCTCTCCAATGAAAGAACTATTTAAAAGCCAAGGCCACTGTAGAGATAACACAGGTAAGGAACTGATGGCAGGTGCCATCAGTGGAGTCTTATGCTGTTGTGATTAAAGTTTGATTTCTGCAATATTTATATTGCCCAAGCATCTCAAAGCAAAGACAAAAGAAATGGATGTGCAGGTTTATAAACTTCACTACAACAAAACCCTGGTATTTCTATCTAGTCTAGCTTTGCATTTTTGATGTGGAAACTTTCCTATCAGAAAATCTTATCATTTCTCACAAAAACCTTGGTGCAACTTATTGTTTCTGCCTTTTTATAATTTAAAAATATTTTCCAGAAAGTGCCAGAGGAAAATTTATACAGTTTATTTCATTTTAGGAACTCACCTTATTCAGTATTCCTATTTTAAAAATTATTTAATATTTTCTTCCTACTTGTACTAATCTCTTATTTTCCTGGCTTCAAATTTATTTTTGTCTTCTTTTTCTGGTGCCAATGACCCCATGAAAGAACCTAAAAATCCTTAGTGATTATGTTTATATAGATCTGTGAAACTTTCCCTATACAAAACAAGCAAAAATAAATCCCTTGGCTTAACTCCATAAATTCAAGTATCAGAGCATTAAAACTGACTGATCACTTACAAGAATGTGCTAATCTCAGCCACCCCTTCAGAGTCCATTCCAATAAATAGATTTTCACCACAAGCCTAAACTGAGTTAGATACACTTCTGAACAGCATTTTTTTTTTCATTTCAAGGTTTAGAAGTGAAAAAAAAAACATTAAGGCATTATGAGCATTTTCTGTTCAGAAACTGATTACACAAGAGCTAGACTCTGAGTGGGATTGTATAGGTGCACAAAGAGACAAAGGAAGGGAGCAAGCACCTCTTGAAAGGACTTGGTATCTTTGCTCAAACAGGCAACACTCACACTCCTCCTGCAAGAGAGGCCCAGTGAGGAGTCCTTGCTGGCCAGGCAGACACTTCCCAGAAGGAGGGATTTGATGTGAAGCAGCTGAGGATTTTACAACCCCAGTTCCAAACCCAAAGAAGATGCTAAAACAATCTGGGACTCTTCATCCCAACTTGTGGCAAAGGTCAGTCTGGCCTGTTCACCCATTTAAATTGTTTATTCAGCCACATAAGAGAGCTTCAGAGCTATTCACAATGTGTAACGCACATTTAAGAGGCATTTAGAGGTTTTAATCAACGGCTTCAGAGAGGCACACAACTGCTATTGGCTTTGGCTCTGAACTAGGTGACAAACCTGAGGGGCTATACCTGTTTCCATCACTGTTACTTACAAATCCAGCCTGAAGATCCCAGAACTGTCTCATAGTCACAAAGATTCCACTGAGGACATGAACCAACCTGCCCACATAGATATTAAGTATGAGCAATTTCAGTGAAACAGAGTGAAAATTTTAATTTCTTTTTGCTTTTTTTCTGTTAAAATTAATCAAGAGTGTGTTGAGAGGCAATACAATGTTTGTCCAGAATGACTGCACTGAGCCTCCCAATTGAAATGCTTTTATTCCCTGGAACCAACAAACATTCCACTTAATAGTAAATCAAGCAGCAGAAAGAGCAATGCCACCTATCTCTTGCATTGATATAGTTGTTAAGTATTTAACATAGGATGTTTTTTGTAAGCATTGTAACAGCTGTGTTTGTGATCATGAATCCTGTGGAAAGAGAGACCAATCTTTGTTTCAGCAACAGCAGATAGGATTGAGCAGCACCTTAAAGGTCTCATTGTGTAAGCCTCACTGGATCTGCTTTCATCATATTATTTAAAAGAGAAGGCATTGCCCAAAGCAAGGGTAATCAAGACCTAAAGAGTGACTGCTTAAGCAGAATGACAGATGAATACAGTCACTGTAAAAAAAGAGAACACAGCACTAAGGAAAAATAACTTAAAATAGGAAAGCAGAGAAAACACATTCAAATGCTTTCTTTTCACAATTCTATGATTACTAGAGAGATTTTTTGGCTAAATATGAGTGTCCAAACCTGAAAGTTTGAGATGGTGAGGAAGGAGAATCAAAATTTAGTAGTATCATGAGAATAGATTTCATTCCGTTGAGTTGGACTGGTCCTGTTTTCAGCCTCTTTAAAAAAGGGAAATATATTGTATGATTAAATACACACCATGGTGGGTAAATATTTTGAACTTCTTTCCTCAACATGCATAAGGTGAAAATTTTTCCAAGAAAAATATAGGAACTACATAATGATATATATGTGCTTTAAGTGATTGAAACAATTTTTATTTTTTTAAGTGGAATGTAAGATACGTTGGGACAACTTCCAAGGAGATAAGTAGAATTACCATAATGTAAAAGGTGGAAATTTTGCACCAGGGAAAGAGGGCAAAAAGGCGGAGTGGGTGATAGAGAGAGAAATGAAGGGGAAGAAGGAAGAGGGAGAGGGAGAGGGAGAGGGAGAGGGAGAGGGACTATACAGAAATTAATACCATACAGGAATTAATGCATTTAGTACAAACCATGTGTCACTGGTATGACCCCAGTACCAAACTCTACCATGCGAATGTTAAACAAACATCATATTAATGTTGCCAAATCTGCCTATGACAATGCAAAGAACATAGTGATAAATCACCACAGACAAAACTGTAGTAATAGACATTATGATAGATTTTAAAGGACGAAAAAAAATACACCCCTGCAAAATAAATAATGCAGCAAGTAGTTTGTTGGGTTTTTTTTTAATTTTCCTCATAATTTAACACTTATTGAAGCCTCTAAAACAGTGAATAAAAACATTCTGCAATGCTTTTATTCAGCCACCTGCCCCCATTTTCATAAAGAATAGTTCATGTCAGCCCACAACCCTGTCATTTCATAATGACACAGAACATGGCTGTGGGCCTTGTTGTCATTTACAGGAGCTCATGTTGCTGCAGGAGTATCGAGGGTTTGGAAAGTGCACGAGGACTAACCCTGACAGTGCTCATGGAAGCTCTATTAGTGTCTCACTCAAGTGTTGGAACTGAACAATCTCTGGCTGCTCCATATACCTGAATGAGAGCAATGGCATGAGCTGGTTACATCATATGTGGTAGAATACAGGGAATATAAAGTCAGCCTAAGGCCCTCAGCATGGGAACAACTAATAAAGCGTGGGAACAGAACCTCTGCAGTTCTGCAGCACTTCACTGGCTACTCTGGTCTATCCAGCATGAAAGCTAATCATGTTAATCATGACTGTAAGTCCCGTTAGACTGCCAGAACTGTAAAAAGGGTATTATTGTAATTAACAGAGATTTTTAAAGATATTTTTTTGCTAGATGAGAAAAAAATGGTTATTTGCAACACTACATCATGACTGTAAGTCCCGTTAGACTGCCAGAACTGTAAAAAGGGTATTATTATAATTAACAGAGATTTTTAAAGATAATTTTTGTGCTAGATGAGAAAAAAAAATGGTTATTGCAACACTACGCATTTATCTAGCTGAATATTGTAACATGTCAAAAAAGGTGGCAAAAGGTAAATCTCTCTTACAGTCAGAACAAATTAATTTACTGCCAGTGACATAAATATTTGATTATTGATTTGGGTTTTGGCAAACAAAGAAGACAAAAATTTACTTAGGGAAAATACCAGGCTCAACTTCTTTAGCTCACTCCAGACCCCTCTCCTGCCTGCCTTGTTATCTCTGCAGGGTACACTCAGACCCTTCAGGGAGGCAATGAGTGGTCAGGCACTCAAGGTCAGTGTACAGAGCTTTCTCTTTGCTGTTCTGTGCTCCTCACTCATTTCCTATGCTCCACAGGGTGCAGTTCCTCTCAGTGATGAACCTGCTCTGGTCTGGGCTTATCCACAGCCCAGAGCCTCTTTGGGGCCATACCTGCTCCAGCATGGGCTCACCCAGGAGCCACAGTCCCTTTGGGTGTGCATGCCCTGCCATCGAGCAACTGCTCCTCTATCTCATTGTTTGTTCCCCCGGTCCCTCTTCCCTCTGTTCTTCTGTCCTATCTTAAATATAATTTCACAGTGTGCCACAAACTCCTCCAAAGGGCTTGGCTTTGGCAACTGCTGTGTCTATTGCGAGGTCTGGCACTGGGCAGCCCCTGAACTCCTCCCACAGAGGCCACCTCTGCAGCCACCTCTGCCGCCAGAAGCTTGTCCTTTACACCCAATACAGAAGTTAGTAATTATTGGCCTGCTGCTGACCTGTAAAACCTAGAGAAAATAGGGACTTATCAGGAGCTTTGCTCTTAAGAGAGAGAGAGAACACGATTGAAAATTCAAATTAGTCGAGAATGCAAATTTAAAAAAAGGAAAAAACTTGAGGGTCTTTTTCACTAATATCCAATCCAGGAGGATTTTTTCTGAAAGGTAGTCCTGAGGTTAATTCCATTAGTATAAAAAGGCTAACACTACCTCATTCACAGTCTGCCTTTTGTTCTTTCCTATTTATTAAATCAATGCAGATGTAATTCCATTTAAAGATGATGTTTAATGTATTTAATGATGTCAAAGAGGGTTCCATTCAAAACTCTTTTAATAAAAATGGACTTCTAAAAATCATTTGGGGTGTTTAGGAGGCTGCTGGCCTTCTTCCTTTTCTATTTTTCTTTACAACTCATGGATCACTAATGATGGCATTTTCACCAAGCAGCCACAACATGCTAAATTAGTCTATATCCTTTTGGCAATTTAACAATGAGCATTAACTATTACACTTTAAAACCAAACAATATCATTGATATAAAACTAGGAGTTTTTTAAAGGAACATAATTAGAAGAAGAGCAAAGAATATTTAGTGCTGAATTTTTTAATGAAATAGATGCAAAATTAAACATGTAAAACATGACAGATGAAGAAGACAAAAAGACATACAATTTAGTAAAATATAAAATGCAAACTGTTCATTCCTATTTATCAGTACAACAGGGAAATGTCAAGGAGTTTTAATGCTTAATGAGCCCATCAAGTTTAGAATGCACCAATTGTACCATTTTAGCTAATTGGCTACAACATTTTTGTCTCCTCCTCTTCTTTGCCTTCAACACAGCAATACAAAAACTCTGAACATCTTTCCTGGACTAAATTACACCTTTTACAGTGCATGGGGTAGTTTGTGGCTGATTTTTGATAAAGGCGGTTCAGACAAGATTTCAGGAAGGATTTTTTTGTTTTGACATGGCTGACATTTGTTTTGATAGATTACATAGTCAATACGAATAACGGTGGAACAATAATCAGTTCAGCTTCACTGGGATGTTGCTTCACTTTTTGTACAATCTCACATTAAACATAAAAGTTTTCTTAAGCTATCCATATCAGACATACAATATTGATATCAGATTTATAGTAGAGAAAAATAAATCCCTGCCATTATATCACCCAGTATTCTTAGAGATCTGGTGATCTGATAATTCCAAGATAATCTGTTCGGTATTTTAAACCAGTTTTCTAACCTAAAGTTACCTGGCTTTTAAAAAAAATTAAAGTATACCCTTTTGAACTCCACAGTCCTTGTAGAAACCTGCACTGCATTCTCTCTTTGCAGAATCCAATGAGAAGCTCTTTTTGGTTCCATCAGTTTCCTTTGAATTATCTTCCTGCCAATAGAGGTGGCAATCTGAAGATTATCCATTCAAGGAATATTTCATCTCCTCGCTCCAAATAATGCTGCCCCTTTAAATCCCAGTAATTATGTTTTATTGGTATAAGACCTCAAAGATCAAAAATATACCAATAAAAAAAAATCCATGCTGAGTGATTGATACATATTACAATTGTTAAGAGGCAGCTGACACCAGCTGGCTTCATGCTTCATCCAACTTGCCCATTAAACCTGCCCTGGTTCTCTGAATGAGTTCATATGGCCGGGTCTCTGGCAAAACCTTGGAATGCTGACAAGCTACACAATCATAACTATTCAACACAGTGTGCACAATTGTATCAGCAAGTAGACAAAAGATTGTTATTATCATTGAACAACTAAAAGGTACAGAGCTTTACTCAAATGCTATATTGTAATAGTGTCTTTCAGATCATCCCGATTGGGAAATATTGATCTTTTCATCTCAGCAGCTGCTAAGCTTTACTAGGTTGCAGATGACAAGTGCTTAAAAAAATAAAGTAGAATCTGGAGAGAAAAAGTGGCAGGAGGGAGACGAAACACAAATATGTGCAGTTGATTAAGCAGCTGCAACTACCAGGTTTGTGTCATGTATTGATTCTCACAATTTTTTTATTTATTTGATTGATGTCAATTGTGTTTCATGTCAACTCAAGCCACAACGATATTTTACAGCCATGTTTGTGAGAACTGAACTAAATGAGAACAATTGGATCAGAAGTCCCTCAGTCACATTTCTTTGATTTAGTGAAGCAGGAGCCCATCGTTATTGTGCTGTTGCTAAAACCGTCAGTAATTAAAGCTGAGTGCTTAAATCTTTGAAGTTCATCAAACAACATGTCCAACATGCTTGTTTATTGCTAGAGATGTGCTAAACCTTTAAGTCAACTAACCAAGCAAAAGCAGCCCTCTGAAGAATTGAAGAACCACAAGAAATATTTGTCAGAAAAATGCCCATTTTCTTTAAAATATTATTCAGCAAATAGCTCTGAAGTTGATTGAGAAATGCAGAAACAATATGGTTTCTGCTGATGCTTCTCATGCTAATTTTTCAGGAAAATGGAAAAGTATTACATTCAGAAAGTAACACCAATTAAAAGAACAATGAGGTTCTGATAGGAAAAACAAACAAACAATAATAGTATACTTGTTGGGTCATTCCCATTCAGCAACACTTTAGAGGAATTTATTTAAGAATTTACTTAAAATAAAGCATGGGCTCAAATGATTCAATCAACCAGAATTCAAAATATTGCTTTCAAAAGACAGTCCAGTACATTTCAAACTTTGACTTTAATAGCTTCTTTAACAAACAGGGATGAGCTGTGGCATTTTTCTATTGATAGTCCTAATTACCTTGTTTTACTTTAGAAAGCCATAGAATGACAGAATTGTTAAGGCTAGAAAAGATCTCTGAGATCAGGTCCAACCAAAGGTTGGTCTGTTGCTCTTCTTTTCAAACTGTTTAAAAATAGATTAATTCCTTGAGTTCTCTGCCTGAACCAATCTGCAGAACCTATCTTCTCTTTAACATGGACTTGAGTTATAAAAATTTCACCTATGTTTCAAAAATATGCTACTTTTAAAGGACTCTGTAACTCACCTGTACTTGTCACTATAAGGGACTTTCTAATTTAATATTTTGCATATGTAAATTAGGTAATTTATTTAAATAATCTGCAGTTACACACAGGTGAAAAAATATCTTTTGCAAGACAAGAAAAGTCCATGTTTGCAGAAAGAAATAAACCTAGGAACGCACACTAAACTTGTCCTATGGAGAAGTTCCTATTAAA
The DNA here is from genome assembly GCF_017590135.1 of Pyrgilauda ruficollis. Classification (NCBI taxonomy): domain Eukaryota; kingdom Metazoa; phylum Chordata; class Aves; order Passeriformes; family Passeridae; genus Pyrgilauda; species Pyrgilauda ruficollis. Next base: position 11,615,619 of record NW_024511432.1, read on the forward strand.
AATTCACTTCCAAGAAGACTAAATTTCAAATTTAATTTTTTTCCTTACTCCAACAACAATAGCTTGTAAAATAAAGCTTGTGAAAAAAACAAGGTTTGGCTTTTTCCCCTTTCCTGTGCTACAATGAACCATGAGTTCACTGTATTTTGGTCAGCATTAGTGGTTTTCAAAGGGCACAAGCAGTGAACTGCTCTGTCCTGCTGGAAGAGCCATTGCCATGCTCAGAGCTCCCTCGGTGGGCATGTTCCCACGAGCCAGGGAGTGAGGTCTGCTGTAGGGACAGCTGAGATCACACCCACAAGGGTATGAACAGCAATTACCTCCACTTTTCAAAAACATTCAGAGCCAGTTAAAACTCAGAATCTTGTTTTCTTACTAAATTTTAGCTTTTGACATTTTCCTTGCCTTCTTTTTTTGCTTCTTGTGACAGTACAGTTTTAAAGGGTCAGTTTCACAATTTTTTTATCTCTGTAAAATACCTTTTTTGTAATAAATGTCACCAATATAATAGCTGAATAAAAAGTAATATAAATGTTTTATTTTCATGTGTTTACAAGTGTCAAAATTATTTCACTTATTTTATTTTTAATCAGCTACTATATTGTCTTGTTACAATGTAGCACCAAGGACATATATTAGCTGTTATAAATCACACATGAAATTAGGAAAGTATAAAGCAGGAAAAATAAAATATTAACAAAAATATATTTCTTAAAATAAATATTGCATTTTCTCAAATTAGTTTTTCTAGCTACTCTCTGTACTAGCAAAGTTCACCATGAAGTAAAATTATTTTGTCAAACTCAGGGGCATCTGTGCTAGAAGAAAAATGTTATTTAAATAAAGTCACTGCTTAACATATTTAATTGGATTAACATGAAGTCAACTGTCCTAAATAGCTGAGATGTAATTAACTATGTAACAGCTTCAAACAATAAAAAACAACCTTTAGTGACCACATTTGTTAGCCACTGCTTTTTCACCACACTCAGTTAGTAAAAAAGACAATTTAATACAAACTAGTATGCACAAGAGTTTAGAAAAGGGAGCCAGATAATGAGAATTGTAGCTAAGATTAAGTAATTCATATGAAGAAACAAAAAGGAGTGCTCTTTTTACCAGCAGCAGATACTTCCTATAAGTAACAGACTGGAATTTTAATTTTCAGGGCACCGCACAGACCTTGCAGTACAAGGACTCTCCAACAGAGTATCCTAATCTGTTAGAAGGGGTTTTTCTATTAATTTGTATTTATCCTGATGGCCAAAAGCTATCTCAGTATAAATGACCCCCACCATGTTCATTCTGAGATCCACCAAGGTCAGTTCTGTAATGGGAAGCATCTTTCTTAGTACAAACTGAAAGTATTCAAGGTGTCTCTATAACTTTCAAGGTAGTTCTGATGCTAATTCCTATCCTGTTCTCTTTACACAATGAATATGTATTTCCACAGCTACTCGTTGTCAGACTTCTGTAAAACAACAAAAGGCACAATTTAACCACCTGTCAGAGACTTAATCCCTAAGATTCACAAATATTTTTGGGGATAAGCATGTAAGAGGGAATTGAAAGCTGATCTCCCTCAAGCATTCAGCAGTCAGATCTGCAGGGCTCACTGTTGGTTCTGAAGAATATTTGGACACCATGGTGAATATGCTGTAACTTTCAGGTATTTTTAAGGAAATAAACAAGTGATCCAGACACCAATTTACATGATGTGGATGCAAATTTTGTGCCTTGTTTTCTGTTACAAAAAAAAAGGTGACTTAGATCACCATGAACTTAGCAAGGATGTGATGAGGTGGGGTGCTGTGCTGCTGCTGCCTTGCACTGGCATGGAAATCCACAAGGATCTAAGAGGAAAGACTGAAGCAGTAGCCACTGAAGCCAGTAAACCCTGTCTTGAGCTTCCTACTGCCCTGGGCTCTGGCGCAGGCTTAGGGGTGTCTATCTGTCCAGGACTCTGCTCTGCAATGGTTCTCTCTACAGACACTTAATGTGCTTGCATTTCTCCTCTCTGTCTGTAAAACTGTGATACAGCAAAAACTCATACTCATATGATGGGGATGAATGTTGGCTCGGTAGATAAATAAGAATGTAGGTAGCCCAGGATGTACAAAAATCAGTAGTCATGACTTCAGTGCACCAGCTCATACTAACACAATATAGCAACCATGAGGCCTTTTGGTTATGTATTACAGTAAAAAAAAAAAAAAAAAAATTGGAAAACAATTTTTAAAAGAAAGATGCAACTTAGTGTGAGATATCTAGAAATCTTGTAGAAACTGGATGGAGAATGGGGAATTCCATTGCAGGCTTAATCCAATCAAGTAATGATAAGCCATGACTCACTGAACTGCGGTGGAATACCCTGGGCTCATACTGTTATGACTGTTATCAGTTCTTTTTAACATTTAGGCTTAATATTTACAATTCAGGTTCCCCAAATAAGAGAGAAGTCATATCATATCTATGTTTAAGGACATATAGTAGGTGATAATGCCATTAATCATCTTTTAAAAGATACCAATCACTTTAACTAGTTATAGAGAAATTACTTTAAATTAGTTTAAAAACTTCTTTTGTGTGTGTGTTTAAAACAAAAATGCATTAGTTGCAGTAGTTAGCAAAACATACCATTAACATACCACTCTGGTTGTTTTATCATACTAATGCCTTATCTGCTGTGTCACATATATTTAATACCCCAGGAAAAATGTTGCATATTATCAAATATTCTGATTTATCTGGTAAAAAGGAGAGAAAGGGATTGGAGAAAGAGGCTTAGCATGACCAAGAACCACTTGCAGTTCCCAGTCAATGTCAGGCTTTATTGTTATATCTACCCAGTTGCTTGACCAGTTGCTTTCAGCCACAAGAACTTCTCCTTCTCACAGGCAGCATCCCAGCCTTGCTGAGCAGCAAGAGCAGCAAGTTTTCTGCCAGACATGGTGGACACATCCCAGCAGAGGATGGGCTATGGAACCTGCACTTCTGCATGAGGCAAACATTTCTGGCTCCTGTTCTGGTGGCATTCCTCATTTAACCTGGTTGCAGACACACACCTGGATCCCCTACGACCACCTGGGTGTACTTGGGCCCTGGTTCCAAACTCAAATCTACAGAATTGCTCCCACTGGTGCTGGCAGACTTCAGTTTAGTCCTTTGCTAAGCATTTATAGGAGGTATCCCCATCCCTCACTCGGGTTACAAACAAATCACATCTTGTTCTAAAGCCAGATAGTGCTGTGCAATGCACAAATAAGATATAGGCTGAATACTTAATATTTTGAGCCAACCATAGGGAACAATAATCCTGTTCATGCTTCTCAGGTATTTTACCAGCTATGCTGATGTAGCACTACTAAAATTCAGGAACATAAAAATCCTAATGCAACCACTAAAATTTTGGCAACATATTTTTAATTTAGATAGCTACTTTGAATGCAAAAGTATCTTACTTAAATCTATTCTAGCAAACAGAGTTACAAACCTGAAATGCAGACATAATTATCAGCAAATCACCAGCTAATGATTTGAGTACCTTTATTTACTTCATCAAAATACCTGATGTGTCCTTGACTGTCTTTAATTGTGGGTTTTTCCTCTCTTTTTACAAGGATTTACAATAAAAACCTGGTATCAGTTATGTAATAAGGTGTCACAGCTTATGTGACACTTATCAGACAGTTCAGTAGGAAATCTGCCATAATGCAGAAGCCTGAATGCTGACCTGTTCTTTTCCACTCTTAACCACTGCATATAATTTTACTGACAATACAAGAATCCTTCATGCTGTAGAAGTCAGAACTGTGTATGCACCATCTTTTCCTCAGAAGAGATATAAATCTAAGTCCTGGGCTTGGGCAGTTCCACTGAACTCATCCTAAACTTTGAATATATCTGCATATAACACATAAATACTAGGTTTCTTAATTACTCTCACAAAGATGCTACATGAAACAAGAATGCTACATTTAAGCTACACTTAAGCTTTGAAAAGGCCCTGTTTTGGCATTGTCCAACTTAATAAAAGAAACAATACTTTTATATCAGTAAACAGTTCATGAGTGACTATAAAGCTAAAAAAGTGTCAAATACACTCTAGAAAACTCTAACTAAATTATGTATTCAAAGACCAGAAAACCCAAGAAAGAACTACACCCTGTTATCAAAATCTATAGGGCCAGCATGACGCTGGAAACATGCTGATCAAATGCTCATCTCTCCGTAATGCAAAGGGATGGCTCTTATCATTCCAGAGACTGCTTATCACTTGAGGGCTCTTTTGCAAAGATTGTTCTTTGCATGATCAGTCTTCCAAGACCTTCACATCACTGAAACATCTAGCTATTATTTATGTTTGATATTAAATTTTCCATACAAATTTAATGATCTTCGTCGTTGGGCCTCTCATTTTAAATATTTTGGAAACATCAAACTGAAAAGCTAGAAAGCTGAAAAACAGAGTTCCAAATTTACCAGGGTAAAAAAGTGTAGGCTTATATCAAACATATTGACATGTTTGAGAAAATAAAGTGGCCATATTTATTCACATTGCTATTCTCTTTTCAATACCCTGTGATAACTACATTTAAAAAAGACCAGCTCACTAAAGGTGTCTCCCTAAATTCCAAATAAATGTTTAAAGAACATCAAAAATGCAACAGAAAGTGAACATGGATGATCAAGAGGGCATTTTTCAAAAGTATTTATGATCAACAGAAACAAATTTTACACAGAGATTTTTTTTCCCCTTAAAAAACTTTCAACCCATAAAACCACAAGCACAATAGATTTTATTTCATGTTAGCATGAGCTGAATTGTATAGGTTTATTGAAATGACATGAAGTTTTTCTTTTCCCTCAGATCAATGTGTAAATGTGTCAGTGTGTCACAGGAGTCCCCTGGCAGGAGGCAGGTAACAAGAAATGTCTGTATGTAGTGCATTCCAAATGAGCAACTTCACAATTCCAAAAGCAATTTCCTTTTGAAGACACCATTTGGTTCAGAAGCAAGTGCTTTAATGTCCCATTAGAGTTTTCTTCAGGACGTACAAGTATTGAGTTGGTAATTTCCTAAGCATGTAGATGGTCCTGCTGGCTATTCTGAAGTTTTTCTAACTTAGCCTACAAAAGTACTCAATGAAATTAGACATTGCTACCAGGGTAAAGATGAAGCAATGACTCACTTGCTACGGGGAATAAAGGCAAAACCACTCAGCATCATACAGGATCATGTCCTGATTGCTGGATGTGAAGTAGTAACCAGAAAACCATACATAGTCAAATCCAATTGCTTGAGCATCAATTTTAGGTTTAGAAATTATACAAATAAAGAAGTTCAGAAACAAGCAGTAGATGCACCCCAAAATTCTCCTTTCCATCTCGTATGTTTCATATTTTGATAAAAATCATTTCAGCTTTTTGCACCTTGTTATCTTTTGTGGCCTGTGTCCATTCTGTATAAACACAACAAAACTAATTTGGCTGAAAGACAAAGCTTTGGCAGAAGACAGTGGAATTCTATTGGCCAAATACATTCTGAAAGATGTGTTTACTTCACATGTCCAGCTCAACTGTCTTGATGATCAGTCTTTTCCAGAAATTCCAGCTAACATTAATTTCAGTGAAATTTTTCATTCTAACTCCAGTGTAATGACCACAATCCAGTATTTACTCTGAAGAAAATAAGGAAATAGTTTTGAATATGTAAGAATTATCTACACTTCTTTATGCTAGAGCAGGTTTTTGTAGGTAACTGTAAAAAAAGTGATAGGGATCATTGAAAAAGTAAACTTGCTCAATCATTCCTTATGTATCTCATCTAGTAATTATTAAATAATTTGTATTTTTGTCAGAAGGATTTGTTCCTATTGTCTTATTTTAACAACACCCACAGAGTTCTAGTACCCTAGTGGTATATGCCAAACCAAGTTATCAATACCAAAAAAAAAGTTATACGAAAAAAGTATTTAGCAGAGGAAGTAATTATCAAGATAACCTTCTACCTCCTACAAACATTATTCACTTCAAGTAAGGAATCTGGATGTCTTGGCTGAATATACAATAGTGGTGCACATAAATATTTGTGACACGGGAGACAAAATTATTTGACTGCCAGATAGCAAGTGGTGCAAGTTCTTGTCAGTTGAGAGATTGTTAACTATTTTTATCAGTGTTGCAAAGTTATTTCATCATTCTCAAGTCTTTGTTTTGCTAGGTAAAATAAAAATAAAAATACAAAGCACAATATGTCCCCACTCTAAAACCTTTACATTAGTAACACATGAGAATTATGTGAATTTTCTGAAATGCACAGGAAATCTTTGAAATTAAACAATATTTTTAGAGAACTTGTATAGATCTAAAGCCTGTGTGGCTGTCAGAAGCTGCTGAATAGAAAACCGAAGGAGTGCTCTGTGAAGGATGGTAAAAGGTTTGGGAGTGTCATGTGAAAGTAACCCTGGATTTAATCAATGTTAGTCTGACCAGAAGAGAGCTCTAACAAGTGAGCAGCGGTAACGTCTGCCTGGAACGCTCCTGCTGAGTCTCTTGACTAAATGAAGCAACTTATTCGTCCAACTGGATGTACTCAAAAATAGCTTTAAGGGAGAAAGGACATAGAGACAAATATTTTTGAGCTAGAATCCTCATAAACAGCCATCCCTGAGAGGAACGAAGATGAACACAGTCTACTTTATTGTTATAAATAAAATGAAGCACCAACTAGGAAAGAGACATAGCATGTGGGCTGGATTGGTGGAGCAGGTTGGGAATGTTTCTGCTTATCATATCACAGAATATAATACAGGGGGAGATGGAAATTTTGCCTATTTGATTCTTCAATGTAAATTAATTTTTTTACTTGTCAAAATTTTATCAAAAACCCAGTGGAAAGAACAGACTATTATTTTAAAAAGTAAACAAACAAACAAGACAGCTTTGATTTGAAATGAAAACAAACAGCAGTGAAAGGATAAGCTTTCATCATTTTGGAGACCTTGGCATTCTTGCAAATATATTCATGAATTAATCATTGAAAAACTTAAACTCAAAAGATCATGCATTTTCCAATGCAAGTAGTCTCTAAAGAGTACTCAAAATGGTTATTAAATTATAGTTCTTTAAACTGCTTGCATCAAGATTCTGTTTCACACACAGCTAACTGAAAGAATAGCATGATGCTAAAGTCCCTGTGATCTTACAAAACCAAAGAAAATTGTGAGCAGGCACTAGCAGTATGTCACCATGTATAACAGTACTAAAATCTGTTAACAAAACTACCATACACATAGTAAACAGCAGGAGTTTTGGAAGGCCATGCAGCTTTCAAATTATTAGCACTAATTAGCCAAATCAAAAAAAGAGATCAGGAAACACATTAGAAGTGAAGACAAGTCTACCTGTATTGCTGTGTCAAAATTACATTTCCAAACAACCAATTAGTAAAGACAACCTTTCAGCCCAAGGAGCCATATGTAAAGTGGGACGGCTTCATTACAGTGGCTCCCTAATTAAAATGTAAAGGCTGCTGATCATTGCATAATTAAACAACATGTCATGTGGTTTCATCTGGCAATTGCAAGCAGCTAGGCCTAAAATCATTAATGACTAAGATGTCGTCTAAATGAGTCCAGAGACTGTAGAACTACATTCTGTCAGAATGGAGAACATCCTATGGTCATTACGGAGATAATATCCTCCAAAGGGACTGCTCTGTACAAAATGCTGAAGTTCTTTCTCTCAAAATGACTTTGACTTTTTATATCCAGTTTTCTTACTAATTAGCCCAAAAGAAAAAGGCTAGCAGGGCTAATTAACTTCCAGCTACAGTAATCTAAATATGAAACTGAAGAACCAAAGATTTTCCCTGTGGATATTCTAAACGTTTTTCATAAGTTAAAGCTCTGCTATTGAGAAAATATTTTTTAGGTAACCTTATGCCTTGATTGAGTATTCCTTATGTGGCTTCCCACTTTGCAGACTGCCCAAGGATTAAAAGCACTTGCAACACCAGTTCTCTGCGTTCTGCATACCACAGACCATCCATTCAGCCTTTACAGGTGATGCACAGAGATACTAAAAACAAAACAGTGAATTGGTAGTTCCATGAATTTACTGGAGAATTGTGGGGGCAGGAATTGTTTTGCAAAATAATAATCCCAGTCACAAGAAAAGCATGTGTTGTGAAAACACACACGTTCCCCAGTCTATGCTTTAGGAGTTTCAAAGTGTAATGGACAAAGTAACATGAGTTCAGGCTCCTTTGAAAAGCTAAAAAAAACAGCAGATGTGCTAAGTTTGTAACAGACATCTTACAATCCTATCACTTTCACTCTGAGTATAGCTACAGTCTGACTCAGGTTTGGAAGAATTCTTTAGGTCATTCCACAAATCAATAAAGATAGCAGCCATTATTTAGCATGGAGCTAAATTCCAGACCAGTAAAGTAAATTTGCACTTCATTTTAAACTGTAGAGTATAACTGAACTGATTTTTCTTCTTTATACTATTCATTTTTATCACCACAATGTACTCTGAATTCTTTCTCTGGTAGGATCAGTCTGAGAACTGGCTATAGTTGAGTGAAACCCTGGCAGACAAGCCTGTCCCTTCCCTACTCCATGCAACCATTCTTTCAGTTTTGAATTTATCAATCATGCCACAGCTAATTGTCCTACAAATAGATTAAAATTAAATAAATATAAAATCATGGTGAGCACATGGATACGTTTCTTTTCTATGTAACACAAATAAAACAGAATTTGGTTCTGTATCATAGTTTTTTAAGGACATAGTGTCCCAAAGAATTTTTTAGCAAAGTATCTTACTGACAGCACATTGAGTACAGAAAAATGTGGCAGCCAAAATGCTCTCAGCAAAACCTCAGATGTGTTCATAGGCAATAGAAGTTCTTTTATTGAGGAGACTTGTTTCCCAGGAAGCCAGAGTTTATTTCTGTTCTTTTTCACCAGAAAGAAAAGACCTGAGACAAGTTTTTCTTCAACAAGATAAGCATCCTCTTAGATTCTTCACATCAGATGTGTTAACTGGTTTCAGTTAGAAGACATGGTGTTTCACACCAGCTAACACAATATTGCAAATGGAAGGCTGAACAAAACTGTGGTGAAAATAGTACTAAAATATAGGGATTCTAAAGAAATGGAGTAACCTACACTGTTCTGCTAATACCATGTCTCCTGGAGTCTGAAAAAAATCCCCGATATACAACCCTGCTGACCTTATTAGGGATGATAATTCTCAGTTTAATTTGTGATAATTCTCAGTTTAATTTGCAACAGTCAGTAAATGAGGAATTGATGCAATTATTACACTTACGTGTATATATATATATATATATATATATATATATATATTTCTACCATATGTTACATCATAGCTATGGTACAGGAAACACTGGAATGTACAGGCAGAATGGAAATCATGGGACTGACACTGACAGTCACACTGGAAATGTTCACTCAAACGCTCACAGTCCTTGAGGATATATCTGCAAATTTTTGGAAGTGTGAACGTTTTTGTCATGTTTTTATTTTCCCTATAAATAACAAGTTCCACAAAATTTAGCCTCAGATATGGGTACTTCCTGCAACTTCCTGTGGAATTAGGATCATGTGCTCATTTTACCACAGAAGTGGTCATTCCCAAGGTCAGCTTTACCCTATCTACTCATATTCCTCTGTCTCCCATCCCCAGTCCATCCACAGATCACTCAAATTGCTGCTTTTATTCACATAAAGTGACTCCTTTTTATTGCCTGATCTTGCAACAAGTTGGGTGTTTTTGCAGTCAGAGGGACCTCAACTGCCAGGTTCTTGAATGCAGAGACATTGCTTTTGTAGGATGGGCTGGACATCCTGGAGAATGACATGTAAAACACTCAACTAGCATTTCATGAAATTACCATCACTTAGAGCAGTGCATCCACTAAGGGCCACAAGCAGTGCTCTGGGAACTCATGGGAGCTTTCTGCTGTGCCAGTACTGCCCAAACCATTTTAGGTTTTTAGCTAGTAAGATGTATCTTCCCTTCAGCGCTCCAGCCAAACTTAATTACTTGGCTTACCCCCAGGCTGCAAACTGAGGCAGCTTCAAAATGAGGGTGGCTTATATTAACTATATTTTAATTACTGTCTTTTGCACCATAACAGTAATGGTGGTTCTGTTAATCAAGGGAAATTAATTTCCCTTCACTCAGGTCAGCAATAAGCCTATTTTGGACTTTCACAGGGAGAAATTCCTGCTATTTTTTCTAAATATAGATATTATATACATATATATCCGCTTTCTTAAAAATTAAGAACATCCATGGAAATCAGAAACCATTGGTCTGTAAACACAAGATGCACCCAGATTTTCTACTATCTCCTGGCTGGTTAGATTATAATTAAAAAATAAAAAGAGCTATTCATTCTTCTGGTGTGTAGAAATTCAAGCTTCTGTGCAGAGGACTACAGTTAAAAGCTGAAAATGAGCCCTGCTCTAATTATTTCATGTTTTATTTTCAAACTCATTTTCACATTTATTGAAATTCTTCAATGCAGCTGTGGAGCTTGCTATGACTTTTTTGACTCCAACTGAAGAACCATAAGCATATCCCATACTTTAGCTAAATGAAGCCTGTCAAACTAGAGGTCAAATTCATCCCAGCTATCTCAACAAGTAAAATAATTCCTAAATATCAATTTAAAGATCTTGCAGCTAGAAAGACAAATAAAACAGACCTTCACAATGTCATGAAAGTACAGAAGAAGGATTACAAGAATCTGTGAAGTCCAGAACCCTTTAAACAGTGCTGTTTGCTATAAAGCATGACAATACCAGAGAATGTTGAGAGAGTGATTCTGCTGGTCACTCTTCAAATATTCTGGACTATAGAAGACCAAAACAGATTTTTCTGTGCTTAATTTAGTGCTCAGTGTTAAGCAAAGAGCAGTTTAACTGAACCTTCAAACTTCTTTTTTTTGAAAGGAAAAACATTTGTTTGAAAGAGGAAAATATTTAAGTTATTTGTGGCAGGACATTTTAAGAAATATCTGCCCTCGTTGCACCTCTTATACTGGTAGGCAGCATTAGAACTATGTTTCTGTCCCTATTTTAATGCTGTATGCTGGACTTAAGCCTGATCTTAAGGAATTGCAGGTCAGATACCATTGCCACTCAGAAATTGCTACTTCTAAGTACTACAATTTAATAAAATCTAAAGGCAGATAAATAATTAATCCCAGGTTGAAAATGTCAGCCAAAAATGAAAGAAGGTAAAGGAAGAAACATTGGTGTGATTACTTAAAAATTCAGAGTTGAATCTCCACAGAGATGGTGAAAGTCAGAGGGACAGCATCATTTCACATCCTGAATAATGTTTTCAAATAAAACAATTACCATGTAGGCATATATTGGGAAGACTCCAGCTCTCCACTGGCTAAGAAAGTTACTGAGTAGCACCCAGGTAAGATGCCTTGGAAGACTAAAGTAATTGTAAAAATGATCACAAGTAGAGCAATAGTCACCAGCATAATTTTTTTCATATTTTAGCCCTTGCTAAACTACATTTTCTCCAGTCCTGTATGTCAACTAACTAGGGGGGGGATTGAGGCTTGTATATTAACTAAGGACTAACTCATTTTTCCTCAGTTACTTGGGTAATTTTGACCCTTTTTTTTTTTTTTAATAAGTTCTTGGCATTAAAAAACATACATTAGAGGAGTTGAAAAGAGACAAAAGTCTTCTCATAATATTCAGGTCAAGGTCCTTTTATGGAGCTTGCTGATTATATAACTCCATGTATTTTCATATTCTAGGACTACAGTGGGAAAAAAGGCTCAAGCCCATAATATCCTACACTTTCTGACAATCAGTAATATCACCCAAGAATATGAGTCAAAAAGTCCACAGAAATCAGTAGCAGCCTTACTCCACTTGTAACATTTGTCTTGATGCTCTTCAGTTATTAATCTAATACAAGAGAATCAAAGAACACAAGACAAACGCTGCAATTTTTATTTAGAAAAGTTCTGCCTGAACCCTTTTGCTATTTTCAAGCCACCTACCACCACATTCACCAAACCTGAAGCTGAAGAATCTTATCTGCAGCTGATTATTTCATTTTGAAAAAAGAGCTGACTGTTTCAAAAAGTCTTGCAGAGGTACATGGAGACTGTCAACTCTTCGAACAGAACCGAGACAAGATTAAACCTAGACATTTTAAATATCATTGTTATAAATGTGCACTAAATGCAGTTGCTAATTGGATTAGAGTTTCACTGACTACATTTAAACTACAATCCTGACTATGCAGTTAACCTAGATATGAGGAGGTTATCTAAAGTAAATCCATAAATTACTGTGCTTCTAATGATATATTCAGAGGTCTCTGCACAACACTCAGTAATAAAAAACTTTCTCTTATGGAAAATAGCTGCTGAACAATGACATCCACTGATACTGTAGCCTGCTATACCTCTTATTAGAAACCCCCCATTCTCTCCCACATTCATACCCCTGTAGTATCCTGTGGAGCATCTCCAGTGCATCTAAGAAAGGGTAAAAGCTTTGGGTTAATAATTCATTATGAATAGTCTACATTTTCATGTAGTGTGTATCCAGGTGATACTATGTTTAATATAAATTCAAAATGTCAGCTTTGAAAAAAAAAAAAAAAAGGAAAGAAAGAAAAAAGAAAGTCTTTCTGCCTTTGTTTTAAGTGTGAACCCTGAAATAATTTATTCATGGTACCATAATAAACTGTCAGCTATCTTGACAACTTAAAATTAAGTGCACTGTACTCCTTGGAAATTCCCAGAAATATTTTTTTTTGTTACAAAAAAGAATAGAGAGAAAAGACAACACATTGAAACCCACGGCCAGACTCCACATGCACTGAAACTTCATTCAGACGCCACTGCTTAAGATCTGTAGAGCCCTTAAGTCATAACAACCTATCAGAAAAAAATCACCTGAAGTGATCTCGGCATATCTAAAAATGTTCAACTGTCGTTTTGAAGCAGTAATTCAAGTATTTAAACTCATGCAAAAAAAACTCATGATGGAAAATACAAGGGAAAAAAGCATGTTAGTGGAAGAGAAAGTGCCTTAATTGGGTAGTTAGGAGTATTTGATAGGATTATAAAAAGGCAAAACTGTCAGAATGCAATTCTTCTACTGGCCATTGGCCAAAGCAGGGCAAATTTTAGAGGGAAGAATAAACCTCCACAATTATACAGCATCTCCCACACAAGATAATTTTGAAACAATTCTCAACATTTCACTTTCATTTGAGTGAGAGCAAATTTTCACTCACTTTATAGTTTCCCACTGAATTTCTTCATCATTTAAGTCTTTGTCTACAAAAGGAAATATGCCCCAATGAAAAGCCAGTGAGAGCAGCTGCACCAACATATAATGCCTAGTGTGGACAAGCAAGTATTCTAATTGCACCAGAATTTATTCTTTTTTGAATCTTTCACTCTTGCAAAGTACCTGCACCAGAAGCTGTATCAATTCAGGTACACCAATGACTCAGCTGCAGCTGAAGCAAATGTCCACCCCAGAAAAACTCTGGAATGATTAGAGGTAACAGGTCAGCAGCAGCTCCCTGCTGTGAAACTTTAATTCATCTTCAGCTACCAAAGTGCTTCTCTTCTCTACATGAACCAAAACTTTCTCTCTCCCCAAACTTTAACCTCGATTTTTAAAGGCTAACCATTCTTCTGACCTAAAAACCCTGCTATAAGTAAGGAGAAACTCACCAGGAAAGGAAGATAGAATGAAGATCCCAATACTGTTGAGCACTGTTGGGTTTATTTTCAAAAAGAAAAAAACTTGCATTCCTTGATATGAACATTGAAGAGCTGTCAGAACTACTATCCATCCAGTAGAAAGAGATTCCTACTTAGTAAAATGGAGAGTCTCATGATAGACCTTCTTACCTGCTGCTTCTGACATGTAAGGAAGCTCTTTTTTTTTCCCTGGCTGGTAGCAAACATTTCTAAATATTCTGTCATTACAACTTCTATATGAAACAGCACAAAGGAACACACAAAAAAATTAGGTTGTATATTCAGAGCTCAGAGCTACATTTCACTTGACCTTAGCTTTTAAGTGGCTACTGATAGATTGCTAATTTCTTGCTTTATATTCTATATATATTATATACAAAAATATAATATTATATATATACACTGTATATTATATATGGCATATATATGATATTATATTAATATATGCTATGTATTTATATATAGTATATTTAAAATTTATTTATATTACATATATATATATGTATCATATATGTCTCTCCTGCACAGTAGACATTATGTGTCATGCAGTTTGCTCGTTGCTGCCTCAACTTTTTTTATTTGTTCAAATGAAAAAATATTTGCATTAAGAAAGCTGCTTTGAACTAAGTTTTTTTATAGTACGTAGAATTTGTTACAATCCATTCTGAAAAAGAAAAGAAAAGATGGAAGTCCAACAATGCAAATGTAGGACTAACACCTTCAGATCAGGATTTCTCTTTCCATTCCCTTCCCTTCTACTACCCATATGACTTTCTCAATCAACTTGGCAAAGATACACAGACAGCAGAGAAGTAGCAACAATGTTAGAATCATTTCTGTGAGGGCCACAGGGACAATTTCAAGCAGATGAAATCATAGAATCATAGCATTTTAGTTTAGAAAAGACCTCTAAGACCAGTAAGTGAAACCATTAATCCAGCACTGCCGAGTCTGACTGACCCTTCAGACCCCTCACAAGCTTTGCTGCCCTTCTCTGGACATGTTCCATCACCTCAGTGTCCTTCCTTTAATGAGGGACCCAAAAGTGAGCACAGGATTTGACGAGTGGCCTCACCAGGGGCCAATACAGGGGAAGAATCCTTTCCCTGGTCCTGCTGACCACACTATTGCTGATACAGGCCAGGTACCCTTGGCCTTCTTGGCCACCTGGGCACACCTGGCTCATGTTCAACTCTTGTTAACAAGCACCTCCAGGTCCTTTCCTGCCAGACACTTTCCACCCACTCTGCCCCAGCCTGGATCCCTGGATGGGGCTGTTGTGGCCAAGTGCAAGATCCAACACTTGGCCTTATTGAACCTCAGACCACTGGCCTTGGCATATTGATCCAGTCTGTCCACTGCAGAGCCTTCCTACCCTCCAGCAGACCAACACTGCTGCCCAACTTGGTGTCACCTGCAAGGAGACTGATGGTGCACTTGAACCCCTTGTCCAGATCATTGACACAGATATTAAACAGGACTGGTCCCAACACTGCACTCAGTTTTTATCCAGCAAACAGGGCACCTATCCAAGCCACAAGCAGCCAGTTTCTCCAGGACAGTGCTGTGGGAAATCATGTCAAATGCTTTGCTTAAGTCCACGTAGACAAGATCATCCTCATCTACTAAGTGGGGCACCTTGTCACAGAAGGAGATCGAGTTACTCAAGCAGGATCTGAATTTCATAAACCCAGGGTGACTGGGCACAATCCCCTGGTGTCCTACACGGGCCAGGTGATGGCACTCAGGATGATCTGCTCACAGCAGTCAGAAGAAATACCTGTCTTGGGAAGAGTCCTGGGATTTTATCCTATATTGTTTTATCATAACTGCACATTAAATATTAATAACTGCTAAAAGGACAGAGAAAAAGGCCTCCTGACTTATCCTGAGTTTGGCTGCAAACATGACATTTTGCAGTATACACCTCTTTACTGTACCACTTTCAGGGGCAGGCTAATGTATTTAATGACATATAGTATCCTCACACTTTCTATCCCTCCTTGGAGATTTTCAGTTTCCAGGTCAGAATTTCCAAACCCAACATCAGATATTCCAAAACTGGGGGGGAATAGTTGGTGCACAAAAAGAGATCCTTTTTAACAACTGATCAACCTCCAAGTGACAATTTATTATCACTAACTGAAAAACACACTTTTGCCACAAGTGGAAGTTACCATTCCTTGATGCTCTAACCCTGTGAGGGGGATTAGCAATCTTAGAATTTGCTATCTATTGCAAATATTTGATATGGTGCGTTACAGTACGAATAACAGCTTAGTGCAATACATTTTATTGGTTCACCAACGAGGAGCACACCCTTCAGCTCTCACAGAGCTTCTGTGTTCTCAAATACAACAGCCTAGCTATTAAAAAATAAATTGCCTTTTTTTAATGTCATATGTGTGACATTTGAAAAAAAAAAAAAGCACTTCCTTTCTTCTTTCCTTCTTCTGTGTCACTAGAATAATTTCTTCCTCCTCAACTCACATTTAAACACATTCTACTCAACACAGCTGCAGTGTATGAAACTAGCATAAATGATGGTGTCTTCAATTCTTACTATTACATGTTCATTATCTAAAACAATTAAAACTTAAGGGAAATTACAAAGAATATCTGTGAAAGTCATGCTGCAGGAAGATTTTCAAAATTACTCTTCTAAGATTGTAAGGAGTGTAATTACTCTGACAATCCATCACTGTCTTTTGTGTGTCATGAGATACAGCTGTTACTGTTGGATTCATAACATTGTGCACATCTCTTACCTGTAACAAGCCAGCAGGAGCTGAGCTCATCCACTGAGTGCTCTTCTATTGTGAGCAAACTCAGCCAAAAGACAACTTCTATCAAACAAACTGCAGAAAATTCAAATACCAGCACATACTACAGACACTAGTTGTCTCTTCAGTTGTCAACAGTTAAATGTAGGAGCAGGATTGAAACTACCATCAAACTTACCCTTGGTGCTATGAAGACCAAATAAAGTGATCATGAGCAGTCATGTCATGGAAATGATGCAATTACACAATAATATAAGCAATATAAGCTTTCATGGGAAGAGTGTATAAATGGTTTGAACTTCATCATCTATGTGGTTTAACTTCCTTTTTTCATTCAAAAATATTAAATCCAGACTCAAAGCATTACATGACTTTTATTTCTATTCAAGTTTTTCTGCCCTTTAACTTGCACACACTCCATATATACTGAAAAATATTTTTATATGATTACTGCTGTGATAAACACAGGTCCCAATATCGAAACATAAAGCCTGAGATGTGGAAGAGATTCAATGTTCTGTTCTTACCATGAGCCTGAATCATTCTACCTGAATAATCCTAAATCAAATCATTTATGAAATCAGCATATACCTCACACCCCACCCAAAATATGTGATGGGTTACCACCTTCTCCACATGGACAAAAAGAGGAAGTGCTCAGGGTACACAATTGGAAACTTTTTTTTTTTTACTTGAAGAGCATGGAGAGTAGTAAACTTGCTATAAATCTGTTCTTCACTTACAAACCAAAAGGCAACTCAAACATTCTATGCAAATTAAAGAGCAGTGTTTTTCAAAGAAAGAAAAGAGTTAAAAATTTTTCACTTACAGTTAAGAAAAATTATAAATAACATATACATTGTAAGTCAAGGCAACTGCTACAGAAACAATTTATTTACATGCTGCTAGTTGTTTAATCATCTTTAAATTGCCTTTGAAAATTAAATTTTAAATTTTTTCCTGATCTCAGTTATTTTTCAAGTAAACATTATGCATATGAACAGCTTGCTTGCTTTGTTTCCACATTTCATAAAGTTTCTATGCATTTAGACATTCCAGGATTTATGTTTACTGGTTTGAAATCTGTGTGAGGGAGCAAAGATTCTATGAATTACAAAAATCAACTAATAAATCAACCAAACAAAAAATGCTTGCACTGTTTAAAAAACATAATCAGAGGCTAAAGAGCTAAGCTCAGACAATAAGTAAATTAGATTTATGTCTTGCATGTAAAGATCACTGATATCTAAAGCTCACTTGTCTCAATTTATTTTAAGCAGAAGTAAGGGCAGTGGCACTCACGAAGAGTCTAAAAATAATAAATTACATCTTATTGCACAAAGTCAAAGGTTAAACTTATTATTGCTCACCACAGGCCAACCTTAACCCCAGGATTAATGCCATAAACAAAACAAAAGTTCAGTTTGCACACATAATGCACGAGGTTAATGTCTCTGAAGAATTACAAAAGGGAAATGATGCCCCCTACTGCTCTCAGAAAATGTTTCTGTATAAACACAATATTTTTGTTCAAAGGGAATTATCATGTAAAACCAATGAACATGTATTTTCAAACTAACTAGTACTCATTAGCATGACATATGCCAAGGACAATTTATTCCTTCTTTGGACTTTAATTAAAATATATGAAGGGCCTTTCCTTGTAGAGGAAACTCTCAGGGGCACAAACAGCTAGAGAGGGTACAAAACCTAAGTTTCTCAGGAGTTACACATTTTGGTGGAGAAAGTATGAAGATTCAATTCAATTTTTTTGTCTTCATGCATTTCTGATTGCATCAAACTTCAAATAACTTTTATGTAGCAGTGATACGTGGCAAACAGCAAAGTTGATAGGATGGTGTTTGATGTCTGGTAGCAATTTGACACGATTCATTAAAAGCTAACAAAGGCCATTCTATGCCTTGGAGTTATGGAAAACCACAGCTCAATTCCTAATCCAGTTTTATGGTTCTGGTATCACAGACACTGTTGTAATGGATTTCTTGATGGGCAGGTAAAGCAACAAGGTTATTGTTTGAAATGCTTTTCATGGAAAGAGAGCTCAAATACCGAAGAGCTTTTACAGGTGTTTCATTTGTTCTGCTTTTAAGCCACAGTAGGCCAAATGACATCAATACTGTTAAGTCATGAGTTCCACCAGTGTAAGTGAAAAATAACCCCCAAATTCTTAAAGATATTGGACACACTGAATTTCTCTATTTCAAAGTAAACTACATAAATATTACTGGGTACATTGTTGCCTTTGATCTGACCTTCAGCATTCTTGTGACTATTCCTAAACATATCTAATCTCAAAACTGTTATCACCTACCTTTGTTCAAGGCTTGCAGAGTGAAATGGCTGCAGTTCACATGTTCTTATGCCACAAAAATAACCAAAATTAAACCAGTAAGGCAAGTTAATGAGCTGACATGAACAGGCATGCTTTTTCATTACTAAGTCTTTTTATAACAAATCTTACCATGTATGATGTTATTTAGACAATACTACTGTGACCTTGGCATTGACCATTTTCAGCTCAAAGCACAATGAAACACTGATGTAAGAGGAACACTTTTACCTGATTCTTATGAGGATGCCTCTGCAGTAGAGTGTGAGAAATTAAAAAAAATTGTCTTTCATTGTCAGAGCACACAAAATTGAAATTGCAGCACCTGTGTATTGGGAAACATTTGGTTAGAACCATTTCTGCTCATTTACAGTAACTTTACAACTCAATCAATAAGAGGAAAAAATGTTTATGATGGTTTACTGTTCCAAATGAAATGGACCCAAGACAGGTTCAGCGATGAGGTTTAGCAAGACACAAATTCTATTCAAACTTGTAAGATTGTACGTCATAAACATGTGTATCATATTTTCTCAAGTGTATATTTTCAAATAAGTTCAGAAATCAGGTTCTATCCCAGAGTTTGCTTTTTCTTTTTACTGTTGATGGTTTCTAGCAGGAAGTTTGGCCCTCACAGTTCTGCCTGAGTAACACTGGTTCAGGTTTGCAGCACAGCTATGCTCTTCTAATAAAAATATAAATAATAATATAAATCTCCATGGATTCACTGGACTTAGAAGTAGATTTAAATAAATATATAATGTTCTAGGGTCAAAGGAGATGATTTTAAACCAGTCAAGAGTAGGCATTGTCCAGGGAGGAAATTCGAATAATTGCATCAAATTTCCAAGGAAAGTTGCATTTAACTGTGCTAAAATACAGCTCAAATGTATTGGGGATAGTCCTGACTTATACATATTTCTACATGCATGATGGAAGTGTGTTGTTTAAGGATTTAATAGTCTGGAGAAGGCTGCAGACTGACGGAACAGCAGTATGAAAAAGTGGATAACATGAATGACAGAAGTTTGAAAAATTTTATCAGTCATATAAAGCAAATTACCTCCAACTCATTTTTCCTAGACATTGATATAGGACTCTCCAATAAAATACTATTACATGTAGTGGAATAAACTGAAATGGGATGGTATCATCCTGAAAACATTTTACTGTTTTTCTATCACTGTGAAACCAAGCACATAAGTGAAGGCATCCTATTTCTCTAAATATGCTTTCTAAATGTGAAAGGGTTGAAGCAATTTCCAGAGGTCTCTATCTAGAAAAAGCCTTCCACTGATATTTAACTGAACTGCCTTTGCTCTGACACATGCAATAAAATACATTGGAATCAAATGTAAATGCATCATTGTGCTTTATGTAAAGCAAATCAGCTTAATTTGCTTTTTTCATCACTATTACACAAGCCTAGCATGCCCAATTGTTGTAACTAAAATTTTATTGAAATTGTTGGAAATATTCTGATTTACATCAGCTCATTAATAATTCCACCGTTTTTAGTAGAATTATATCAAGCCTTATTCTCACAGGAAGCCTGTGAGTCAAATTTTTGACTGCAGTGTTTTCCTATACCCCTCAAGAGAGGATCAATTACAGTGTTAATATATCAGAAATATCTTCACACACTTTGACAGTGTAGAAATCACTGTATGTACAGAAAGTCTGGCACAGCTTACTCTCCATACACAAAAGTTAAAAAAACTTGCAGAGGGAACTCTCCTCTGTATTTGAAGAAAAAATGTTGTTCTATAGAAGAAAATACAAACCAAGTATTACCATACTGTTTCAGGCATTAAAATAATACTAAAATTTAGGACCAGATTCTATAAAATGTTACTGAAGTAAATCAGAATTCAGTCTGCTCAGCAGTCAAACCGAAGTCAACAGGACCAGACATTCAGGTGAATATTCACTTATCTTGGTCTTAACCTTATAACAGCTAGATTTTGTGCAAGTTATCTGCAAACTGACATAATTTAGACACTGATGTCTCTATACCTATTCTCATCCTGCTTTGCACAAATATAAAAACAAAAAACATATCACCCACAGTAAGGTTTACTAGAGACTGCATCTTTTAAAAGCATTAAAAAGCCATTGTAAGCACATCTTCACAGCTCATTGCACCTCTTGCACCTTCCAATTACTGGTGCAACTTCCCACCCACTCCAAAACTGAACTGAACCTCCCAGAACAGACAGAACTCAGCTGTAAGGTCCTATTCTGTTAGCAGTCCTCCACCTAACAGGTACAGCACATGCAAGCACATTGCTCAGCAATTAACCATACCTAGTGCTTTACAGAAAAAAAAAAAAAAAAAGAAAATTAAATTCCAGTAGTCAGAGTAGTAGCAAAATGTTTATGAAAATTAAAAAAAACCAAACACTTGGCTGCAAGAGTCATAAACCCTTAATGATGCTCAAGTCTCTCTTTTGATAACCTGTAAAAAATTATTTGAAAGAGCTTTATGAAATCCCTAGATTTTACCAAGATTAGCAAGAACGCCGCTTTAATTTTTTGTAGTTGCAGAAACTTTGACAAAGTACTCTATTTTAAACTAACATGGAGTGGCACTTGAGCACGGCTCACTTTCTGCATTGCTCAGAGCCAGCTGCATGGTGCTGACACCCCTTCACATACCACTTGGCATTTCTGCAAGTTATTCAGTAGTGTTCAATCCCCTCTCACAATAAAGACTGTACTCTTAGGTTATCATTTGTTCTGTCAGTCATCCAAGTGAAGCTGCAATGTTTAAGTACACAGTAGTCACACAGTGTGGAACCTTTAAAATTACTGGTAATAATATGCTAAATATTTACATTAGAAAAAAGCCCCACAAAACTGTCTCCTGGAACATTTCCCAGGCTAAATAACAGTCTTTGCCAATACACCTGCAGCTCTTTGTAACTAATTAAGAAACTTGAGCAAACACACTCAAAAAGCCTCAAAAACCCAAATGCAGAGTCCATTACTTGAAAAAAAAACTACCCATTCTCAACAATTGATGCATGTGTAATTGCAGTACTTTTGTCTTTTCTTCCCTTCATAAAGACTTAATTATTTACAAGAGGTTATTTTGAAGAGAAATTGGAATTAAGAGAAGTAATTAACTCTAAAATTGAGGGATAGAATAAGTTTCGGTTATAGAAACTACTAATTACAGAACCTATACCTTGGATCATTTTCAAAAAGTTTGCCTCCTGATACGAAACTTGATGATCTATAGGTTCATTAAGATGGCAGCATTGCAACAAATTCTCCAAAAGGGAAACCATTTTTGGCTTTTTTCTCCATAGTTCTGTAAACAAAAAAAAAAAAAAAAAACAAAACCAAAACAAAAAAAAAATTAATTTAGTTAAATAATATACCAAAATTTCCTAATGAGAATATGGGGTTGCCTTAAGTTTTGGAACTATATTACACACAAAACTTGAGGGCTTTAGTGGCATTATTTCTATATATTTCCTTCTGAAATACATAAAATGTATTATCACTCTTAGAAAATGCTACTATTTGTGCTAAGACTGCAAATTAAAGTTTTTACTATTCATATTAATGCAGGATACTTCCTATACCCTAGTATTTTAAGTCCACATCCTGAAAACAACCAAACAAATATTTAAATTTATGCATGCAAATAACCTCACTGAAAACCATAATACTGAAGATCAGAGCACCATCTGTAAAGTGTATTCATAGACTCCATAGCTCATTTACCCAGCACACTAACTGAAAAACAGTTTGGAAATTTGTTTTCCTCATTTTTTCAACCAGTACAGCTCCTGTTTCACAGGAGTACACAGTAGTACACAGCCCAAACCCAAACTGCTTAGGAAGGCCAGTTTCATAAGGTCATTCACACAACCAATTTTCAATTGCAGAAATTTTAATAAAGAGCAAGTAGTTGTGCCAGTTTTGAATGATATTTTGTGTCCCAAAATGTTGGCAATTTAATTTTTATTATGACGTTCCTTGCTTAAAATGTAGTTTGTTAATAATAGCTAAAAGAAACGTCGGCTGCAGTGTCTGCGTTTTAACAGTGGATGGCACCATTCACCTCAGAAATTGCCTCCTTAAATATTAGATTACATTCTTATGTGTGAACCTTGTAGCATAATTCAGCGGGAAAGCAAAATGCAAATGTCTAAACAACAAAAAGAGGGAAAAAATATAGTCTTCAGGAAAGTACTTGAGGGTAGCGCCTTTCTTAAATATGACATTCCCTGTCAAAACCCTGTCCCGTGCAGAATGAGTGTTTGTGTGCAAATGCAGCCTGTGTACACAGATGTTTGGGTTAGTTTTTTTTTTCATTTTACCACTGCCACAGACAATTTTTTTTTTAGCTCCAAGAATGACTTCAAATTCAGATTGGGAAATGTATATAGCAATACCCGGACATAAGCTTTTAGCGAGATTTTCCTATGGGCTAAGAACTGCAAACTGTCATTTGCTTAAAAAGTTCTAATAGGGATACAAGTGGCTTTATAAAAATGATATTTCATATTTCTGTATTAAGCCTTTCCTGGTTTAACATTCAAGTAGATTAAAACAAAATATGTACATTTAAATACACAACAAAAAAAAATTATTTTCCCTTTGGAAGCTGTATGTAACAGCTCCTAAAATCTAACTTCACAGTGATGCTAAAGAGATGGCCAAAACAAGGAGGAATCAAATAGTTCCAAGGGGAACTTGGAAGATACTAACCTGTGTCTGGGATGGTATGAAAGGAGACATTTACTCCTTTGTACAACAGCTGGTCCGTATTGTGAGCTCCAGGCACTCAAAAGTCAGCAGCAGTCCCAGAAATACTTTTTAAGACCTAATCTTAACCTTCACGTCTCTTTAACAGTTGGGGAGCTAAGGAAAAATGCGTCCTCTGTATTTTCCGAGCTATCAGAGCTATAGATTTGGGGATGGGAGCTACACTTCTGTCCCCTGTGGTCAGAAGGGATAAAGCTTGCATTTATTTTTAAATGAAATCCAAACATGCAATACCAGAGCTGCCTGTGCCAACAGTGTGTTACACCAAGGTTTCCCCGGCAGGCGGGCGCAAGCCTCTGCCTGCGGCCGCGGGGTGGGGAGCGGCCTCTCCGGGGATCTCCGCCGGGAGATAAGGGATACACATTCTCCCGGAACACACCGACCGGGATGAGAGGAGCCGAGGGGCGGGGAAGGACCGGGAGGCGGGGCCGGGGCGGGGCGGCCGCGCCGGGAGGGCTCTGTGCAGTTCCGGGCTCCTCAGCACAGGCGGCGAGCTGGCGGAGAACAGGGGCCGTGGGCAGTGCAGCTCCTGGTGCGCGTCCTGCGGAGGGTGACAGAGCTGGTCAAGGGACTGGAGCATCTCTCTTACGAGGAAAGGCCGAGGGAGCTGGGCCTGTTCAGCCTCGGGAAGAGACGACTGAGAGGGGACCTCATTAATGTGTATAAATATCTAAAGAGGGGGTGCCAGGAGGATGGACCAGGCTCTGCTCGGTGGTGAAACAGATGCATAGGAAGTTCCACCTGAATATGAGGAAGAATTCCTTTCCTGTGGAGTGGCTGCGCCCTGAAACAGGTTGCCCAGAGAGGCTGCGCACAGTGTGGAGGTGCCCCAGGAAGGCCTGGGCGCGACGCTGTGCCGTGTGCTCCGGGACGGCCCTGCCCGGCCAGGGCGGCACCGCTGACCCCCCGTGTGCTCCGGGACGGCCCTGCCCGGCCAGGGCGGCACCGCTGACCCCCCCGTGTGCTCCGGGACGGCCCTGCCCGGCCAGGGCGGCACCGCTGACCCCCCGTGTGCTCCGGGACGGCCCTGCCCGGCCAGGGCGGCACCGCTGACCCCCCCGTGTGCTCCGGGACGGCCCTGCCCGGCCAGGGCGGCACCGCTGACCCCCCGTGTGCTCCGGGACGGCCCTGCCCGGCCAGGGCGGCACCGCTGACCCCCCGTGTGTTCCGGGACGGCCCTGCCCGGCCAGGGCGGCACCGCTGCCCCGCCGTGGCCCCGCCCCGCGGCCCTCAGGGGGCGGCTCGGCCCCACCCACACCGTGGAGGGGCGGGGCTAGCCTGGCCGGGGCGGGGCTAGGTGGGGCGGGGCTAGGCCGCCGGTGCTAACCATGGCGGCGCGGCTGCGGGCGGGCGCTGCCCGGCGCCGTCGCGGGCCGATGACGCGGGCGGTCGGTGCGGCGTTTCCCGGTGTCGCTGTTCCCGGTGCGATGGGATTGCGCGCCCCGCGCTGATGGCGGCCCGCCGGACACCGCACGGCTCCGCGCCGGAGCCCAGGGTGGATGAGTTCACCGTCCCCGCCGAGAAGAGCTGCCTCCTGGAGCGCAGCCGCGACCGCATCGAGGGCTTGTTCGAGGTGCGGCTGGCCGTGCTGGGGGCGCAGGGGGACTGGCGGCGCGCGCTGCAGCCGCCCAACGCCAGCGCCAGGATCTGGGTGCAGCTGGCGGGCTGCACGAAGGCCGTGAGCAGCGCCAAGGTACGGGCCCGGCGCGCGCTGGGGCCGCGGGGTTGGCGGGCGGAGGGCCCGCCGGAGCGGCACGGCCGGGCCGCGGGCTGCGGGAGGAAAGGGTGGGGAAAAGCCGAGTGCCCCAGGAGGAAACAGAAACGGCGCTGCTTTGGCAGGTGGGTGTGTGCCCGGTGCCAGGGAGTCTCCCGCCGTGTTGACATAAGTGCAGGGAATAAAGCGAAACAACTCAGCTGGGAAGTGCGAAGTTCACGGGCACGGCGTTATGAAAGAGTGCAGCCCGCAGCTGAGGGGTAGCACCGGTGGGGATGGGCCGAGTTTTCTTTTAAATCGAGATTAAAATGTTTCGCTTTCCTTTTTCCTCCCTGAGTCAAGAAATTTCTCGGAGTTGTTTGGGCGTTGCCATGTTTTGCCTTGCTTCCCTTATTCTGTGGCATTTAGTAGCTCGTTGGCAAAGCTCTCAGTAACGCTTAACGCAGCTATTATTTCCTTCATGTAGAAGTTGTCAGACCTGAACAGCTTCACCAGGCTGGAGCAGATAGTTCTCTTTTCAACCCAGCTCTGATGCGTTAAGAGATCTGCCTGTGCAGGTTGTGTCTCAGAGGGGGCAGCAGTTGCTGTGGAGTGTCTTCAGGCGTGTTAAATGTCTTGCACAACTAACCTTTGGGGGGAGTTTCTCAGCAGTGATGCTGAAATTGATATTACTCATAGTGAGCCTGGCAAGTACAGCTGTTTGAATCATGTGATGAGAATTTTGGTGTGAGCCATAGCTAGGCTGAAGGTCCCTTTCCAACCCAAAATCTCGATATGTGGGTGTTGGTCTGTTTGTTTAACTACGCTGGGATGTTCATGGGGATCCGGAGCGTGTGTTTTGTGACTGATTTCAGACTTGGCAACCCGCTTTCAAAAACTTGATTCGTTAACTGTGTCCTGCACGTGTTCCTCAACATGTAATGTACTTCCTTACACTGAGCTGTAAGGAAAATACTATGAATATATAGGGGGTTGAATTATTTGACTCTGAAATTTACACTAAATCAATTTGCCTGGGCTCAGACAATCCAGAAAGTGTTACAAGTAGCTGTTCTTCTCCAGGCATCTGCAGCACAACTTCCCTTTTTTCCAGGAAATTAAAGCACAAGAAATAAATAGCACAAGATTTCCGTTTTCTAATTGCTGCTTTTCCTAAGAAGATAAAAAGAAATATTTTCTACTTTAAAGGGTATAAGAAACTTGATTTCTCTTATTGGTAGAGCAGTTTTCAGACACTGTCTGGAGGAATTATTGTATAGAAAGTACAATTGTTTGTCTTCCCTTGAAAGGTTTGGCGGTAGCAATTTGTGTTATAATTTATCAGTCACAGGTACGTTCTCTGTTGCTACTTAGTTAAAAACAAAAGTTCCTAGATTTAGAGTAGCCATTTCACCAATTATGTTATCTTGTTGCTCTGCATAAGCAGTCGTGTGATGAGTAGGGCGGGGAGAGTAACCCTGTGGGTTTTGCTTCGGAAGCACTTTGTGCTGATATGCTCCTGAGGCAGCCTGCCTTGGTACCCGTGATGATGTAACTCGAGGTGATAGGAAATGGGCTTACGTTATTCATTACCTTGTGTTGGTTCTCTGCTCCATTTAAAAAAATTAATGTTTGAGAGTAAATATACGTAGTATACTTGGGATTCTGCAAATACAATGACTGCAGCTTAGAAGTTGGTTTCACTATATTAAGGAATTTTAAGCACAGAAGGAGGCAGTTTGGGAAAAATAATGCTATCTGAAAGAATAAATAGTATACTGTATTGACAGAGTTTTGAACTCTTGACGCATTTAAAACAAGGTAGTATAGTGAATTTACCGATTTACCTGTATAGCTTACAGGTGGCAGAAATAGCATTGGGGCAGTTTTGTGTTTTGGTTTGTTTTGGTTTTTTTTTTTGTTTGTTTGTTTTTTTGTTTGTTTGGTTTTTTTTGTTTGTTTGTTTTGGGGGTTTTTGTGTGTGTGTGTTTGAAAATCTTGAGCTTCAGAAACACAGAAGTATCTGGAGCCTGGAGTTTTCCCAGTCAGTAACAAAAATATAGGGTGGCTGCTGGCATGATAAGCCTTTGGAAATGTACTTTGAAACGTTTTAGAAGTTCAAGTTTATGAACTCTAGTGAAAGGCATTTGTTCATGAAGAGTTCTCTTTGACCAAAGAATAGGGATAGGAAAATAAATCTCTTCTGACAGTCTTTTAAACTGTTTGATCTACAAATTAAGTTACTTGTTACTATCAGATATAAACAAGAGAATGTAAAAGAGCCTTCTATGAGATCTATTTTAAATAATTTTAGATATTGGTGTTTTATTTCTATTGTCGTGTTTACTGGTAGTGTTTACTTTCTGACATGACTTTTGCTAAGTTTGCTTTGTTTTCTAATGTTTCTGTCCATTACTGACTTAGTAAAAACCAACTGGATATATTAGGTTTTCACAACTATTCACTCTGCTCTTTTTCTCCTCTTAGGAGTACATCAAGGGAGTGTGTGAACCTGAGCTAGAAGAAAAGGAGTACTACCCAAAGGACATGCACTGCATCTTTGTTGGTGCACAGAGCCTGTTTCTCAACAGTCTTATTCAGGATACCTGTGCTGACGTAACAGTGCTGGAAATGGGATTGCTCAGTATTAAGGGGGGTGCAGAAGCTGTTGTTATGGCTCAAAGTCATGTGCAGCAGTTTGTGACGCTTTTTGAGAATAATGAAAGCTTATTAAATGACAATGAATCAGAGATTAAAAAGCAGTTCAGACAATTTGTGGAAGCACATGCAGATAAGTATACAATGGATTTACTGATTTTGCCTAGTGCACTAAAAAGAGAGCTCCTAGCTCTCACCCACGCTGCTGTTTCTGGAGGGAAGATTGACATCATAGATCTCACAGGCTCTGAAAGCCCACAGCAGCTTGGACAGAACAGCACCTCCAAAGTCATTGCTGCAAACAGAGAAGGAGGGGCAGATGGGGAGGAAGCAAGAAGCAGTGCTGGCACACCTGTAACTGAGCTTACAAAGCAAATAGACACTGTGTTTTCTGATGCTTCTGAAACAAGATTTGTTCCCATAAAGGACCCTCTGTTAGAAGCAGTGGCCTTTAAAGAGAGGCAGTCATGTAAAAGAAGGTCCTCTGATGAGGAGGAAAGGCTCCCTAAAAAGCATTTATCTTTGGAAAATGATCAACAAGTGAAATCTACTTTACACAAGAATCCTTCGGACCCTGATGCAGTTATTGATCTGGTTTTGGATAGCTGCAATGAATCAGATGGTCCTACTTACTGCCTTAAAGAAGGTGATGCTCTCACTGAGGAAATGGAATATAAGATTCTTGTGAACTTTTTCAGAACAATGGGATATTCCCAAAATATTGTAGAAAAGGTTATCGGTATCCTTGGACAATCTGTGGAACCATTAATATTGCTAGAAGAAATTGAAAAGGAAAATTTGAAGTTTAAAAAAGAGCATGAACAGTCGTCTCAAAAGCCTAGAACTGTCAGTCTTCCTTTAGGAAATAATGTAAGTAACTCACAAAAGCTAGAAGACAAAGGCATTTCTAGGAATAAAAGTCCACTTAAATCCAGTCATACTTCAAAGGAGGCAAAAAATGAGTATCACCAAGTAAGAGATGATCCAGACACACAAGTTGATGCAGAAGATAAAAAGCATAGATTGGTATGCAAATCTTCTTCCCCTCCCAGCAAAAATTCAGTTCTGGGCTATAAACAGAGAGATGTTTATGGCCCTGGTAAGAATCACAACTCAAGGTCAAGCAATATAGAAACTGATGGTGGGGTAACTTTCAGCACTGTGCACGCTGGAGCTCTGAAAGATGTTGGCTTTGTAGCCAGAGGGAGCTCAGATGTGCAGCATATCTCAAGTAAGAGTAAAACTGCATTTCAGCAAAAATCTGCAGGGCCCTCAACAGTACAGAACAGCCAGCCTGGTTCTGAGGAGCAGCTGGGACACTGCAGCTCTTCTCAAGCAAGGCCTCTCCACCAACGCCTCTCCCAGGCCTCACATTGTGACAATCCTGTCCCAGACCGGTTGCTGTCTTCACAAAAAAACCCTTCAAATCCAGACAGAGACACAGTGGGACCACATCCAGATCATTCAGTTACTGGAGTTCAAAGATTTTTGGACTCTCTGAAGAAGCCATACAAACTGGAGTTGATAAATGAACCTGGAAAACCATATTTAAAACATATTATTATTGATGGAAGCAATGTTGCAATTTCGTAAGTATAGTTCTTTTCTATCCCTTTATTAACAGTTCAATGAACTTTCAGATTAAATGGGGGCTAAGAGGTTTCGGTGGCATGTGTTAAGGTTTTGCTAGCTAGGTTTTTGGTGTGCATGTACACAGTTGTGCCATTTCAGAGTAACCTGGTTTGAATCACCAGTGTTCAGCTCAATATAACATTTCAGTCAGAAGTAATCTCAAGGCAAGCTTTGCTCTGTTGCAGTCAGTATTATGCATGACATTTAATTTGCTTTGCCAGTGCCTAACAACGAGGCTAAATTATTGTCAACTGAAGTGGTTTAGATTTGGGGAATTTTTTTGTGCTCTTAACATCTTGTAGTTTTAAAATGGAGGTTGTCATTTATTAGTAACATGTTTCTCCTCCAACAGCATTGCATTGCTTGGATTCTGTTATTTTTTGCAAATGTATATATGTATATTTGCCAACTATAGTGCATTACTGAGGTTACAATATTTCTTTTATGCACCCCAGGGGATTGGCTGCACACACATCACATTGTAGTAGGGCGTAGTAGCTGGATGCTATTGGCATACAATCCCCAAAAAGGTTATATAACAACTGGTGCCTTCTACCCAACCAAATGAAAATTGGTTACGAAAGGTAAAGGACAGAGCTGCCTCAAAACAGCAGACCCATTGACATATTAAAATGTCCTACCAAATAAACAATGCTTGGGGGCCAGTTGGTTTGATCATGTAGGTATTCTGCAGCTTTCCTTTGGCTGAATAAAGCCTCATTTGTTTCTTGCAGTTCATAAAGTGAAGAGTTGTTTGCAAAATTGCTTTGAAATGTTCTCAATTCTACTTCTTGATACCTTGAGACTGCTTCCATGCAGTTCAGTTCCATGCTGGTTCAGGGTTCTTATGGCCTCCTTTTTTGATGGGGGTGTGGGTATTCATGCATCACCCACTTGCTTAGATTAATGCTATATGGGTTTCTGAATCAGTGCTTGCCTCGTGTCATAAGTCTAGAAAACTGCAAAAGCTGTATAATAGTTTCTTTTGGCACGTGCAGCACGTTGTTCTGTTATCACATTGTGTCAGGTTGCTTGTGGAATGAGAGAATGCCCAGAGTTTACCCTAGCTGCTAACAAATATTTTTTTAATTACCTGGTTTTGTATGCTGAAAACAGGCCTTTTGAGGGCAGACTGCCACATCCGGTTGTTGGATAATTTAAATTTTATTAAAATGTGGAAGAAACTCAGAATGAAAGAATAACTGAATGGAATTATATCTTCCTAGAATAGTTTGTAAATAATATGTACTTGTGGTGGTGCATCCAATCAGAAACATCAGGTGCCCAAACAAGGTTGGAAACAAAGGGTAAGCGATTGTCCTTTGAAGCCTTGGTAAACTATTTACCTGAATCATAGCCCAAGTGGAGGGGCACCATTGTTCCCACGCTTTGGGGAAGAAAGCCCGGGAATTACCGAGTTGGGTTGTGGCTGGGGGGACACTTTCTGCTGGCCAAAGTCAGTCATCCTGTAGCCAGCAGTGCTGAGTCCCTTTGAGCTCTCCTGTGGCTCAGCAGCTGTGCCAGCACCTCCTTGGAGTGGGACACTGCTCAGAGCTCACAAATCCTCACCTTTGTCATACTCAGAGGACTGTTCCTGGTGGCAAAGCTCCCACACACCTCACCATGCTTCCTGACGTGTGACCCTTTTCTGTTGGGAAATGCAAAGGAACTTGGTGTGAGCATTTCACTGATGCTGAGTGCAATTTGTTGATGAGTTCCTTTAGCACAGACAATTAGGCCTTCACATTGTGTACCTGTGTGTATGAATTGATCATGGTATGAATGGTACAGCCTGAAATCTACAGTTAAGTCGTTGTTAAAACTATAGCGAACCCTGTGGAATTGCTTTGTCAATGCTTAAGTACTCGATGATTAAGTGCTACTAAACCCTTTTGCACCCTTATCTTTGCATCCATATGCTTTGCATCCTCACCCTTCTGCACTCCTGGCTTCTGTGTAAATCAGTACAAACTGAGTCTAATTTGATCTTTGTATGCCTTAACCTGTGCAGTAAATAATGAACTTACTCTTCACAAGTTCACAAGAGTGAATGTTGCCTTCAAACTCTGTAAAGCCATATTTTCACAAATTCATAGCCAACCCTACCTTTGGCAATACCTTTGACAGTGTTCCTTTAAGCAGCCAAACCACTCATTTGTGACAGTATTTACTTTAGGTACAAACCAAAGGGAAAATGTTACATGTCCCAGAAGGCAACCTGCTCTTTGCTGCTTGTGATCATCTTTTGTTTAATTTAGGAAATACCTTTGTGTAGGGTCTTCACAGGATTTTAAAGAAATGGGACAGGCAAAACCAGTATTTGCAATGGCATTTGGAGAACAGATGCAATCTTTGAGGTGGATATCTTGAAAAGACCATCTTGCTGTGGTGATTTGCTGTCCCTTCAGGTGTTTAACTCAGTTAAAACATTTCTTATTTAATTTAGTTTAGGGGTGACATATTTTTTCATATTATAGCTTACATTAATTCTACATGTTATTTGATAAAGTTGCTGCTATTTGTATGCTTTTTTAAGTTGCAGCAGAGCAGGATTTTGTGGTCATTCAGGACAAATTTGGAGCTGGTTTTCTAAGCTTCAAAACCCTTAAAAAAACAGTACATGGTAGTTCAGCCAGTTTGGAGCTCTAAAACAGGAGGATGAACAAGCAGAGAAAGCATAAATTTTGACATGAGTATTGAGACCTCTGCATTTCTTGGAGTCCAGTTGAGAACCATAATTCATTTAAAATATTTTAACAGAATTTTCCATTTTAATGCATTGGATGCCTAACTTGAACTTTAAATGCAGTCATCATCCCACTAATTTATGTCCTAGAAGATTTACTAAGAGTAACCTTTCTATGAAAATTGCCTTCCTTTTTTGACTGTTCTTGACACCAAGAATGCTTATTTTTATTAACGGCAAGTGTGGCCTAGTATTTTTTTTTTCCTCTGAAAATTCTGTCAGTAAGTCAGGTTTTTTTGCCTTTTATCTTTCGGATACAGCTTATTCATTTTTCTGCCTTTCTACATAAAGAATTCCTCTCAAAATTCAGAGAACCTTAATATATTTACATTTTGATAAACATACTTTTTACAGAATTTACAAAACTAGAAAAGGATAAATGAATGCTAACAAAGGCTGAGTTTCACTGTAAAATATTTCCATGGAATTCTTTTAAAGACCATTATGTTGGGAAGATTTCTTGGTAGGTTAAACTAGGGTTTAAAGATAGGATTCTGTTCAAAACTAACAGGGCTTACTATTAGGGTTAAGAGTTGTTGGTTAATAATAAGTTAATAGCACTTGCCTATTATTTGGGAGACTGGTTTTAAAAAGGAATACCATTTGCTCACTTGTTGTTAAAAGTACTTTGTAGTGATTTGACATCTAATTCAAAACATAGATTATACACTATTTTGCAAGAAATGCTTTGGCTGTTCATGCCATCAGTGCTCAATCAGTGTGTCTTTTCTAGGGAATCGTATCTTTGTTTTGTCTAAGTGTAGCCTCTACATGGAAATGCTGCAGTCTGATTAGACATTTAATTGTGCTATGTGTTAAACAGGCAAATACGGTCATTGGGATCATTGTGGGAAGTGCCTCACAAAGTCATCAGTTCAAGTCTTTGTGTCCCCTCATTTTAGGCAGTTGCTGGTTTTTCTGGAAAATCACTTAAGGGAGTTGTAAAAACAGATAATGAATATCTTATTTTTAAATGGAGAAAAAAGATTAATGCCAAAATACAATGTTTTGAAAATATTTCTTCAAAGAAATTACATTATTTGCTTGAGAACAATTGTTCAGACTGTTGAAATGAAGAGAGGGGAGGCCCTAATAGTTATCAGAGAGCTGTTCAGATGTAATCCTTGGTAATCAGTTGAACCAAAGGTGTTCTATTTTGTAGTAGGATTGTATTTGGAACTACTGCAATATTGCATTGTTATAGTTTTAATCTATACTCAGCAGAGTTCAGAAACCATCACTATGGGCCTCTTTTTTAGACTACTGCAATATTGCATTGTTATAGTTTTAATCTATACTCAGAGTTCAAAAACCATCACTATGGGCCTCTTTTTTAAAGTGAAACCTGCTTCTGATTACTCCATTGTTGTTGTGCTCAGGAAACTGAAAGGAGACTGAGCTATAAAGTTGCAAAGTGATGTATCTGTTATCTTCTTCTGCTGAAGAGCTCTTTCCATTTAGAAGATTCCTTATCTTTAACACCAGTCTGCCTTTTCTTTTCCTGAGGCTCTATGTGGGACTTTCAGCTTCACTTTGCAAGGTTTTGTTCCATTTTCTTTGTTTTCCTGGTAGTAAAACCCTAGTGAATTTAATCTCCCTTCTTTTTGTTTCACCCTCAGTCATGGTCTAAGGAAATTCTTCTCCTGCAGAGGAATTGCAATAGCTGTTGAATACTTTTGGAAACGTGGCCACAGGAATATTACTGTGTTTGTTCCACAGTGGAGAACAAGACGTGACCCTTCCATTACAGGTGAGGGACATTTCCTAATGTTTCCTTAATTAAACCAGACTGTAACTATTTCTTTGGGACTTCTGTGAAGAATGAATGGAGAAGGAATGTTTCATCAAATGTTGAGCAGGAGCAGTCTGGCTGCTCAGCATGAGTAATTGGCTTTCCATACACAGTGTGAGACCCTG
Source organism: Pyrgilauda ruficollis (assembly GCF_017590135.1). NCBI lineage: Eukaryota > Metazoa > Chordata > Aves > Passeriformes > Passeridae > Pyrgilauda > Pyrgilauda ruficollis. Next base: position 11,649,981 of record NW_024511432.1, read on the forward strand.
AAATGCTCTTTAGGCTAACAGGTGTGCCATCGGTGGAGGACTTTTGGGGTTGTTTTTTTTTTTTTGCTCTTTAATTTCTAGTTTTGAGCTCTTCCCCATTTTTATATGGGGAAGAAGCAATTCTTCAGCTATCAATGACATTTCTATAGCTTAATTGGTACAAAAATAGCCAATCTTCTCTCTGGTAATTTTGTCTCAGACTAATTGTCAAATCATGTTTTAACAGAGCAGAATTTCTTAACGCAGCTCGAGGATGTTGGAATATTGTCTTTAACCCCTGCAAGGATGGTTTTAGGAGCAAGAATTGCAGCTCATGATGACAGGTACAGAATATACGTAGTTTTAAAGTCTTCTTAAACGTCTGGCTAATGGTTATAAAAGCTCAATATTTCATGAGCAGTTCCGTTAGCTAGTTCTGCAACCTTTCTAGACAGAGATATGCATCCAACTTAAGACTGAGTTTTACATCTGTTACATTATTTCACTGTTGTAGGAAACGCTGCTATGTATTCAGAAAGTCATGGAGCACTACAAATTTTCATGGCCATTAAAAAAAAAAAAAAAAAAAAAAAAGGCTGTCTGAAGAAATTAATCCTCCAGTAATGTTTTCATGCTTTCCTGGTCATCACTCTGTCCCTGAATTGCCTTTTATTCTTGGGGCACAAATCAGCTGCTGATCAGATAGTATTTAGCTCCATTTTCTTCTTGATGCCATGTTGGCATACAGACATTTGCTGTGTGTTTGGAACAGTGTATTTGTAACAATGCATAAGCCAGTGAACTTCCAAGTTCATTTGACCACCAAAGATCAACTTTAAAATGTGGGGATCATCTGTCAGTGAACAAGACGCAGTAAGCTTTAGGAGTCTGTGGGAGTTTCCTAATACTTCATTAATGTTTTATATATACCCAGCCTTTCATAAGAAATGCTCTGGCAGTGCAGTTGAGATTACTGTGGAAATAAGTGTTGTAATAACTTATTTGCACTTTTGTTAAAAGCATGCACTTTCATTTAAAAGGATACCATCCATTATCTTGTGGCTAAAATTGTTTCAAATGACAAAAAATGTATTTTCAGAGACATTATAACAGAAAGCAAACATTTTTTTCTTAATAAATCAGTAGTTGTTTTGTCATAGTTTAACAGACGACTTCTTAAAAAGTGTTGACAGAGCAAACCACTAATATGCAGAACACTGACTTGCAGAACACAGACATTAATGCTAAGCAAAAAAGTGTATGGAAATGAGTTTGTGTTGGATTGTGTAATAACTGCACAAAGCATGCCATTTACCTGTCCAAATATTTAGATCATGGGGTTTGGGGGCTTTTGCTTCTATGGGTTTGTTTTTATGTTGTTTTTTTTTTAATGGGGAAGAAAACATCCCATAAAGACTGCTGCACTATATAAGTGCATGCTACCGAAAACATGGTTGTAAGTTTAAGGTGGGTAAAACCAGTAATTTCCTGGTAATCAAGGTGCTTGTTTTCATGCAAATAGATTACTTTGGGGTGATGAAATGTTTCATTTTCTAAGTCTTTGGATTGTTTTCAGCAAAACAAACTTAGTGATCTTTGAAATTAATTTTACAGATTTTTATTACACCTTGCTGCTAAAACTGGAGGTGTTATTGTGACTAATGATAACTTCAGAGAATTTGTGACAGAGTCACTTGCCTGGAGAGAAATTATTCAAAAAAGGTAATTATTGAATTTTTGTGAAGTCTTAAAAGGATGGCTGTCCTTGCAGTTGTAGGCATTCTACCGACATGTGGGATTTTGCTATCTTTAATTAATCTGTCATGCAATTCTGGTAGATCCAAATAAAATATTCTGTGACTCACTGTGGTGATTCATGGCCCTACAATTGTGTGTTGAGTAGTCTAATATCCGTGTTATTCATATATTCTGTCATGTATGTGTGTTAATTGCTCTCATAAGCAGGAGCTTGGTGTAACAGCATGTGTGTCACATCTGAAGGTCAGTGTTGAATTTGTTTGAGCAGTCCACTTTCACAGCCCCTCTTGTCTGAAAGCTCATTTTTTTCAGAGAGACATGATAGCTGATGAGGATGTAGTGTCACTTTTAATTATTCAGAATCAATCACTCTTTACTCAGGTGGGACAAATTGTCACAGCTAAACAAAATGAGCTCTTGTAGCGTGTCCATGTAGCCATTTCCCTGCAGTTGTTCTTTGGGTTTAGATGAGTTCACTTAGTTACCAGATATCCCTGCTTCATCTTGTGGAGTTTGTTTCTGGTTGTTTCTTCTTGTTTGTTGGGTTTGGGTGTTGGGGATTTTTTTTTCCAGTTTCAGTTAAATCAGTTATTTTACTGCTGAGGTGTGATCTTCTGTTAGTAAAATTTCCTACTAATCCCTCAGTGTCCCAGACATTTTCTGAGGGTACATGTGTTACAGTGGCTGGAGTCAGTATAGCTCTAATGAAATAAGGAACTAAAAACTTGCCCTGGATTCTCACAATATAGCTGTGAGACCATGGAATTGATGCTGGCTAATCATGTAGACGTTTACATAATTTCTTGAGTAAATTCTACCCAATTTAGGTTCTGTTCTTCCACAGAACTTTAGCAAGAATACTTGGTGTGGCATCTTGAGTCTGTGGTTTTTTAAAAGCTTATGTTAACATCTGGTATTAGTTTTACTTCTGGGGAAATTCCATTGTACCGAATCTTCTCCTTGCAGACAAATTTCAGTTGAACTGGGTTGTTGTTTTTTTGGGTGTTTTTTTATGCTGATTTCTACCTGTCCCAGAGTGATTGCAGAAAAAAAGTTTTGTGTCTTAACTGTAAGCATTTAATGCCATATTTGCTAGTTGTGTGGCTTTCTGCTAACACAGGCTTTTCAGCTACATGACTGAAGATCCTTGCAAGGAAAAGGAGTTAGAGCAACCAAGAAATCTCTGATCACCTAGAAAATTCCACAGTGATCTTGTTGCAAGTCTTCTGTAATAAAACGGTTGCTGTAAAAAAAGAAGAAAAAAAAAAAAGGGGGGGGGAAGCTCTGTTCTGCACTGTAGTAGGGAGAGTTCACAGCTCCCATGGAATTAGACGGATTAGACAGGAAATGCTGGTTGTGTCTTAGTTGGGTTTACTAATTAGTCTTCAGGGACTCCTGATGTGGTGTCTACTCTAAGGAAATTCGTCCTGTGCTACAAAGGTGAAGGACAACAAGGGTGAAATACCTTGTTATTTAAAAGAACTCTCTTGCAGGTTGCTCCAGTACACTTTTGCTGGTGACATATTTATGGTTCCTGATGATCCTTTGGGAAGAAATGGACCCAGATTAGATGACTTCCTTCGAAGTGAAGGCTGTTCTAGGTATAAACACTGTTTTCACTTTTGTTTGACACAGTTATTTCACATTTGAAATAAACTGTTCTCCTGCTTCACTCACACACTGTAAAGCACAGTAAAGTTAAGCAGGACCACTGTAGTATGTAGCAGTTTAGCAAAAAAAAAGAAAAAACAACACGTTTTTCCTGTTACTTCAGTTCGTTCAGAAACTTCTGGTGACATTTGCCTCTGAGATCTCTCTGAGAACTGAGATAAGTATGACAAAAGCTTCTTCTGAGATTTGGCTGTGGTGGCTTTCATGCACGGGTGTGTTAACAGCACCCAGAGGTGCCAGAGATGTGGGTATCTGTTGTTAATTACACTGATGTTATCTAAGACACCTTGGTTGGTCACTCCTTCATAGTGGGACAATAGGTGCTACAAACACCCTGCACTCAGGTTACAGGAGAGACACTTCACCTCATGGTTGAGGGTACCTTACTGTTGCCAAAACAATTTTGGAGGCATTGTTATTAAATATGTTTGTATTAGAGTAATATAATTGTAATAATTATTGTCATTATAAATATTAATGAACATAAATTGTTCATTTAAGATCAATGTACTTTTTAAATGTGCACATATTTAAAGTATGAATTTGCTTTGCATGAACTGCCAAGATTTGAGGGTTAGTTTGCTCTTTTGAACAAGAAAATAATATTCTGTTCTTTCACCAGTTTAGGAATTAGAAATGCTAACAATTCTGAGGAGTATTGAGAGGGCTTTTAAAAACAAGGGAGGTAACTTAAAAATTTTCAATAGAAAAGGGAAGCTATTCTTAAGGATTAATACAAAGAATAAGCAAGAATCTCATCTGTTGTAGGTATTTGAGGAAAGTAGAACATTTTTATACCATAGATTACAAGCTGATTTGAAAATAAGCGTGTTGACATTAAAAAAGCAAGTGCAGTGCTAGAACTCCAGAAGAAAATGCTGAATATTCAAGCTCTTGTACAAAACCTTTGAGATGTTATTTGGAACACTGTGTTTTACCTGCCTGTATTTGAGAGAAATAAAATGAAAACTGAGCGTTCTGAGGTAGGTGAGTGTGATGATCATAGAAATGGAGAGAGTCTTGTGAGAAGACCACAGAAGAGCTTGGTTTCTTATGTGTAAATTTGGAACTGGAACTAGGCTTTGGTGTTTGTTTTGGGGTTGGGCTGGGGCAGGGGGGGACCAGGAAGAACAGAGAAAAGCTGCCAGTGCCAAGAGTTAATTTTGTTCCTTCCCTGTGACTTCTCTACGTGATTTAAATGATGCAGAAAGCATAAATGGCACCATGAACAAGATCAGAAACTGGCAGAAGCTTCAGCAATTAGAAAACCTTTCCATACTGAGTAACTGGAGGTGTCATAACCCAAATGCTTTTAAAATAGAGCTCTGTAATTTAGGTACTGTTTCACTTGGTGGTAGGAAACTAGACTGTAACATGAGTTCCACTTCACATTTCTCTGGTATCTGCTGGCATGTGAAGTAGACTGACCTTCATATTTTGTAGTGCTAGCAGTGCACAGAGTAGCAAAACTTTTTCAAGTCTGAAATTAATTGCAATAATTAAAGAGTATTCAAATCCTGAGATTGCTAAAACATCTTCATTGCCCTGTTAAGGATACCATACAAGGGAAGCAAGGCTCTGATCTAAATATGAGCACAGCTCAGTCCAGAGCAGAAGTACATGAGGAATAGTCTTGTGAAGCAGTCTTGGAACTGATCTGTCAGCATTTTCACATGCTCCACGTCAGTGTACGTGTATTCAATGTATCTTTTTATCTATACCTTCCTAAAATTTGCTGTAATCTGCCAAGTAAAGGACTCGCAGCATATTGAGGCTATTCCTGGGTATTAATGTTAATTGTGCCAGATTCGTATATTGAGATCTCTTATGCCTCCTGTTTTGTTTCACTTTGAAAGAATGCTTGTCATTTGATTCCAGTCAATAACTGGCTGAGCAGCAGGGAAGTTTAAGTTATACACACTTGTATTTTCTCTCTCATATACAGAGAGAACTACAGCTAGCATGTCCTTTAGCTTAATTAATTAAAAATTTTTATTTTGTTCCACAGAGATTCCTGGTCAACACACAAGGCTTTACAGAGCAGTGGACAATATTCTTCTGAGACACCCTCTTTCCTCCCCAATGTGAGCAGTAGCTGTCGACAGCCTGGGGGCAGAGTGCTCTATGATCATTCACTGGAAGAAAACACAGAGCCTTGTCCAGCAATTCCACCACAGAGATCTCCCTCAGAAACAGCCCAGCTAAGAGAAGCCCTGATCAAAATTTTTCCTGACTATGATCAAAGACAGAAGATTGATCAAATACTATCTAATCATCCCTTCATGAGAGATCTTAATGCACTGTCTGCCATGGTGCTTGACTGAATGCTTACACAGCTTTTATATCACAACTGCTCTAACGATTATCAATGTGAAGAAAAATGTCGCTCTTTTATGTTACTTTGTGAATATTAAAAACCTAATTTTATTTGTATAAACAAAGATATTTTTGTGTATGTTCTGTTGCTAATAGATGCCTGGTTTTGGTAAATTAAAAACTGCTGCTACTACAGATTTTTAGTAATATTTTCTATGAAAAAAAACTCCAAGTCTTCTGCTTCTCTTGAATTGCTTGTTAAAGCAGTGGCAGTACTCCCTTTTGAGCAGTGTGTTAGTACTTTTTACAGAACCCTTTTCCTGGAAGGCAGAATTCCAGCCAGTTTGAGACCCGCCTGTGGGAGCAGCTGCCAGCAGGTGGCGGCTGTGGGCCCGTGAGGAGCCCCGGGAAGGGCGTGAAAATCCAAGAAAATCATTTGCTCTTTCAGGCTGGAAGTGCTGTGTGGGGTAGTTAGAAGAGAAAATGTAAATTCACAGCTCTCAGGGAGAAGGTGTTTTGAATGCTTTAAAAGATCTGAAATTACACTTGTTTTTAAATTGGAAATTATCTTGACTATCAGTATTCTTTCAGCATAGTTTTAATATCTTTAACAATTGCACTGATGCCATGTCTGTTCTAAGTGTGAATGGTGTGGTGTTAACAGAATATGACACTGTCAGTGTAGAAATGGCTTTTTTTGTGCAGAGCTGCAGCTGTAGTCAACTCCGCCCCTTTAGATCTGTTCTGGGATCTATCCCAAAAGTAAGGGGCAAAAAAGGAAGATAATTTATGAAAGCTGACCAATAGGACTGCTTTCTAGAGCAGAGCAAAGTTAAGATTGTCTGTATTTCTGTACACACTTAAGTCTGTTACTCCTTCCAAAAGGAGTTAACAAGGTGCCAAGGTGTTCACATGAGTAAAATCAAATTAGACTGTAAAGAAAAATGTGTGCTCCAGAGCCTACATTCAACTTCTGATGTACTGAGTCTTACCCTAAAGCATTAGTGGCTTTCTCTCCAGTTCCATAGGCTATGAAATCACTCTTTGTTTATATGCAAAAGAGCTGAAATATACTTGAGGAACTGGGGTTTTTGGAAGACTGTTTGAAAGACTTTTGAATGACTTTTTTTTGGATGGTCCTTTCATGTTTTGTGAAGTCAGAAACAGAAGGCAGTCTTGCTCTTCCCTGAACACAAGCAACCTGAAAGAGAATTGCAGCAAGAACAAAAATGTTTTAGGAACAGTAGTTACAGCTTCTCAAAAATACAGGTGATGATGAAGAGAGGCCTTTAATGTTTCTGCATCCAAACAGACAAATCTAAATTATTCTTTATTCTATGTAAGTGAGTGGGAGATTTGCTATTCAGGTGGGCAGAGTCCTTCTGACCAGCACGTGTTTGCCAAGAACTAGTTCTTACCTGTGAAGTATTATGTAATCTCCGAGTTCTAATCCCATAAAAACTTAGGCAGGTTCTTAAAGCCTGTTTCACTGACTATAGTTGGTATAATTTTAATAAATAGTAAGAGAATAAATCACCAGCTCCCTCACACTGCCTGGGGGGCCTGTGTACATGTGTGAACATGCTCCTTGAAGAACTTGTCTTCTTTTCATTAGGTATATCCCTGATTGCATATGTTCTTTTCACTTTATAGGTGCTAGTGTGGGGATAGAAATCTATTGTAATCTTTATTTCATAGAGAATTGCTTCATGGAGCTGGAAGGGACCCACAAGGATCATCCAGTCCAACTCCTGGCCCCCCACACTTCAACAATCCCACCCCCTGCCTGAGAGCCTTGTCCAAATACTTCTCGAGTTCTGTCAGTCTTGGGGCTGTGCCCACTTCCCTGGGGAGGCTGTTCAGTGCCCAACCACCCTCTGGGTGAAGAGCTTTTTCCTGATCTAACTTAAATCCCCCCACTCATCTTCAACCCTCAAGTCCTGTCACGAGAGCGAAGAGTTTAGTACTCTTTCTGTATTTCTTTCTCCAAAGTCTGTTTTTGAAGCATGCCTCATGCTATTCAACCTTGGTTGCTGCAAAAGCACATCTAGAAACAGTGTTTGGAGTGGAAAATACCAGGGACTTTCCCTTACGTGTGAGTTACCCAGCATTTCCCTCTCCCTCCCTTTAAAGGGGTAAAGTCCTGAGACTGATTCCTGGTATGAGGCCAAATGCAGGATTTCTGTGACAAATACAGCATTTTACTGTTAAAATGAGTGTTTTTTCTTACGTCTTAAGGGCATGTAATGTAAACAATTTCATCGCAGTTGTCAACAAGCAAAGTTCAGATGAATCCCAGTAGTCGGTGCTAGTGCTGCTGTTTTCCTTCCTGTTTCAGTGCCTTATTAGGGTAGCTCGTGTTTTGGAAGAGCATTTCTGAACCAGAGAGAGAGAGTGCCTGTGAAAGTTCCATGACAAACAGTGACTCACAGTGTCTTTCTAATACTGGCAGTGTTTCCTTCTGTTTTGCAAGCTTGCAGGCTGTGTTTGATATGAATGCCTTTCCTGCTAGAATTTTGTGTAGCTGCATTAAATGCTATTTTTACATCTGGGGCTGGTTTATGTTCTGGATAGCTCTGTTTTATTGGAAAGGAGTAGCTCTGCTATAATTCATGTATAAGACCTGTTATTTTCACAAATACAGTTTAGAATAATAATGACTTCACAGATTCTGAGACTTAATCTGCTGTCTGGTATTTGGAGGAGTCTGGTTATATAAGCAGGTGTTTCTCTGATGTGTTCAGTTTCTCTTTTTTTATCACAGAACGGAAACCCAAGTGCCTTACAACAGTGTAATTCACGGTGTTCAGACTGTTCCTAGCCTTCCTGACTGCCACTGTTTGTGCTCAATTTTGTACATAAATCTACCAATTTTGTATATGTTGGTATGTAACGGTGCATACAGTGGAAATACTGCGGTGCTCAAGTAGATCGTGTAGACAATGACTTCTAAAAAACAGATGGATTTTAGATTTGTACATTTTTTTACCTGTGTATTGTATGCATTCATGTTTAGAATGTGGTTCCATTGTACTGTTCAAACTCTGCTGAGCTGCATATGACAATCCCAAGTATTTGCTGTCTGCCTTGTGGCTCACTAAGTTCTGTCAGATTGCATTATATAATTTTAAATGGCTAATTCAAATGAAGCATTTTTTAAGAAGAAACTGGGTTTGAATGCACTGGGTCCCCTTTTCTGTCCCCACTTTAGTATTTTTAACTGTTTCAGGAATTATATTTTAAGTGTACGTAAGAGAAATAAAATATTACATATTTTTAATTAAACAGAAACAACAGTCCAAAGACACCAGAATTCTGAAATATGTCAATTGAGTTTTATTTTACTATCATTTTTCACTAACTATAGGAATAATTGTGATTCAAATCCAAAGCCAAGCATAATTTTTCTCCCTGGCTGTTGAATGACCGTGCGATATTCAAAGTATTGAGTCTTAGTACTGATAATTTTAAGATAAAGCTTTGCTGAGCAAAAATATTAAGAGTCTAGTCATCAAAAACAAAAGGCTGGTTTGCATGTGTTTTATCCAGCAACACAGGCCGTTCTCGGTGAGAAGGTGAACGCGAGGCGGGGCAGATTCCCGGGTGTCCGGCCCGGTGTCGCCGCGGGACGGGAGGTGGCGCCGCCGGCCCGGGAGAGCCGGGCCCGGCCTGAGGGCAGCGCCCGGATTGCGGCGTCCCGGTGCTTCGCCGAGTCCTCACGGGGTAGGCTCCGTTCGCCTCTCGGCTCAGGCACCGTGCTCTGGTTCGCTGACACTTTGTGTTTGATAGGCGCATGAAATTGGTGGTGATGTATTTACCTTTGATATGAGTCCCTTGAATGCAGAAGTGCGGCCAGAAGTCTGCGGTTTGAACAGTTCTGATTGCCAGGAGTTTAAGATATCGGTGCATAAGAAATTATATTCTCAAAAAAAAAAAAAAAAAGTTGGGATTCAGAAGTATTGCATTAAAAATCCGAGAGGGCATGGTGAGGGCAGAGCTGGCTGCCGAGCCCTTGGTGCGGGGCAGAGCAGGATCCAGAGCCGCCTTTCCGCTGGGCAGTGACCTGGAGCACACAGCTCCGAGCCAGCTGAAGGCACTGCCGCCGTGATTCCTCCTCCCTTCTGTGGGGAGCATCCCCAGCCTGAACCCAAACAGACCCAGCCCAACGAGCTGTTTTGCAGACAGGGAAATGGGGAATATCTAAAAGGCAGAGCGTGAATGTCTGGGATTATTTTCTGTGAGGAGAAGGAGGAGGTACACTGTGGTTTATAAATACTTTGTGTGGGAGATCTTCACAGCAGAGGGCCTTGAATTAAAAGAGGCACATCAGAGTCTTTTGCCAGATCTACTGGCAGAACACCAAGAATATGGATAAGGGCATTCTTGACATTCTGAAGTGAAGGGGCATTAAAATAGTAATATTTGGCATTCATGGGAATAAATTAATGTTTTCTGTCACAGTTATAGCTATCCACGGATTCTCTACATTAGGAAAACAGAACTGGCTATATTTTCACTTTTAACTAAGTTTTTATTCTCTTGGCTTGTGTGCCTGTCAGCTGCTCACACCGAATCTAAAGAGAAATTTCCTGGGCTGAATATAACTTATTGTGAAACATATACCATTAACACACAGCTTCCCAGTGTCCAAAACTGTTTCCCTTCCAGACTTGAGCCAGAAACAGACTTTTGAGTAAATGAATAAGATAGCACTAGAAATGAAACCATTTTAAAAAATGCTGGGGTGATCATGAAATTAATTCACAGAGTCTCTATCAACTCAGTGTGTGCACATGATTATTTTTTGTATAATACCCTATAATGCATTGATTTTGACTAAAAATTATTTAGGGCTCTGATTCATGAACAGTAGATGTTGTAGTGGCCTAAAATGATATTGGGGGTGGTTGCAGGAGATTGACTGCAGCTGCCCTTGCTGGATGCTGTGTGCTGGTTTCTCTGTTGTCACAGCTGGCACAGTGGTTTAAACTCTTGTTGGTCATGAGTCTGAGCCCTCTGTTCTCTGCTGTCAACAAAAATGCAGAGAAGATAAAGATATAGTAGCTAGATTGTTATCCTTTGTTTTACAGCATCCATCAAAGCCCTACTTTGTAAATGGAAATCAAATTAAGCTTTCCAATATTACAGCAGCTATGAGTCTTCCAAATGATGATGGATTGAAATAATTCATGCAAAAGCCCAGGATATCTCATCTATCCCATCTGGTGGATTTAGTCTCAGGGCCTTTCAGGGACATTATTCAAATGTTTCTGGTAGGAGGTGAATGTAATTGCTGCTTGAGGAGCTACTTGGGAAGGGAGGTTATGATTTCTTTTAATATAATATTTAATTATATACAAATAATAAAGCAGCTTAAATAAGTTTGTAATGTTTCTGTAAAACTATTATAACCCTTTCTTTCTTTCCTCACTGATGGGCTCTTGCTTGTCTTTTATTTGTCTCATAATGCACCAAAGGTGAGTGATGCATTGTGAAAAGGATTTAATGGGACTCTGCATTAAATTGAAGTATGTGATCAGTGTTTAGTCAGTGCTGCAGGGGCAGAGACAGAAATAGTCTGCTGCTTTTTTCCCCTAACTAAGGTATACGTGACACCTTCTTCTTAGGACTACTGTGGTTATGGATTAAATACTAGTGCTGCACTCATATATTCTCTTTCTCCTATAAAATAAGGGGTAGGGTAGGCGTACCTTGAAAAAGTTTCACTAGCATGATATCTCCTAATGCTGTAAACATATAGAAACACAGGCAAGAGGAGCTCAGCTAAATTAAAGAAGGCAGGCCAGTGGGCAAGGAGGAGCCTTGTTTGTTATCAAACTGAGGCTGTGTGCTGTTGTGGCACAATAAAGTCAATAGTCCTCCACTCTCCAAAGATAGTGGGGCTTTTTCTAAGTATGAAAAATTGAAGTTATGAACATTGGTTTCCAGTTTCTTGCTGGGAGACACAAGCACAAAATCTATCTATTAGAATCTTGTTTCAGGCTATCTCATGGTTAGTGAATGCAGGAAGGCTGATCAGGTATCAGTGTGCAGAAGGGTGAGGAATATGATCAGAAACATTCAGAGCCTCTGAAACACACTGGGTGGGTGTAGGGAGCAAATTCTACACCACAAGTAAAAATCTGACAGTCTATTTGAAAACTGTGTCTATCCTTCAGAAAAGATTCTGTGAGTTGTAACAACTTATTAAAGCACCACAGGCAGTGTTACTGTCTCACAGACTGCAGTGTGGAATGGGCTGGGTATTGAGTCATATCCTACTGTAAAGTACAAGTTCAACAGGCATAAAATTTTACACTTTCTAACTTTTGATCTGAATTAAGAGCCTTTCTGAGTGTTCTGTATTCTACTAAGTGATTTGACACTCTAGGCTACTGAACAGGTACACATGTTATGTGTATCTTGGAAGAAATAAGGTGTATGTATATTTACATGTGAGTGTGTATAGGGCACACCACACACTGTGGTGGCTGCAACCTTCTCTGTGTTCCCTTTCAACCAGGTTGCTCCCTGAAGCTCTCAGCAAACACCACATTGAAGACACCTGTGATAGCCCACTCCCCCTGGACTCCCAAAGCAAGGCTCTGCAGACAAGGTAATTTAGCTCCCAGGTGAACCGAATAGGGACTGGAATGAGGGTAACTGATATTATGGAAACACCTGACAGAGCCATCTGATTTAAGGTTCTTCTATGCCACATGATCTGCAAATCCACAGCAAAAGAGAGTAGTATTTTGGGGTTTTTTCTTATTTTAACAGGGCAGGCTTAGTTCAAGAAAGTACTCAGAGCTCATGGCACTTAGGGGCCTAAGGATACAGAAAGGAACTCTGTGGCATTTTCAGAAATGCATAGGTACATAAATACTTCTGAAGGACCACAGTGCTTCAGGTGAAGTGTGACTTCAGCACTTAAGCACTTACATTTTTGAAAAGCTCATATTTTGTCTTCATAGAATATCACTAAAATGTGATATCCCCAGAATGGAAATCAGATGTAGATTTGCAGTGGGAGGTAAATGTATTTTAGATCCCATGCCATTAGCACCATCTGGAGCAGTGTGTCATATGCCACAGGAAATGCACAACTGCAGCCACGTGGCTGTGCAGCATTTCCATGTAAACTGCCCCAAAAGTGGCTACAGTTTGTTGCAAGATCCATGGAACTCTGAGAGGGAGGAAAACACCAGTAAACTGTGGACTTGCTAAGCTGGGTGCAGCTTCAGTTCTGATCATTGCTTCCATGAAGCTGGAAAGGGTCTCAGGAGAGAAGCTCAAAGCTAGAGGTATGAACATGCAGCAGCTGCATGGGAATGAGCAGCTGGAATTTTGGAGTGTGTGGGAAAGGCTGCACTGGTTTCATTACAATTGTTGGTGCAGGCAGAGATTGTGTTTAGAGGGTCCATTCTGTGTTTGGTGCATAAACAAATGAACACCTAAGAAAGTTGTGGGTCATGAGATACTGAGCATCAGGACCAGTAGCTGTCACTTGCTGGCATTAAAGGCAGTGAGTTCAGGATCTTGGTGCAGAGACCAACCTTGAAATGCTTTCATAGGAACTTCAATGTGCATCAAAGTGTCTGGTTTTGTGCAAAATCTGGCACAGGATGTTACTTTTCCAAAGCAGAAAGTGCATTTTTTATCTGAAGTATTCCAGAGCCATTCTGAATGTCTTTGGCACATTAAATGTTTTGATGCTTTGATCTCACATTAATGTGAAGTCAGAATCCTCTTGGCCTGCAAGAGAGCTTGTCAAGAAGCTCCATCTCCCTCTCCCTGATGAGTTTTTTGGGGTTTTTTTGCTGGTGGTTTCCAGGCTCATAGTTAATCCTTCACCATAATTTGTGCAGCTGCTGTTCAATACAAAAGTTAGCATAAATGTTTACATTGTTTACTTGAAGCATTGCTACACAAGCAAGTTTTTTGAAGTATTTTTTGAGTTTCTGGTTTTGTTTTGTTTGGGTTTTTTTTTAATATGTCATAGAATGGTTAGGGTTGGAAGGGCCACAAAGATCATCCACTTCCAGCCCCCTGCCATGGATGGGAATCCCTTCCATTAGAATAAGCTGTTGTGGGTTTAAAATACAAAACCAGCAAGCAACAGAAAGCTTGCATAAAAGTGAGGGAATGTTGGAATACAGCTTGAGAGCTGGACTGAGAGCACTGCTCAGCTCATGGCAGGAGTGGATGTGTTAGCCACAGTAGCCATAAGCCTTGACAAAGGGAAGCAGAGCCCCGGAGGAGGAATGCAGAAGTTAACGGTGTGCTTGGCATGCAGAAACCATGCAGGACCCTACATGCCTGCACGGGTCTGTGGGAGACTTTGATTAAGCAATGTGACTTAGTTACATAAATGTTATGGTTGTGCTATTTTTAGCTACAGCAGAAAAGGTATATAAACTTAGCTGTGTGTATCAATAAATGGCTTCATGCATGCAAAATCGTGGAGACCCTGTCTCCTCCATGGCCAGCAGGGGAGCAGCCATGGTGACTGGCAGTGCTGTTAATCTGCCTGGCCTGGCAGTGGGAGGTAAGCTTCTTACAAGTGTTCGTCTCTCTAGGAATTCCCCTCTGCTTAATCAGTGATAAAGAGATGATGGTCCATTTAACCATAAAGGCTTCTCTACCAGCTGCCTCTGTATTTATTAGCACAGATTCTATAACACGAGAATAATTTACAGTACAATGCCATATCTGATTACACAAGTGTTTTGTGATATTTTCTGTTTCTTGTGAATTGTTTAATATAAGGCAGCCATGCAGAAGTGCTTGGATGTGTGAAGTTAGTGAGGCATTTAATTAAGTTGCAAGAGCCAATGCACTCACAAATGGAATATTGAACATACTACTTATTTCATTCATAGAACAAAATTGCTTATGGATCTGAAGATGAAAAGACTTGCAGGCAGGCACGTTTCTCTGAATTCTAGAGGTATCATAACTGGTCTACAGTTTGGGTTTAATTTGTAAATGTTCTAAAGTGGGGGTTTGTGTTTTAACTAGTTTAATAAAGCAAATCCTTCTAGCAAATCCACTCTTGACTTTGCTTCACCTGGACCAAAAAAAAATGTAAATCTCTTCCTTTCTCTTTGCAATGAAAGTATGCTATACTTAAAAAAAAAATGTTTTGTGTGAGCTTACTTTTTGGGTGGACACATCTTATTTTTTGGTGGAAGGTGTATTTTGGAGGGGGTAGGTGTGGAGTTTTTGTGGGGGGAGGTGTTTTTTGTTATCATAGTGGGGGTTTTCTTTGAGAGAGACAGGACCCTTAGTTATTCCTGTTGCCTACAAAAGTGCCATGTGTGGGGTTTGAGTTCACACAAACTGGGTTAATCTGGGACTGCCATAAAGGGCATATGGTCTTGCAGGGAGCATATGGTCTGGAAGAAGTCATTCATTGTAGTGCCCCAGAACCTTCCCAGCTGGTTTGTCCATGGGGTAAACTGAAATGTTCATAGGGGAAAACTGCACATTACCTGGGGAGGCAGTAGCAGATTTCATTATTTGAGCCAGGATGCACAGTTCCCATTGTAATCTATTTACTGGAACTGTTTTCCCTCAAAAATAGTTCAGGAATTAAAGAAAAATCTTGGCACAGAGACCATCTTTGGAAATATTCCATGTAACAGTGAAATTGCTATTTAGGAAGCTTATAGCCTCATGAATTTCATTAACAATGTCTATTAAATACTCTAAAATTATACTTGAATATCATAGACCATCTTTCCAGCTCCACAGATGTTATTCAGCTGACCTTAACAGGATTACATGCTTGTTTGGTTTTTTAAAGTTTAGAGAAAATTGTCTCCATGGCTGAACTTTTTCCACTAAATATATATTGAAGAGGCTGATGGTGTTTGCTGTGATTCTGTACATTAGTTCTGTTTGGCCCATTGTTTGCCTACTCAGTGGCAAACATAAGGTTTTGAATAAGAAAACAGAATAGAATTTCATTTGTAGAATCAAGGCAGCAATCTAAAGATCCATGGTTTTTCAGTGCTTGTAAAGTTCTGAGCATAAACACAAATTACTTGGATACTTTTTGTCCCCATCTACAGTAACTTACATCTCTTAACTTCAAATGCTTATGCAGAGTCCTTGAATAGTGATGTATCTATGTAAACAAAATGTAGTGTGGCCTTAGAGATCCTTCTGTATTGGTAGATTTTATAGCTGTGTATATGCAAACTTTAAAATCCCCGTTTGTGGGGATTCAAGATTCCCCATAAATGCAGTAACTGTGAAAATCTACTGTTATTGATGCAAAAATAAGGCTCTTGAGGCCTAAGATAATTTTCCACAAAACTCTTTTGATAAGAAGTGTAGAAGAAAAGTAGAAGAAAAGGGATTTCTCATATGTAGATATGAGAATTTTGATATGAAAATTCTTGTTTCCATTAATATGAATATTAGTGGGGGGCTTTTTAATTTTCTTTGGCTTTATCAGTACTCATGTTCCTTACATGCTCTGCAGTGAATGCTTTTTTGAATTCTAAGCATGTTTAATAAAAGATCTTAAATTTCTTTTATTGTCCTGCTGTTACATTTGGTTAACAACTAGTGCAAGATAGGGCCCAAATTTGCTTACTAAGGCAATATAATCCCAGATCAATTTGAGTCAGAAAGGACCTCAGGACATTACCTATTCCAGGCTCTTACTGAAAGCAGGGTCAGCTACAAGATCAGCTTGCTCAGAGCCTTACTCTGCTGGGTCTTTAAAGCCTCCAAGAACTGAGACAAGGCCCCTTGTTCCACTGCCTAGCTGTGCTCATGACCCAAAGGTGTCTGTCCTCAAATCAATCTGCCTCTCTCTTGATTCAATTTGTCTTTTATCTCCCATCCTTGCATCACATGTTGCTGTGAGGAGCCTGCTCCTGTCCCCCTGATCAGCTCCCTGTAGGTGCTGGGGGACAGCTGCCCAGTCTCCCCAAAGGCCTTGCTGCTCCCAGCTGTGTCAGGGCTCTTGGCTCTGGCTCTAACAAGTGCCAGGTCCAGGGAGGACAATCCTTTCCCTGGATCTGCAGGCCAGTCCTGCCAGCACATCTCAGGGTGCTGCAGGATGATCCCTTCCCTGGATCTGCACAGCTCAGGGTCCTGGAGAACAATCCCTTCCCTGGATCTGCACAGCTCGGGGTGCTGGAGGATGATTCCTTCCCTGGATCTGCACGGCTCGGGGTGCTGGGACCATCCCAGTGCTGGAGCACACTGTGGGTTTATGCTGGGCTTGTTGGGAACCAGGATCCGGCTCCTTCCCAGCACAGCTGCTCACAGCCAGACACTCCTCACTTTGTGTTCTTCCACAGGGTTCTTCCATCCCAAATGTAGGACCCTGCTCTTGCCCTTGTTGAATTAGGACTCTGCTCTTGTTGTTGTTGAATTTCAGAAACTTAGTGCTGACTCAAGCCACCAGCCTGTCTTAAGTCCCTCTGGATGCATTCAAGTCTCTTAACTGGTTTCACCCAGTTTAGACACACCAACCAAGCTGCAAATTTGCCGGGGGGGGGTCAAGCTGATTTTTTTTTAAGCTAAGCTTATAATTTGAAAATACTGAAGAGCTTTCGTTCATGTTATGATTTTGGGCTATGGAAGTGCATGTTTGGATATGATTTCTGAAACTCCTTAAGGAAGTTAAAGTTAGTGCAGCAAAACTTGGGTTGAGAAGTGTGATGTGTTTCCATGCAGGAACAATTAAACCACAGCAGGTTTTGGTAGGATCATCTTTGTATGTTGTTTTTTTTGTGTGTACATTAGCTGGTACACAGAGTTGCAGACATGAAACATCTCTCATATATTTTGTGGGAAGGAAATAATCTTCCTCTGCAGCATTTCAATTTCATGTGGCATTTTCAGAACAGCCAGGACGTGTAAACGGGGAGATCACACACATAGAAAACCTGCATGTGAGTGTAAGAGCCTCAACATTCCAGTCTTTTGGCAACAGAAAATCCTGCCAAGGAAAACTAGCTAGATACCTAAGCAGAACAAGTCAACAGGAAATAGCCCATGAAAAGGTTTCCAGCAGAAAGCCATTGGGGTTTCTTAACAGAGTGAGTATAAATTTCACAGATTATACACTTGTTTAGTCATCAAGGTAAATCTGGGGAAGACAAGATCTCTAACACAATTAGCAAATGGTATGGAATTGATCAATGTTCCGTGTATTACCATTTTGCTTTTAACTCCGACTTCTTTAGATGTTCTTTGCCTGTTGAAGTGCACTACATTTGTTAATTAACTCCATCTGCTGAAAGTCTGGTCTGGCAGTTTAATAATATAATGAGTTGCTTTATTAAAAAATTGTGCTTGAATGTGCTACTGTTGGTCAAAACAAAGAGAACTTAAGGTGAATATATCTTGGAAATATCCTTATTGTGCAGGTGATGCCAACAAATCTTAACCTATTCTATCTATAGTTCTCCACATTTGAGATTTATAAGAAATGGTATGCCATGCATTCATTATGCAAAACATTAAATTTAACAGAAAAATCTTGATCACATCAGCCCTTCTATGTAGATCATGTTAAGAAATTTAAATAATCCCACTGAAAGAATGAATGGGCTTGAATTTTGCAGCTTTGAAACGTAATTGTTAATATTGAATCCCAAGCAAATTTCTACTTATTTTTAACTCTGGCTTCTTCATTACATGTACTTAATTATAAATCAGAAGTACATTTTTAAATACTTAATGTTTACTATTCAAGGAATTCCTGTGCCTGCTCCTGCAGAAGCCACAAGCATTCTACCATGTTCATAATTAGTCTCATGCTGTTGTGTTGTTAATAAATTGAATTATATTGCACTTTGATAGAGTTTATAGCCAAGCAGTAGATTGTATAGCCTGGCATGTGGATGACAGGCAATTGCAGTTCACATAATAATCTGGATGGCTGTCCTAGGGTTCAGCTTTTTGCATCCTGGGAGATTAAATGCTGCAGGAAGAGAATTAGGAGAGAGGATGCCACGATGACCCATCTAATGATGAGTAAGTGGCTAGGTGAGGGATCCTTCTGCCACCCATGCTGATAAAAATGTTTATCTGGTAATGGTTAAATGGTTTATCACTGGTAGGAAATACTGACTTTTTCTTGCACCATTTCTGGTTTTCAGCAGAACTGAAAAGCACTTTTTCTAATCTGTAAATACCTACGCTTAGAAATTGTCACCTATCAAAATTTTCTTTGACAAAACTGAGGTTTCCTGCTGTGTCACTGTTGAGCCATAAGCTTTCCAAAATATTTTTATAGTTGAGGAGAAGCTGTCTTTCCAAACATTTGCAGATGTTGAGTGTTGTTTCTACTTGATATTCTTGTGTAGAAATATGCAAAAATCCATTGTAAAGACTTGCTGAAGTAATGCAATTATTAATGTGGGTATTGCAGACCCTTTGTATTACAAGGCTGCACAAAGAGCTGAGCTGTGCTAGTTGCAATGACCCTCAGGTCTTCCTGTCACTAGCTGCTTTTCAGGATGGCTTCTGTCTCAACCATACATTTTTGTGTCCTTCCTTCCTACATGTCTTGTAATGCAGTCAGTGTTATAAATATTCAATATGACCACCAAACCATATATTTAACACCATTATTGGAACTTGCTATCCTATGAAAAGTAAAAGATTTTGCACAACTCTTTAGATTACCTATATGAGTATAAACATCAGGTGTTGGGAGTTATGTTTAAAATCTATTGTCAGCCTGCTTTTAGTCCTTTTATTTGTATTTAATAGTATTGTCCCTATTCCAAACAGAACATGTTATATACATATATCTCACATATATATATATGTCATATATAGTTGTATATATAATAAATGAAATGCTCTTCTGCACACAGGGTAAAATACAGTTGCCTTAACCACTGGTATTGTCCCCTATGAATTACACAAAGTTATTTGTCGTGGTCTAATATTTGTAACTGAATGGAAATCTGACACTGTCAGGGTGTGAAGGCTAGCAGCACTTGCAACAAAATAAGTAGTAGTTGGTGACAAGCACACAATGTTCTCTCACAAATCTATCTGCTACCTGCTCTTAGGAGTTTATAACTATGATTAATCTACCTAATTCAAATTGCTCCTTAATCACTGCCAGAGTTCATTAAAAACATACTTAAGCTTAAAAAAAAAACCCTGCATCTGCAATAATTTATTAATCTCTATTTAATAATAAATAACTAAACCTTGGGGAGTTGACCTGGACTGTAACCATTAAGAAAATCCTGTCTGTAAGTAGATGCAGCTGTAACTTCTTTTGTTCCACTGAAAGTGCCTGGATGGAAAATAAACTCAGCCAATGTAGTTGAGCTTGAGGAGATAATTAGGTTGAAAGTCATGTTGCAGATTAAAAATAAGATCCACAGGTTCCTTGTGTCTGATGTAGCCTGACTCTATCTGCCCTAATGCCTTCTTGTTTCCTGGGAATACAATCCTTTTTATCAAAAACATGAGTAATTATATGTTACACTAGGACAATCTCTACTGACTTCTTTAAAGTCATGCAGAGAATACATCTGGGTATCCTTTGCTTCAGAAGATATGTGTCTCTTCTTAAAAGTATAATCCACAGCATTAGCTACCACAATGGATTGTAAATATACAATTTATCCAGACCACTCTAGCTCATTGAAAATTCTGGCTATAAATATATTTCTGGTAAGTGAATATTCAGATATATACCTAATGGAATTTTCAGAAGTGCCTAACTGGCTCCTTCCCATTGATGTCAAAGGAAAACAAGTGCTTTTGGAGCACTACCCTTCTGCCAGAAGTTTTTATTATTAATTGAAAACAGCTCAGGTTATATATCATGAGCACATTTCAGTTTGGCTTCCCGAAGTGTCTCCATAATGTCCAGGCAATATTTATTTGGCTTGACAGAGTTAAAAGGGATTGCACAACCTGGGTAATTTACTGTTTTAACGGATGCTTAGCAAAGGGTGTGTTGTTTGGCACAGGTTCAAACAGGCACTAATTAGAAAACAATGTGAGGGCCAAGGTGATGGCTGAAAAGGCCTTACTTTGCTAAACTCCATCATGCATTACTTAATTTTGTCAGTGTTTAAAGAGACTTTTGGAACACTATGGGAACATGTATAGTCAAAATGGTCTTTCAGGGGGAATTTTACCATCTCAAAACAAAGCAGCTGGATTTTAAGCAACTGGGAAGAAATGAGAGTAGTCAACTTAATAAAATCGCAAAATAAAGGGAATTCTCTGTGCACCCAAGGTAAGATCATGATAATTATTATTAATTTAATAGGAAAATTAATTGTGAAGAGGAAAAAGTTACTTTCCCAGAGCTGGTTTGCATTATAGGTAGTCAGAAATGACAGCTCCTACAGTTGGCTTGTGCCTTGTCTATAACATGTAATATTGCTTCTTCTAATTCATCATTAATCTCATCATTTTCATCTTTGTATTTGGTTATCTAGTTGTTTATAATAAAAACCACATTGAGCTATGACCAGGATAATTGAAGGAAACTGAAAGATATCTATGATGGGTTGCTCAATCATTTTTTGTTGTGCAATCTGATTGAAGGGAGAAAGGGGGATTTGTGCTGATTGTAAACTTCATCAGCTTTAATGTTATACAGCTAAGGAATCCTAGAAACCAAAAACATAAAGGCCTTTTTAATTTTTTTTTTTTAGTTTTTCCTATTAGTGCATGAGTCTTTGATTGCTGGGTTCTATTTTACAAACTGCAATGTTGCTTTGCTTTTTACAGTCACTTACAGAGACTTAGAAGTACTTGGGTAGGGTCTTTAGGATGGTGGCTGCTTTTGTCATGTCATACGTGACACATAATTGCGTGAGAATGCTGAGAAAATTTTTCTTTTGGATTTCTGCTGTCTTCAGATATGGGTATGATTTTTTGCTTTGGGCTTTTTATAAAGGAATTGTACCTCAGGTCTTTTTTGAGTTGTTTCAGCTCTGCTGAATGATTTGAAGGAAAATTATTGACAAAACTGTATTTCTTAAGAATAGCCTCAGCCTGAGATCTGAGTGAAACCTCCAATCATTTCCAAGCTGAATGATACTGAAAGGACAAACAAAAAGAAGTAAGGAAGAGGGGGAAGTGCTCAGAAACTACAATATTCATGTGTGTCCTTTGCATGGTTTTGGCTATGGAAAATGTAATCCCCTAACCAGACTTGCCCAATGGGCTCTCAAGACTTAGACTTTGGATCTTTCCTTTTCCTTTTGCCTTTTACTGTAAGGAAAAGCACCAGTGCAGCATCCTGCATGTTAAATCAGTGCACAGACCAGTAAAGATGAGAACAATACATGTGCAGAAGGTTCTGGGAGTGCAGCACTGACCAATGAGGAAGAAAAATATTAATACTCAAGACAAAGCAGGTTTACATGGGAAATGGAAGTTGTGCTGGTTTTTCAGTTCTATTTCTCTGTGCAAACCTGGCAAAAGTTTGGCATGCTCTGTAAGAGGACTGAGCTAGAATCTAGAGAGAATCCAATAGTACAGCAGAAACATGGTAAATAAATGTGTGTCTCGAACTCTAGGGGAGAACAACAATTTTTCATGTCTGTATAGATTGGCCCTAATTTTTTTTTTTTTTTTTAGTGGCTTCTGTTAAGAGTGAGATCAGTAGGTTTTATCCCACATCTGAGGAATTTAAATATTGGTTGAAATATTTGGTTTTCTTCAGTGCATTCCATTGCAGAGCATCTTGTTTTGCTTTTGCCTCTCCCACTTCCTTTCAGAATTGTACCAGCAGCCTACAGGCTTGTTCAGCATTTCAAAGGGGCAATATGATTCCCAGACCAGAATGGTGTCAACAGGAGACAGTCTGCCCAGTGTCAGGTTTTTTGTAAGTTGTTTCTTTGTTTATGCTATGCAATGAGAAGGGGGAAAAAAAATCAAATAGTGCACAATTGGCTCCAGTAAATGCCAAGAGACAGTAAATGCCTTGTTTATTGCCTGGGGAAGGCTGGTAACTCGCTGACTTTCCATCGAGGCTCCTCCGTAAAGATCTCCCTTGGAGCTGGTTATGCAATTGATGGGGCAGGGTTTTGGCTTCTGGAGCAGCAGGCTTGCATAACATGGTTTATAATCCAGCACTCCCTTCCCAGCCTGAAAGGCCTTTTTCATAAGACATTTTCTACAACAAAAAACTTCTTCCACATTTCTACACAATTACTGAAATAATGGTACCCTGACTCTTAAAAAAAAAAACAAAAAACATTCTACAAGAGATTTTTTTTTACTTGATCTCTTTGTATATAGGCACTTTTTAAAAAGCAATGAATAATTTATAAGTTCTTTTTTTTCATACCATGAGGGCTACTTTGTATTTTATTAGCAGAATTCTTGTTGACACAACACTGAAGAAATTGAATTATGCCAACTAAGCACTTCTTGGAGGCCTTAACACAAATAGGCTGCTTTCTGAGAGCTTGATGTTGCTTACATGATCTATATTTGAAATCATAGGTGACCAAACCTGCAACTAGAAGATTTTGTCTCTGTAGCTGGGAGAGGGAGGCCTGCATAGCATGACATTAATGCCACAGAGATGCTGTCTGTGGAGATGGCTGCAGTGGTTACTTGAGGACAATGGGAATTGGGATGTCTTGTTCTTTATTGCAGCCTAGGGGCACACATTCTTCTTCCTCTAACAAGAAACTTCCATCTATTATTCTTCTCCTTCCTTCATAACATACACTGCCCATCTCCAGATGCTTGATTGCTGTGTGCATGTCTCTGTCCTCACAGGAATGTATGGATCTCCCTGTCAGCCTGGTGAGAATTCCAGGGCAGCTGATGGGGTGGTTGTGTGTTGCAGCCTAGGTCCTCCCTGCTTCATGACCTATCTGGGCAACTTTGTCTGTCAGTATGAGGACCCATGCAGCATAAAATGACCTAAATATTTAGATTACTACTTTGTCTTGCAGGTTGTAGGGCAAAAAGCAGAAATGTAGGAAAAAATGTGTAAATGAAGTCTTTGGGGATTGGAAGTGGGAAACCTAATATTCTTTCCCTCCTGACACTGCACTGCCCCACTGAATCCTCACGCCCAGCAAGAGAAATGTCCTCAGCTTGTTACAAACGTGGAGGTTCTCAGGGTACTCATCAGTTATGAACTGGTGACTTGGGAAGAGCTGAAGTTACATATGCATCTCACATCATTGTCAGCTGTAATTGCAGATGACTGGTCTTTCTGAAAATAAATTTGGGGATGAAGATGTGGTACTGCTATTTCAGACAACAGCAATAAGAATGACTTATGTGACATGACATAAAATCTGTTATTAAGATGTCTGTAGCAGTCATTGCTTGCTTTCCTTCCAAGAAAGCTGATATGAAAGATGAAACTAAGAAATGTGTTTATTTAAATATTACTAGTTTAAGATTTTAGATTAAATTACTGAGAATTCTAAAGCTGGTTGCTGAAGTCCTTATTCACCAGAGGAGTATAGACAGCAGAGCAGAACTGGAGGCTTTATAACTGTTGCACAAATATGAGTTACCACACATTTATGCATTTTTAACCCACTGTCCTCAGGAACTGGACTCTGCCAGCAATATTAGCAGGAAAAGGTTTTTACTGGAAAGCATTCTGCAGGAAAATTGTTTCTCAACTCTCCATTGTTCCTCTGCTGCCACTACCATTGTCACCATTATTCTGCTGCTTCATCGCACAAATGAATTTCCTTTCCCAATATCTGGATTGTCCCCAGTGAGATGGTAATCAGAGGGGCTGCTGTTTTCGTCTAGCGGATTCTCTGACACCCAGGGAGATGATTATTGGATCAATCACAGTACCAGGATATTTTCATTTATGTCTCTTGGATTCACTAAGCATCGTCAGTTTGGATGTGAATGGCAGGAAAACTATCCTTCAGTGTCCACTTCTTTCAACTCCCTAAGGGGCTGACAAAAATAACACTAAACCTCCAGCAGGAATTGTTCAGATTCATATTTTGAAAAGTCAGTTTAGCTGTAGCGAAAAAAAACCTTCTAAAATGTGGCATGGGCAAATTGAAGTAAATTCTGAGATTATTTTGGATTTTATTCTTGAAATGCATTTGCAATATCAGCTGTATATAAATCAGGAAGTATGTTTAGAGGTTATTCATGACAGTTAAATCTTTTATGAGGAACTGCACATTTATAATTTGGGGCTACCTAAAAGGCAAAATATGAGTCCCTGCACACAACCTGGCTGCTGTCCACTAAGCAGCCCTAGAGTTTCATCTGTGAGAAACTGGAACCAATCAAACATTCTGTTTATGCAATCTATGTTATTTAATGAGCTACTAACTCTGGAGTTATTTGATCTTTGACAGTTTAGGGGTGCGGATAGGAGGTAAAGTTGCATTCTCACTGGAAAAATCCACGTTAATTTCAGAGTTTCTAACTGAGAGAAATGTGGGGTCTAGACTGTTGTATAGCAACACATTTACTAAATTGTGTATGATTGCTAGTCCAGCTCTTACAGTAAAAACACGTAAAGTTATATGAATTCAATTTTAAATTCAGCCTTTCATGTTCTGAAAGAGTCTGGAAAATTTAATCATGAAACCAAAACCTATATCTGAAACTGTGAAGTATCAAATAAGTTTCTATAGACAAGACTCACTGAACAAGAGAACTTTCAGTTTTACTCCTTTAAAAGCCTTCAGCTCTGTTTGTCTGGCTCTTTAGGCACAAAATGAAAAAAATTCCACTCATCTCTCCTTGAAACTGTTCCATTGAGCTCAGGAGCAAGGCCAGAGGGGAAGAGAATGTGTGCAGCTCTAGAATTACAGTTGTGAATTAGTCTTACAGTTGTGAATTAAACTAGAAACATGTTATTGATATTACAATATTTATATGCTATACTAGCATTTTTTATGGACAGCAATATTAATGACTGCGAAACAGGATTTTTTTTCCTTAGCTATGGGGTAAAACCCTTTCTGTATACTCAGTAAATATATCTGTGAGACTAATATTAATCTAGAACAGCTACAGCCATACAATGAGCTCACATCATGTCCCTGAGTGCTCAGCTGCCCAGCTGTCAGCGTGCCCTGTCTGTAGATTTGTGTTAGTGCAGCCCCCCGAGCACACACACCTCCTCCTTTGCTACCTAAGATGTATTACTGCTGTATAAATCAGTCAAAAGCATAAACTATGTTTATTAAAAAATCACTTTACGTTCGTCATGGTATGTAGTGGATGCTTTGAATGAAGGTTATATGAAACAAACAAAATTTGTCTTATCAGGTTATCTAGTTATGTAGCAATCTGGGATAATTCATTGCAAGCAGAAAAACAACATAATGGGGAAAGTTTTCTGTTTATTGGAAAAAAATCAAATTAGCAGCTTCAGAAATAGCCCTGAGTCAGACAGCTAGCTCTATTATTATGTTACTTAGAAGCTAATGTATTATGAACAAGTGCCAAATATTTCTGTGTAATGCAGAAGAGATTAAATGGAAGCTTCTATTTTTGAGATCTGCTTTGTAGCATACATGTAATCAACAGAAAGTCCTAGATAACAAGTAGTACACAGATAGCCCTGCTAATTATGAATAATTATGTAAATGGTTATAATCTCAGAATAGTACTTATCTGAGAGATTAATACATACCAATCGACAGAAAAGTTTTGAAAATTAGTTTACCAAAAGTCAGTTATAAGTTTATTTTTAAATGGTGATGTGGGAGCATAACTCAGCTATGTAGTTTTGTTTAAAGTCACATTCCTAGCCCGAGGAAGGAGAAAACTCCTTGAGAGGGCTGGACTGCACAAGTACATCAGGTTTTGAATCTGCTCAGCTAACTTGCACAGTACTTGGTTGTCAGAGATGACAAAAGTTGTGAGTTTCTGAACACACTTCTGTGCAACTCTTGGCCAGCTCAGTCTGGTTTTATACTTTCTGTATTATTTCTTTGCTGGAAAGGTCACTGTGAAGGGTTGCAGAGTTGGATATGGTAAGAGTAGTTTCTCCATTTAATACATTGCAGAGGCAACTCCAAAACGATTGTTCATGCAAATATTCTCATTTCTGAGACAAATGCCAAAAGTGATTTCAAAGATCTCTCTGTTCTAGGAAAATTCAGATGTAGTTGACGCTGTGCACAGCAGTCAGTACAGGGGCTCAAACTGATCTGCTTTATTTTGAAACAGGATTTAGGATGCAGTTCTTACTGTTTAGAAATGTTTAGGACTCAACACAAGTGTTTAGAGAGAGTTGCACAGGAATGGACTTATTTTAAAAATTCTTATCCAGAGCAAGAAGTAGATGGCCTAGTTTTGAGTGAGAAAAAGCTGCAGCAAGTGTTGACTCACTCAAAACTGACCTCCTGTCTTTCTAATTCTGCGCTTATGGAGCCAGGGCAGAGAAAACATCAGGGAATTTAGACTTTTAGCATGGATTTACAGGCTCTGAATATATTTGTGTTCTCTGAATAATTAGCCATTGCTTAGCTTTGGGTGTGTAAAAATGTTGCTGACTTTGCAGATGATGGTTTAAACTGCTGTGAGCAGCAGCAGTCGCCGCCTTGCACAGTTCCAGGTGCCCATGAAGGCTCCAAAGACTCTCCCAGCACAGCGAGGCACTCCAGCTGCAGTGGCTGTGTGTGGAACAGGACCCTGCCCTGCAAGGCTCTCTAATGGAAATCAGAAGGGGCTGTGGCCACAGGGGGAAGCAATAATGAAGGCCCTGGGAGAAGGAGGGATGCACTTCACAGCTTCCCAGCAGAGCAGCAAGCGTGGTAGCATATTGCTGATTTGAAGAGAGCCCCGAAGGCAATTACTGCTGCCTCATTAAAAGGATTAAAACCACCTTCTCTTAAGACTTAGAACCTTTTCTATGTTGGCTCTGCAGGCTTTCTGAAAGTCGTTGAACAAGAAATCAAGTTGTGTTTTGGTTTAGCTTTTGTAAGAGTACTATTTAAAAAGGCCCTACTTCTAAATAAGAAAAAAACCCCTGTCTTTTCAATAGGTATTGTTGTTAGTTGTGAAGTAAAATGTACAGAGACACCTTGTTCCTATTGGCTTTCAAATGTCTGCATGCTATTAAAAAAATACTTGTAAGCTGAAGCAAGTTCAGTTAGGAAGCCTTTGAAACAATCGTTTTGCAAGATGTATAAAATTTACTGGGAATTTTTTCCCCTTATATTATCAAACAAGTTATTCTTCATGGGCTAAATTCTAAAACTTACTTTTACTTGGGCAAATTCAGTTTTGATTTTAATGATGAAGTAGCTTCAGTTTAGCTCCAAGTTTTGAAATTCAAAATACAACATATTAAATGATGTGGTAGTAGCAAATACAAGATGATAATTACGCTATTGCTAAACATTTTGATTTTGATAGATGAAAGTTCTGGAGTTTTTCTTTCTACCACACAATCCTGGTGTTAGGTACTAGTTTTCCCTCAATATGCATTTACACCATTTCCTCATTTGAGTAATCACTACCTCATTTGAATGAAACTTTAAAATTGCATAATTCTGTCTCTATGAAATTCTGTAAAAGCCAATATTCATTTGAATTTGACTCTCAAATTCTTACCAGATGGTTGGATAAAGCTTATATTTATGAACAGTCTGTTCATGAGTAGGAAATCCTCATGTGATCAGTATAGGGATGAGATTTTTGGGGTGTTTCAGGAGTGTGCCAGCACCTATCCACAGCAGCCTACTGGGAGCAAATAGTGTGTGATAGGGACAGACCATGTCTTCAAGGAGCCTAACACAAAATTAACTCCGTGAGAAGTGGCAACAGGCAGAAGAGGAGGTTCTGAGGGAAGTCTGAGGTCTTTCCTCACTAAAAAATGATGCACAGAAATTTTTAATAGCCATTTCAAGTGCTTAGTTTAGGGAAATAGGTGTTATTTATTGGCCCAAGTTTAGGGGGATTTTTTTTGCTTCCTCTCTGAAAGGAGAGGATATAGAGTGTATGTTTTACTTGAGCTCTTCTCACACTGATTGAATCTCTGTTTTTGTTCATAAGGCTTTATATAAAAGATCACAAATAAGGATGCACATTCTGAAAATAATGCTTTTTCTGTACCTACCTGCTTCTCCTTTGCTTGGGGCACCAGGAGGAGCTCCATCTCATGTGTCTCCCAGGAAGGAGAGCCCATCCCAGGAAGGCCCTGAGCCCATCCCAGCACATCTGCAAGAGGGGGTGCTGGTCCTTTCTGTACACTGATAGTGTCTGACATGGAACTGGCTCAGGGATGTCCCCCAGGGCATTCCCAACGGGTGGCATGCTCCCTTAGCTGCCCAGTTATCTGAACACAGTGACTGAGCCTTATCACTGCTGTCACTGAGCAGCCACTGCCTGCCAGGCCAGGAAGGGCCATCTGGGAGAGCTCTGCAGATTCCTGCCAGTGCTTTGGTTGGGGCCAGGAGGGGCCCTGAAGCAACGCCCTTTGCTCAGGCTGTGAAGCACTCGCTGTGTAGGGGTATTTGCATCTGAGCTTGTTTCCTCCTCTTTTTAACACACTTTGTTGTTTTAAGTTCAAACTGGCTGTGACATTGATTCCTCCCTGGTGGCAGCTCTGCTCTTTACCAACAGGAAGCTTGTCTCTTGGGTGGTTGTTATTCACCAGCATGATTTCCTACTCGAGAGGACTGTGCACACTAAACATGTTCTCTAGATGGGTCTTCTGTCATCAGTCCTGTGCTTGAATTGTTCTTTATCGTGTCTCATGTAACTGATGGGGCTTTTCAGATTGTTCCTGAGCCAAGTTCAGAACTCCATATAATGTGGGAGCCATGCTTAGTGAAATACAGCTTTCTCCACTGGTAATGCTTGGCTAAATAGTGTTGCTGTTACATGGATTAAATTTACGTAACATCTTGTCTTCCAAGGTTTTGTCATTCATTTGGTGACAAGGCACAGTAGTTAATAGATCAAACCACAGCTACACTGAGGATGGAATTTCAGTCTCTGAAATGCTAAGACAACAGCTGTGCTCCCATGGGACAATGTAGATCACTAAGTCCTGGGTAAAGTTTTTTTCATTTAAGTGGTTCTGGCTTAGAAACATGCTTCCAGGGCTGATTAAACCCAGGCACTGAACATCTTTGGGAACTTCTGCAAATTATCTTGATGGAAAAACTCTTCTTACTGTTGGAATTACATCTGGATACCAGCTTCAGCCCAAGGAAACCCAGACAGCACCAAATAACTATTTTAAGGGGAAAAAAATTATATTTTTAAAGTAAAGGTGTGTCAAACATTTGATTTCTCAAGACAGACACATGGCAAAGATTTTTATGGAATATGCTTTGGACTTTTCTAATTCTGACATAGAAAATATTCAGACGCTCCCATGGTAGATGGAAGCAGAGCAAATATGCTCAGAGGTGCTAAGATAATCACAGCTGGCTGGTTGTTTCAGGATCTGACCCATCAAAGATTGCAAAACATTCAGGAAATCAGAACTTTGGGTTTTACAGCCAAATCAATCTGATATTCTTAATTTTTATCTAAGCCTAAGGGCCCTAGAGGTAAAGTTGATTTTCTGGTGTTATCAGCATTTTCATATTTCATTTGCCTTCAAGTGTGTGCCCAAATCTGACCTCTTTTTTTAACATAAATTCTTTGCTTTCCCCCTCTAGTTTCTGTGTGGTAATGAAAACACTGCTAAATGGTCTGACCTCCAGATATTTTTCCTTAGTGACAGCTGGAAAATATGCTCTCCAAGAAGTACTAGGCATAACAATAACCCAAAAGAGCTCCAGCTAAAAGGAATGTAGAAGTTTACAGCTACAAGCATGTTTTCAAGTACAATCTAAGTAGAAGGCTACGAACTGTTGCTTTTTTTTTTGTGAATTAAATTTCCATGGCAGGAGGAGGATGTCTGAGTGGACTGAAAATGTCCTAAAATATGTAAAAGAAAATATAGGCTACAGGGGGAAAGAAAATAGACTGGTTTTTAGTCTGTCCAAGCAAACTAAGGCAGAGCAG
The DNA here is from genome assembly GCF_017590135.1 of Pyrgilauda ruficollis. NCBI lineage: Eukaryota > Metazoa > Chordata > Aves > Passeriformes > Passeridae > Pyrgilauda > Pyrgilauda ruficollis. Next base: position 11,680,656 of record NW_024511432.1, read on the forward strand.
GCCACAGATTCAGGGGCTGGCCCTTGGTCATCCCTGCTGGTTAAGTGCTGTGGCCTGAGCCCAGAGTGAAGGGATGGCTGGGAATTCCTTTTTTCCTACTTGGACAGATCAAGAACCTCTGAAGTGATCAGAATTTTTGTTTAATGTCTGTTCCTTAAATATTAATTTAAAATTACTGGGTCGTACACTGTTCTTGTGTTGTTTACAAGCTGCAAGTGCTTATCTAGACTGAAAAGCTAAAATAAGCTCTCTTCTCTTGTCTCCCTCAGCATTGAAGGTACCAAGAATTAATTGCCAGGATAAGATATTTTGCTCTAAAAAGATTAAGCTCTTTTTCCTACTAAAGCATCTGCACAAATACAGACAAATCCAGACTCAACAGATGATATAAATGTTACATGATGTGACTCAGCAAAAGCACAGATGTCAGATCATAGGTGAATATTTTAATTCCAACTACTTTTTGTCTGTCATATAGACAAGTGTCATTACTAGCAAAGTCAGAAATTGTCTGCTTTGCCCTTTTTTACTATTTATTACACATTTCCAGTTCTGTTGTGAGTAGCTGTAAAAACTTTTCACGTGTGAAAGCGTGGGAACGTGTGTGCTACAATCCTGTTGCTTTTATTCTGTAGCACTTGCAGACCTTAAGTATAGTCAGTACCCTGATCCTTTGCAAAACTTTTCACGTGTGAAAGCGTGGGAACGTGTGTGCTACAATCCTGTTGCTTTTATTCTGTAGCACTTGCAGAATAGTCAGTACCCTGATCCTTTGCGTCTCTCAGTCCATTATCTAAGTTCCAAAGTGAAACATTTCAAAGATGCTGTAAGTTATTCTCTGGAACAAAATATGAATGAAATTTATTTAAACACCAAGGTTTGGCATGGCTACCTCGTGCTGTAAGCATCCTTTCTTTGATTGCTTTACAATGTGAAGCTATTGGGGAAAAAAATGATAGAACAGATCATGGTACTTTATTGAAAAGATATGGCATTTGAAACCAGATTTGATAATTTGGAAGCAAGCAATAGCTGCAATTTAAAAGTGGTATTATTACAGTTTGGCAACAGATCCAAAATAACTAGAAGCTTCCATGGAAATACATTGGGAACCTGAGTGCATAACCCCCTTAAACTAATGGGCTAGGGTCCTCAAGGGAGGAGAGGGGCCTGGAGGGAGTGAACTGTAATCCAGTTTTTATAGATTTGTTATTGCAGGTCTCTCTGTCACAATACCCTCCTGGAAGCTGCTGCTTGTGAGTGTCACAAGTTTGCCTTCAAAATAAAACGTGGGCCTAAATCTTGTTCTCCAGATGGAATAAAGGTGGAATATTTTGAGCGACACCATCCATCAGTGTAGGGCAGGGAAGAATCCTCCCTGTGACATCTCTTCCATGTGTTAGTACTACTCTGGACATTTTTGTACTGACATGCTCAGTATCTCATTTCAGTAACTGATATGAAATTCAAGTAGAAGGGAAGGAGCAGCCGTGTGTGTCTATGGGCCAGCAGGTTTGCCAGCTCTTACCCTGGGGAGTTCTGAGGGAAGTCCCTGGTAGCAAACCCAAAAGCAAGACTAGAAACTCTCCCTCTTTCATCATTGCCTGTTTTAGTGTGCTCAAGTGCTGTTGCAAAGGAGATCGAGGAATTTGGATTCCTCACGTACTTTTAGGTTGCAAAATTAATTTGATACCTTCTGCTGCCTTTGACACCAGATAGGGTCTGAAAAGAGCTTCACCATCTGTGTTTGTGTTGGCTTGGTCTTTGCATGTCTGGTGGGTTAGTCCCACAAGTATTTCTCTGTGGATTTTACTTAAGAGCCTTAGCTGATGCATTTTTGCATGTTCCATTGTCTCTTCACATGGCAAATGCACTGAAAGCCTTTAACAAGTCCCAGATATTTCCATCTCTTGTTTTAGGAAAGTCTAAAACAGGATGGTAAAACTCTCCAGTCTATCTGTTGCTGAGAATTCTTTGAACTTAATAGTAAATTCACACAGCATTTATGGACAGAAAAAAAAAATTCTCCAGAACATCTCTGTGCCTTACGTAGAATTTCAGCTTTTCTATCTATGTATTGCATTTTAACAGATATGTAACATAAATCGTTTTCCTGGTTACAAAACTGTACAAAACCAGGTTTCCTGGTTACAAACTTCCCTTGAAGTCTCTGGGACATGCTTCTATTCTATGATAAAGCCACATTTTAAATTTTTTTTTTTTTTGTAAATATGCCTGGTAAATCAGGAGGCAGGAGATTCATTGCATACAAAATGGTTCCAATGACTGAGACAGAGAAGGGAGATGAGTTTTGTCAGAGAGAAGTTTTGAGAAAGAAATAAATTTGTGCCTGGAATCTTAGTAATGAAGTAGTTTTCCTCACTAAACACCCAGTGGCACTTCAGGATAAGATTTCTACCTAGGAGAGGAATGGGCATCCTCAGCCTTCAGGAACAGGAACCAGGCCTGTATTTGGACCAAGGCAAATAGAAGTAGGTAAGTGCATTTAAGAAATTGAAATAAAAAATAATAAATATGTAACATACATTTCTAATCACCAAAACAATTTCTAGTACTAAAATGGACAATAAGTTTACTTTCTGCATGTTGTAAGTTCCTAATAAAGTAAATCAAGAAGGTTGAAACCCAGGTGGGAATCTCACACAACCTTGCTGTATGCTTGAATTTATTGAAAATTAATATACTTTTTTGACCTGCTGTTGAGTTCTCACAGGTCAACTTCACACTGAATTCTGTGAAATCTAGAATTTAGACTTGGATGTGTACAAGCTGCAGACACAAGTAAACTCTGTTTAGACAGTGTCAGGTAATTTTCCCAAGAAATGTAAAGATGAAATGTCTTTCTAGGAATTTCCTGTTAAATAGTAGCCTCTCTATGAATTTAAACTTCAAGAGCTGGTACCCTGTTGAATAGGGCTGTATTGTTATGGGGGCAAAATGGTGGGCAACTGAAGCAGCTTTAAAATGTAAATGTAGCTTTTCTTTTATGTCCAGATCTCTCTCTCAAAGATATCAGATTTATGTGTTGCAAAAATAAAACTATAACAACTAAGTTACATTTATTGGGGGGGGAGAGGAAAAACAAAATTGGAACCATATGTTCAGAACTAAGTTATTACTGCTTTCACAAATGGTTTGTTGTACAGCTTTTTCAGAATTATCCCAGATAAGTATTCTGTTGATGACAAGTTGGAATTAAATTAGGATAACACACCCTGCATTATTTAAAAAAAAAAGTAAAATAGACAAAAGTATCTTTCTGGCTAAAGGTTAGTAGTCACCTTAAAGAATTTTTGGTTTAGGTTATTAAAGCACTCAATAATGATTGGCTGCCCCTGGGAGACATTTGTAATATTTTATTCCATGTAAACATATGGATTCAATTTAGTCAAAGGACATTGTGAGTGAAAGCTGGCCTCCCTCCAATGCACTGCAATAGGTGTCTAGAGGTTTGAATACTTCGTTTGCATTACTCTTATGAGATAAAAATTACCATCAATCCAACTAATTGAGACCCAGTAAGTGCCCTTTAATACTAAGAATAATAGGAAAAAATTGAAAATTAAATTCAGGTTCACGTGCAGAATGCTGCTGCAGTGTAATAATCATAGAATTTGCAAGAGAGGTATACAAAACCTTTTTTAGGAATCACTTTGCACAGATATGGCAGTAAAATAATTTCTAATTCACAGTGGAAGTTTTCACTCTAAATTGATTTTTGGGTTTTGCCATTGATATCATAACAGAAATATGTTAAGCTGCTTTGCTACCCTTGCACAAATGTCTGATAAATTTTCTTCAAGAGTAAATGAATTTGGACCTTTATGACCAAGCCAAGGAAGTACCAAGCATCTCCTTTTGAGGTACCAAATACCACATCAAACTTCAACACTGTCATGAATCCAAGAAAAAAACATCCCTTGATAACCATAATATTTATGGTTTTGGCTATGAGCACCAGTAACCATGAAAGACATCAATATTGTTGATTAGTTAGTGAACAAATTTAATTCCTGAGATATAGCTGTAACTTCAAAGTGATGGGCCTTCTTGATTGAATTTAAGTTTCATGGTCAAGTCACATTTATTTTGTGATTTATAACAACCTGGGAGGCTGTTCCCAGATGCAATAAAAGCCTTTGGGGGTGCAAGGTGGGTGGGGGGAGCTTGAATTGAACACATGCACTGCAGCCTGCGTTCACCTTCTCTGGCTTTCTGCATAAATTTGCTGTCCTGATTCCTTACAATTTTGCAGTACTTGTTAGGGACATAAAATAATTGCATTTCAATTTGTAAAATTACTACATGCCAGTATCTTAGAGGTTATAAAGATTAACTCAGTAAATTTTCCACTTGTGGAAGGTGTTACCTCAGGTTTGATTAAGCACTGTTACATCCTTGTAAGATGTGCAGTTCCCACTGTGCAGCTGCTTCAGCTTGGGGCACCAATCCTGCATGCTCTCACCTACTTCCCCTGGGTTTTGGAACTGCATTTTTGGCATTAATCAGTTGTCAAAACATAAATATTCGTTATCATTGTGATGATTCAAGATATTTCACTTCTGCTCTGGCTTCCCATTCATAAGGCACAGATATTCTATATATTCTCTGTTAGATCAAAATAAATTTTTTAAATAATTTGAAGCAGTATATGTTTTACAGTCTTTCTAAACACTAAATGCTATAGGTGTGGTCTGAAGACCCTATCTCAGAGCCAGCTGGTGGATCAGGCCAACCTCTGACATACTGGCTCAGATGTGCTCTCTGACTTTCACTTCAAAACTCCAGCATTAGGGGGAATTGTGGAATATTTGCTAACTGGAAAGAAAGAGAAAATATAAAAATGCTCAGAAATCAAACAGTAAATATAAATGCAAAGGGCTCCATATATGGGTTTTTACAATATCTTTTAAAATTTTATGGTATAGCAATAGGGATGTGCAGAACATGGATACAATATTCACTCCATGTGCATCAACTGTCTGAATAGGCCTTACCATGGATCTTATGAGGGTTTTTCTTGAGATTCTGTTTACAAAAATGATCAGATTTTTGAAGCATAGGAATACACTCACTTTTTGACTGTCCCTCTGCAATTTTCCATGGCTTGATAGAAAACACAGCCATCAAAGCAAGTGGAAAGGTTGTTCTTGGCCTCCTTCCCAGTTTGCAGTAGGTGAAGGCCCATGAAACTTTGGTATCCAGATCCTTGGGGGGGATGTGGGTGCATACATGGACTATATAAACCATAATAAATCACTTATTTTAAACATAGTTGGTCCTTTTTCTTGGCATCTAAATGGCTGAGATTGTGCTGTATTTATTTTGTCTCTTCCTAAATCTTGTATTGAAAAGGAACAGATTCTTCCCTGCCCATTTCCTCCTATGAATTCATTTCAGTATTTTTATTTCTAAGCCTTTTTCAGGTTATTCAGAGGTATAATGGGCTAAGTTTCCAAAGTAGTATAACCATTTTTTCACTGATTTTCCAATTATATGGTATAGAAGCTCCACCAATCATACTGATCAGCATCCATAGCAAAAGTCTGGAGTATTACATGTGCTACTAATATTTTAGTCCCCAAAAGTTAAGGGTAGAAAATGAAATGCAAACAAGTACTAAATATAAGCTAAAGGTAACTACAACAACTGCTATAATAGTGAGATTTGAATGTGACAGCTGCCTGGCAATACCATGGCAGAAAACTCCACAGCATTATTGGTGACAAAGATAATCAGGAGTGCTGGTTGCTCTTGAACCACTGCACAAAATGGTGGAAATTACAACCTTTCTGATGTTTCCTTAAGCACAAAAAACGGTCAGAGATTCTTTGCAAGTCAAGTCATTTCCAGCTATAGTCTTGTTTCCCTGTATTTTGTAAAGGTACTTGAATTCCTCAGCTCAGGGGATTGCCCGAGTCATGCAAGCACTTGTTATGGAAAGACAACACTTCTGTTTACACTGCTTTGACTTTCAACAAAGGTCAGTGGCTTCCACCAAGCTGTACCTTTTCATAGGAGGAGTTTGCAGGAGTTCTATGAATCTTGTCACTGTGATCTTGTAGCCTTGGTGCTCTGCCAGGGGCTGGGAATCTTATGTGTGAGCTTAAACTCTGGGCAGGACCTTGCAAAAATCAAACAAAGAATTTTGTTGCCTGCAGACAGGCTGAGGAGCTCACTGGATTAGTTCTCACTTTCTTCTCACTACACAAGCCACTGTCATTTTCAGGTCTCGTGGAACTTCCTGATTGCAGCACTCCCTCCCTGACAGTGAATAAAACAGTATTTAGCACACAATGTCTGAATAGCTCAGTGTCTAATTTTAAATATGTTTTTCACTGCCATTTTTGTGTCTCTGTTTTTTCAGTAGCTTAAATGAGGTCAAAGTCTTTGTGGCTTTTGTACAGTACAGGTTAATATATCTGAGTAATCTAGTCATCATTTTGATAAGGGATTTAGGAGATGTCTTCAGTCCCCATTTTGCTTCCAGGTGTCCACTGGTTAAAAAAAAAAAAAAAAAAAAAAACGCAAAGAAAGCCACAAAACTGTTTGAAAGCTCTATTTCTGGCTGAGTGCACATTTTAGCAGGCTCCTGATTTATTTATTGTGTTTGACCTGGCTGGCTGCTGGAGCTATGGAGATACTCTGAGTGCTGTAGGAAATCAACTGGAGAAAATGTCAGGCATTCTGCTTGTCTCAGACAGATGCAGGTGCAGGATTACACAGGATTACACTGTTTTCCTGGGATGGAGCAGTGTTTGCTCCAGCCGCTTGCTCACGTGAGGCTGGTGCAGCCTCTCCCCTCTGTTGGCACGTGCCTCTTTGGAACTGTGCTTTTCCAGGTTTGCTGGGAGCAGGAGAAAGCTTGGTTCATTTGTCTTTTGTCAATATTAACCCAGAGGAGGCTGATCTTTGCACCAACTTTCTTTTTCAAGCACAGAATCCTCAATTATCCTCTATCCTCTTATGTATTTTTGAGGTGATGTAATCCCTATGCTGTTATTTTTCTATAAATGAGTAGCACTTTGAAAGAATCATTGTTTCTAAAAGTGGGTTAAGGTATCACTTTAAGATCTTTGCAAGATCTCTCTGTTTGGGGGTTTAAATTTAGAAACGTGTGCTGTCATTAAAAAAAAAAAAAGTTGCTTTTCATCTGCTTTCCCTCTGGCTCCCAGGAGCCAGTCTCGATGTAGCAGACACTTCATTGCTATTTCCTTTTCAAATCTAGGACAGCGAAGCTGTGACACTTTTCAAAGTCCCAATGTCCTTGTTAATATTTCTTTGTGCTGTGAGTGAAGGTAAAGCTTATGCAGGAAGTGTCCTAGTTTCCAGTTCCTAATTCCAGCAGAAAAACTTTAGAAAACAGAAGTTTGACAGCTTCTGGTATTGCTATATATTAAATCATGCATATTGTAGTGTGTAAAAGCCTTGTGCGATATGGAGCAGATGAAATGCAAAAGTTTATGATCACTTGTAAAATATTTTATGGCTACTTTTGTAAGAGTTTCAAACTTTCACAATCGTTTAACTGAGATGCAACTGTCTGGTACGTGAGCGCTTCTGCATGGCTCTCTAGCACCAGAAGGATATTTTCACACTGGAGTTAATTCAGCAAAAGACCACTAAGATAACCAGGGGATTGAAGTACATGGTACACAAAGAGAGGCTGAGAACATTTGGTTATTTGAGCCTGAAGGAGAGAAAGTGAAGAGGAAACCTTATTGTTCTCTTCATCTGTTTGATAGGAAAATGCAGAGGGTGACTATTCCCAGGGGTGCAGAGCTGTAGGATGAGAGACAGAGCATGTAAACTGGATCACAGTGAATTTCAGCTACACAGAAAATGTTTTCATTGTGAGGGTGCTCAAACACTGGAACAGATGACCAGAGAAGTCATGGGATCTTTGTCCTTGGAGAACTGGACAGAATAAACCCCAGTTCCACCAGATCTAATTGCACCTGCTTTAGAAAGGGGATTAAACCCAAGTTTTTTCTTTCTACAACTGAGCAAACATTTGGTGCTGGTTTTGTCACAAGAATAAGGCGACATGTCTTTCATATAAAAGCTTAAATATTTTTAGAATTGCTGTGAAAACGGGGAGCTCCAGATGCACCAGCTCTGCTCACACTTTCTTGTCCTCCCCCTTCTCTGTACTCATGCAGCATTCACAGAAATTGGACAAACAATACAGGAACAATCAACAGGCTAATACCATAATGCCTTTGCAAAGGGTTTGACCTGGCCAGCAGAGCGTGTTAAAACCCTATTTGTGTGTGACTTTTGGTCCATGCTGAGGAACAGTGGGGTCATGAGTGACAGTGTTTTGAATTCAGCAGAGGAAAGCTCCAATGAGATTTGAGTTTTTAACCACCAATGATAGGAATGTGTGCCTCACACAGAAATTCCTACTTTCAGCTGTTTTATATTACCCTATAAAAATTGCTCAGAAATATAAATATGCACATACACACTTATTTTGCTAAATTTAATCTCAACAATATTTTAAATTGTTGCTGCAGCAGAGACTTAATTCAAAAAATGAAAGTGAATGAAAAGGAAATTAAATTCAACATTCTGATCCCTGTGCTCCTAGTTTTATCCACTCACCAGTCAAAACCAGTTATTTCCTCTACTGCTGTGAGAAGCAAAACTGGGATACTGATGGTCCTTCCCCACTGACTGCATTATGTTTTCAACTCATGCTCGAGGGGAAAAAATTCTGCAAGAGTCTAAACCATTATAGCTTTTGCTTTCTGAAATGAAAGATTAATGGCTCCTACTTCCTTGCTATAAAGTACTCCTTTTAATTCTTCTCTGGTATAAGAATTTTCTTCACTTTTTCTACCACTTGGCAGTAGGCTGAGTTTTGTACAGTATCTGTAAGTCTTCTGGACAATCAGCAAATCCTACTAAGGTTTATTTGAAGAAAACTGAGTGGCTCTTGTAAGAATGATTGATTATGCACAGAGGGGACATTTCTGCTATGGGACAAATACTGTTTTCCTACATGTTCACTGACCTTGGTGGGACTGCCAGTGTGCTACTGAGATCCTCAGGAGAAGATATGACTGAATATTGGTGTTATCCATAAGTGCTGTATATATAAAAGGCTGGATTCTTACACCTGTACTGTAATATTCTCTGTCCTTATCTATGTAACTTAGGAAGCCAGTATGGGGTAGAAATAGGAGGAGGAAAGGGTCATCATTTCTGAGTAAAGCAGGTATTTAGAAAATGGCAGTAGTATTAAATATGAGAGTACAGGAAGCATATCCCTTTGAAGGGGTAGCATCTACATGGCACGCTGCAGGTTTTTGGTTTTAAAACTAACATCTCTGAGCACTGGCAGTGGAGAAAAAGGGAACTAATCAGACAGTCTTGGGGGGTTTGTCTTTTTTCTGTACGATTTCAAAATAGAGAGAACACATCACTGTGTTCCATAAACCAAATACTCCTCTATGCAATCCCAGTAAATCAGCAGAATTGCATCATGATCTAGTTACCTCTGCAATTTGGACTACATGACATTGAGTTCAAGGTGCTCATATATCAGGGGAATAGATATGTCACCCTTGGAAGATATTGGCATGTCAACTAGTTTGCTTCAGGGTCATAAGTTGATGTGAAACACTATTTGGAAGGCCTTCCTTTGGGAAACTCCCTCCTGAGTATGTGAGTTCAAAAGGAAATATTAATAAATGTGTATACTGAGAGGGGAGGACATATTCTGCAGTTCCACAAAATGAGAAGTAAAGGGAGATCTATCAGTTCCTGAGAAAGAATGTATTGGGAAGAACCCTAATGCTATATGCCATTTATTAGGCTCCATATCAATCCCCCTTCTTTGAAGCAAGCTGTACTGATATTCCCTGGAACAAATGCTGAGGAGAAGGAATGTGGCTGAAATAAACAATTTTGAAGTTTTGAAGGTAAAATGTACAGAGTAGGATGTACTCAGACAAGATGGTAAGTGGGATGGACAGAGCTTTTGCTGTGATTTGGGACAATTTAGCTTAAAGCAGGATGCAGCTTGGGGCTGTGGCCATACTGACACAGAAGTGATCCCAATGCCCAGGGTCTCTCTGTGCCAGCACTGTGTTGCTCTTGAAAGCAAAGTGGAGGAAGAAAGTAGGTGTGGTTCCACCATCTTGCAACCAGCCCATTCCTTAGGGTCAACCAAACCAATGGGAGGGACTTCTGCTGTGTGTGACCTTTCCCTGATACATAAACTGGAATTGCAACTTCCTGTGCACAATTCCATCCCTGTGCACCTGCACAGCATTTCTGCCTGTGTCGGTGGGCTCTGACCTGCCCACATTCTGCATACTGACCTTTGCACAAGCTGGGTATAAAGACATTAAAGCAGGCTGTGTATTCAGCTTTTCTGGCCCCCGGCATGGGTCAAGATCAGTTTAGTGGCTGCAGCAGGTTAAACTCAGGTTCTCTGAGGTCTCTGAGGGGAGTGCAAGGCCAGCAGGGGACGAATGGTGGAAAATTGAAGCACAGTTGGCATATATTTTTCAAGAGAAATTAAAGGTGCTCTGGCAACATCTGTAAGTCCTAAAATCTCTGAAAAGTAAATCTCCATGAACTCTAGGCTTTAAGCTTCCTCTGCAGTGGCCTGTGGAAGCACAGTGTGTTAAAGATAGCAGGCATTCTCATCGTTCTCATTTTTATCCTGTGTGTATCACATTATACAGCTGTCTGCAGTTGGTGATACGAGCAGAATATACTGAATACATTAATTTATAAAGCATCTTATATTAAAATGTTTGATCTCATCCTTAACTTTTAGCTTATATTTTCTTCATACTTGCTAGAAATCATTTAATATCCAGATTGATAAATATTGCTCTTCTTAAATCCTGATTCACAATACAATATCTTGATGGCATAATAACTTACATTAGGACCTGATATTTATTCTGCTTCTCTTTAGAGTTAAAGGGGTTTGATGAGATCCTGGTTCACCTGCTGCTCAAATTGTCAGCTTTCTCACCAATGTCCAGTTTCTAGCCAAGTGGTGAGGGTAGGATGTTTTCTTATTGTATTTGTGACAGTAAGTGATCAGATGGCACAAGTGCTTAAATTCCAATCCAGTCCAGAGGCTGGACTTGATTGGTTTCACTGCACATAGAGTGCATGTTTGTTGGTAATCACATTTTCTTGTCATACCACTGAAATATCCAATCTTACTGTACCAAGTGCAGAAGTATAGCTAATATAAGTTGCAAATTACTATATAGTGTTACATCTCAGCCTTTCTTTCTTAATGGACTTAGCATTGCCAGGACTAAATCTTCACTAATGATGTAATCTTTGCTAATGAGCCTTCAAAAATACCTAGCCAAACGGTGCAAGATCTTACATAAATAATAGTGAATAATCTGAGGTAGCTAGCAGTTCATTATGGCATGGCAGGAGCTTGATGGAGTGCTGACAAATGGGTTGCAAAAATGACAGGCAATGTTTCCAGAAAATGTGAAGTGGTGACATTGTTTTCCATTGTGGATTTGACTCAGAAGATTGGAACTTGACTTCTGGCCTTCATATCCAACACTTTTTGGCAGCATATCGCTGTGTAAATAAACCTGTTTAGTTCTTTTGTTATGGTTAGTTTCCCAGATCATGTCAAAGTACATGAAATACATTTTAAAATTAAACTACCTTTAATCTTGAACATTTTAATTGTTATTATTTCCATATTCTTCATTCTGACATGTAAAATGTAGAAATATGCTTTTGATATTGTTATATTTGGGTTAAACAAGCCCTTGTACTTTCCGTGGGAAACAATGGGAAAGGTTATCTGTATCATAACACAGCTGAATATTTCTGCTTTGCACGATGCTGTGAGATTAGGTGTTCCTGCATGGCAGACTTGAATCTGTCCTGGCTTACATTTGAACCCTTGACACCCCCTGCCCCATTAGAAAAGAATGCTGGAAAAATACAGCAGATGTACAAAGTTGTATTTTGGGGGGAAAATCAGAACTGTGAGAAGTGATGCAGAGATTTTGATGAGAGATGGGAAGAGCAAGGTCGCTTGCAGGTATTTTTTGTACTCTGGATTATAATACAAGCATTGGCAATCTTATAAATTTCTACTATAGAGCAATATATTAATTACAGAATGAGTTGTTCACATATCACTCGACTACTGAGAGAGAGAGAGAGAAGGATGTTGATTATGATAACAAATCAATACAGACAGATAAATAAAGAGGACAGCAAGGAATATAATTCTCACAAAGTCTTTGTCAGGATAGATGCTGCCCCCATGCTCCCTTGAAGGCTTAAGAGAGGATGCCTTTTGTTCGTGCACAGGAAAACTCTGATGCCTATTTAAAGATTTATGCTATGGTCATCGTGTGTGGGATGAATTTGTTGGTATGACAGACATGTTCTTTGAAACATCACTCAGCTGCTACCCAAGAAGTTACTCATTTGTATTGTGAGCTGTTCCATTGTTCCACAATGGAATCAGAAAGCTCTGGATCTGTTAAAATGGAGAATCTATTCACTAGAGTGGGAAGTTATTACATTTACCATAATCTCATCTTCCTGTGTGAGCTATATAAAAACATTTCCTCCATCCCCCATGATTAATTTGCAGATGTGCAGTATATTTTATGTCTCTAATAATGAAATTATTTCAGATCTTACTGTGGATGAAATTAGATTGTGGTCACGGGAAAGGAGACCACATTCTGGTCATGTGAAGTCCAAAACCTTATTATTTAATAATTTTCAAGTTCTTCAGTCGTGTTTTTAAGGGTATTACTTTCCCATTTAAGTTATCCTCTAGGCAAGAGGTGCAGATGCTTTCACTGCTCTCTGTTCCTCAAGAGATGAACCCAATGCAGATTTGCATCACCTTGAACAGAGGTCTTAGACCAGGCACTCTCTCTATTCTGTTCTATATCATGTCTTGCTTCAGTTTAGAAAGTCCCTTTTGATTGTGTAGATTCTCATACACTATTCTCCAAACTGGAACTTGTCATATTAAGATTAGTCAGGTAAAGTGAATACCTGGATGTTGATGATGAATTTCAGTTCCTGCTGTGGTATCCAGATATATGTGTGAATGGTCCTTTCTATTTCTTCACGAGTTCTCTTTGTTTCCCTTTTATTTTGTTAGGCTCTTCAGTAAAATGCTGAGGGAAAGAGAAGAAAAATATGATGGATTATGCAGTAACTGAGCGAGTTAATTCACAGCCACTTAAATGCATAGCTTTAAATTATATTATTCCCTTTCTTATCCTTTACTTCATTCCTGTAGAGAATTAAAAGTATGTGCACAGTTAATCAATTAAATTACAGGTAGCAATCTCTTTCCAGCTGAGAAATTTGAAGGCTTGAGCAATTAGTCTGCCTATTAGGCTCAAATCACTAAAGCTAGGGAGACACTAACACAGGCTTTGTTAGAAATTCTCCTGAAAATGGAAAAGGTTTGAAGCAGTCACCTTGCCCATGTTTCTGAAGGAATATAATACAATTGAATTTTTCCTGAGGACTGTCAACAAGTACCAGGGGAGTCCCTTGAAGATCTGAGGCCTGGGAAATTGCACCTGTTTTGATGGAGGACAAACAGGGTCAGTGCCCAAAACTACTGAGGAATATTGTAAAATAGCTTCGCTCTTTCAGCCCTGCTCTAGTAACTCTTGAAACCTATGGGAGATTTTTCATGAATTATAGCCCAGAATGCTGGCAGATATGTACAAAATAATTATGGCAGCAGTTTCCACTCCCTCCATGAAATTGTAAATAGAATACTGCAGAATATCCATGCAGTTTTTTCTCTACCAATGTACTACCATGAGAGGGACAAAACTATTCCTTTTAAATGCATTGTATGAATTAGCCTGGGAGATCCAGCTGGCTATAGCTCAGCTCTTCATGCTCAGTCCCCACGTCTTTCTGCTCATATGGTGTGCAGACAGTAAAGGGCTGTGCTCCCACAGCACAAACAGGTACAAATCTTTCCTGCCATTCACATAATTCTGATAGCACGGGGATTTGGGGCCTGTTACAAGTTTTAAAAGCTTTTCTAAGTTACATACATTCTTCATGCATTTAACTCTGTTTATAGAGAGGCATGAGGCATATGAAGTTCTGCTTCTTTGGAAGATGGAACTCAGCCTAAGACACTCAGGGAATGGACACGGCCTCACAGTTTCTGCATGAGGCCAGAGATACACCAGGAGAAATATCCTCATCTTTTCCCAAACTAGACAGAGATCTTCCTGATAAAACAGGCCTTTCTTAAGGAAGGTCTTTCAGACATCAAGCATGAAAATTACTCCTTTGCAGCAGAGGAATACAACAAAGGCAGCAGATATTCTTCTGTGCCTCTGGATAGAAAGTAATGAAGAGGAAATCGTAGAACCCAGAGGAAACAGAAGACTTACCTGTGTAAAAAACAGTGAAGAAGATCCAGTAGGGTTTCTCTGTAAGAGATGTCATATGGCTGATATGGCACCTCATGAAAAATGGAGAGTTTGTGAGTGAATCTGTGTGTAAGCCAGTGGTGATTCCAGGGGATTGTTCTGTTTGAACTTGTAGTTGTCAAATATGAAATGTTTTCCAAAACCACACTGAGGATTGATTCTTAGTACTGTAATTAGTACTGACTTCTCAAAAAATACACAAAGGAAGAAAAATAAAAGAAAAAAAAAACTGTATTTCTAAGATTCTATATCTGTGCTTGATAGTAAATGAACATGTATGCACAGAGTAAATGTTCATATATAAAAACATTCTGAAACTTCCCTCTGCTGATGCCTGTCTTGCTAAAATTGGTATTTTCTCCCTAGACAGTGACTTGGAGAACATGAACCCTTTCTGAGATCATCTGCTTCTGTTCTGCACATTGCACCAAGCAAACAAACCATGCTCCTTCTCAGATCCATTCACAGCCCTCTGTCAGTCTGTCAACTCTCAATGGCCCTGAATGGTTAAATCCTTTTTCCAATAACCTCAGCAGAGTAGGATCAATGCCTTTTTAGTTACTTAATTCAAGTGTTCATGTTTTTCTTATGCCTCTCCTCATGCTTTGAATGAGAGTTTTTGCAAACCTACAAATCTGTTGTTTTCATTCAAACACCAGCAAACATTTTGTCCCTCTTATTTTTTTTGCCATACCTACAAACAAAAGATAAATATTAGGATGTCACATACTGTTCTATGTTCCTATATTGCTTCCATACTTCCTTATTACTTGCTTTTGTGGTCCTGCCACTTTCTTTTGTCTGTATTCTCTTTTCACTCTCCCATTTTTTACAAAAGTATGTGTAGGACAGGAGTGTCCTCCTAACTTCATATTAACTGGCTTATAGTTGTTCAACTTACATTGTTGTTGAACAACTTACATTGAACATTGAACCTCTGGCTTGTGATTAGGATTCATAGGCATGGTGCATGTAAAAAAAAAAAAAAAAGTAAAAAAAAACAATTAAAAAAAAACCCAAAATAAATAAACAAATAAAAACCATTTATAATTTAGGTTGTGCAAAACTGGAATTGATACTGTTAAGGCTGTGTGAAGAGATCTACGATTAAAGACATCTGAAAATCAGATTGCATATTTTTACCTAACACATTTTTGTGTCTCGTAATTTGAAGAAGTGTCCAGTTGCAGTCTGTATGGTAGAAAGAATTAAATTGAGTCTTTCACCACAAAAACTAAAGGTGGTGTGGGCTTAGCATGTACATCTTAGGGGTTTGCTTGTAAGTAACTTCTGTGACATCAGAAGTGTGTCTAACAGTATTCTAATGTCCTGGTTGTTCAAAAGGGTTACTCCACTAATTATGGTCATGAGGACTTGGATTTTTCAGTCTTCTTGAAGGAACTGCAAGGAATGCAAATGAAACATACCAGTCTTTTTTTTTAATGCACACATGAAGACAAAAATTGCAATTGGGAAGTGCAGTGTCTATTCCAACCCCCAGACCAACACAGAGTCTCCTGATGGAAATAGAGACACAGGATTTCATGTCCTATTTTGCTTTTCTTGTTAATTGTCTGAATTTGGGCTATCCTAGAATATGGAACATTGGTAATGTTTTATTAAATATGTGCAAAAGGAGATGTGTCAGAGCATTCCCAGGTTATGCTTGTCTAGATGAAACTTGTTTTTTCAGACTGCTAAAATAGTGTAACGCATACATTACTCATAGTTTATGTTGTAGATAACATAATCCTTTTGATGTAGGAAATAACATCTGTCAGATCTCCAAACCAGCAAATGATTTTTTTTTTTTTTTTAGATTAGCCTTGTAACTTGTCTGTATGAGTAATAATGTGTATTACAGCACTTGGTCTAAGCTAGTCTCTGCTGGTGAACCAAAACAACCCCATCACACAGGAGCTCATTCAAAAGGCAGAGAAACAGCATTTCTTTGCCCACTGGCTGAAATTAGTTAGTTGTTTAGTGTTTTAACTGTGTATAGACAGATCACATCTTTACATCTTGATGCCACTGCAATGGCAGTTCAAAACTCAAGGCACAAACATGAAAAACAGGGAATGGCTTAGAAAAGGGTCTCAGACCAAGAATTGGTTGTTTTTATCCTCCATCAGCACAAGAGATGCAATTGATAACTTCTGTGCCCAATTTGTATCGACAGTGTGCAGAGATTTATCTCCTTCCTAGGATGCAGTCCTGCCACCATCCTCTTTGGGGAAGTGGCTTTTGGGGACAATATTTTAAATATGGTTATGGGCTTGACACACACAAGCTTAGGCTGCTGAGACCATGTATTTAGTGGTACTGACATAACCAGGTATCTCTCTACTACCCTGTCCCTATATGTGTTGGTTTTAGTTTACATTGTATAAAATCATGTTGGAAAAGGTTTTGCATAGTAAGAAGGGTTTTGTTATGGTTTCATTAAGCACCATGTTATAACAAAGTTACAGAACTAGAAAGCTACAGAGATAAATGAAATTTAAAATAGTTTGTGAGGATTTATGTGAGCATGTACACAGTTCAGAAGGCCTCTGGCACTAATAAACCCCAGTGTCTATCCTCTAACTAGATTAAATTCATTTCCATTAGAATTCAGCAGATGCAGCAGCCAGGGGTTGTTTTTCATTCTCAGGGGATACCTTCTCCTTGATGGAAACTCCAGATACCCTTTTGCTTTTCAGTGTCTAATTGGTAGATAGCAATCAGGAAGGTGACAATAAAACTGAGCTTATGGTAAACACCAGGTAAAAAAGGAGGAAAGAGTTGAAGTGGACATGGCTTAAAGTAGTTTCTGAATGGACTTCACAACTAAAATGAAAAAGGAAGATTTGAAACTGAAAAACACAATGCCCAATTCAAAAATTTGAACCTGGATAGTGGAATAAAACAATTTCAAAGAGAGCAGCCATTGTAAAAAATACTAAATTGTCAAAATAAAATCAGAAAGGAGGAGAGGCGGCAGACTAAGTAGTTGGAATCAATAAGTTAATTTCTGTTTTCCAGGAATATGCTGAAATGTAACTCTGCCTCAAAAAAACCTCCACAACAAAACCCCAAAACTTTGAATGCAGCCCTGTAGGAACTCTACATCAACAATGATGAGAAATTTGATAGGGTAAAATAGTTGGATTTTCTGAATGAACTCTAATTCCTTGCTAAAAGCAGTTTTACAGCTGCTTTGATGTGCAGCTGGAGAAGATTCTGCTGTGGTTAGTTACCAGGATAGGTCACATTCCAGACCTTCCCATTGTAATACTCTTCTAAGGACCATTTATTGGAAGCCCATGGATGAAATTTATTGATTGTGAAAATTATTGTCTGTAATGTGATGACTGAAGGGACGTGTTTGTTGAAACTACTGGAGTCACTTTGTTTGAGATTTTTCCCTGAATAGTGTAGTTTAGAATACATACAGAGAGAACTGATTTTACTGCCATTCATTTTACGGCAGTCGATTTTCCTACCACCCATCCAAACCTTCTGAATGTGTAGGATGGCTAACAGCAAGAACAGCTCTGCAGCAAGAAATTCCCATGTCCTGGAGCTTAAGCTCTTCTAAACAAACCAGGGATTTTTTTGTATTAGCAGTCTTTTCAGGATTTTTAAGGAAGCATATGTTACAGTAATAAATTAAGAAATGGGAAGATTGAGACTGTGCAGATCTCTCCTTGATATGAGACAGCTTCAGTGGCATATTATTCAAAATAAGAAGATGGTGTTCCTGCAGGTTTCCCAGGTACAGTGTATAAAGCTAAGCAGGCAGACAGGGCTGTAGTATTTTATCATGTCTTCAAGTGCCTCCCTGGGGTGGGCCTGCTGGAATCCAATCCTGTCTGCAGGATCCCTGTGGTAACAAATGCACTGTGCAGTGCTTCTCCTTATCCCCGCTGGGCCAGCCAGGACAGACTTTGCTCCATAATTATGAAAAAGGATGTGTGTTTCACTGTGCAGATGTTCAGATAATGTACTTGCTTTCTTCCATTTAGAGAAAAATAAACTTTTTAGCAGTATCACAGTGAACACAGGCACAGCTTGCAAAGGATTTCTGTTTAATATCTTATTGAATGTTGTTACCATGTCACCCAAAAATACTTTGGAAGATGATATCTTTCTGCAGCTGACAAGCTATAAATTTTCTCTCAGGCAGCTCTGCAAATGTGTGATCTTCCCAAGAGCTTTTCATTTTAAGCAAATGTGCAAAATAATCAAAAGAAGTATGGATTTATTTATAACTACCTAAGAGATTTTACATTCAATTTTGGGCTTACTTTGGTGTAAACACCTAATTTTCAGTGAATCAAGTCTAATAATTTTACAAAAGCCTTTCACCTTAGCCAGAGAGCTGTCCTCTCCATACAACTGAGAGAAAAAACCCCACCCCCAAAACCCAAACCAACAAGCAGTAACAGGAATTAAAAACCCAACATTTTCAGTAGAGAAGACTCTGGTGACATTATTGATGGTTAGTGTCGCTATTCTAATTAGGATGGTGAACCTTTTCTTGTCATATGACATTTTTTTAATCGTTCTGTTGCAAACCAGACTGTTTTAATTATTTTTTCCCTTTTTCTTACAACACTGTTAAAACAGCCCTGTTGAATAAAAAGAAGCCTGTGCCTCAAAATCTTTCATGTGCAGCACCAGCAATCCATGGGGAGGCTGGAAACAGAGGTGCCACAATGGTAAATGATGTGACAGTAGGAAGGAAAAAAGATGTGTGCAGTATGAATTAGGCATTTATATCAAAGAACATTATAATGCCTCGAGCTTCCTCTGTACTCAGGTGTGAAAAACAGAATGTTATCTCTTGTAATTTTCCCCCTTCTCTGGTAAATCAGAAGTGTCAGGGATAATGCATGTAATCAGATTTCTTTGAGGCTGACAGCTTCTTCAGTGCTTCACCCACTCTGATTTTATAATCCTCATTACACTCTGTGGTGTCTGCTTGGACTATCTCCCAGCAAAATTAACAGGAATGTTGAATGACAAAGGATACCTGGCAATAAATATCCTTACTTTGCACTGTTCCCAAAACACCTAATGTAAGGTGTTATATTTATACAATACATGATTTGCTGATGTATTTCTGGTGATAAGTCTTCATTGACATTGATAATGTTTTTAAAACCTATTTTAAACAGAAATAGGAATGGCAATAAAGTTGACCCTTACTGTACTGTATGATCTTGCTGCATTTGCACCTTGGTGACCATGAGAACTCTGCTGAAAAATTACTAACAAGAGGAAAATTCAGAACTCTCCAGTCACCCATCAATGAAAGCTGAAAGCAAAACTTTCTTCTTTGTCCAGGCTTCCCCATGGTAGTGCTCCCATTCTTACTGATTCATGCAGAAAATGAAAACCAGGAGACTTTTTGTCCCTGTTTGTATGGATAGAGGAAGAAAAGAGGGAAAAAGAGTGGAAGCATGACCATTTTCTTTGGAGGTGTTCTCAAAATGCTCCTTTTCTGGCAAATGTTTGTGCCTGTGCTCAGTCACGGGCCTGAGTACAGTCAATAAGTAAAGGCTGAACAGGAGAACAATGAAACATTTATGTGTACTGAGAGAGCTGGAACGAGTAGGAGCTGGTGGACGTGGCAGGATCTGAGCAAGGTGTTAATCATGTGCCTTGGGAGACTGGTTGCAAGTACAGAAATGGGGATTAGTGCCTGTTTTCTCATCGGGAAACTTGAAGAGAAGCCACCAGCCTCTGTCAGAGGCATTTCACAAAAGCAAAAATGGGATTTGCAAGCAAGGAAAGTGATGCCACTTTCTTTTTCTCTCTAATATGTTCATTGCATATTTCATAAATAGGCTTATGACAAAGACATACCTAAATCCTATACAGGTCTCTCATTTTAGGAAGGATCAAAATGTTGGCTCCTTGCCTGAACAATGAGCAACAGTATAATGAAACAACCATTACAAATTTAGAGAAAAACTACCTTTAATGTGCTTGGTATGGGACTATACCTCAGAAAATTAACTTATTTGTGCCAGCTACAGGTATTGCCATACACTGTTTGCTGTTTGTTTCTGTATTAAACTAAAGATGTGTTGAATCTGGTACAGGACTTTTTTTATATAATGTTTAGGCTTTAGCTGGCACCTGATTATTTGCATATAAAGAGCAGCTGTCAAAGTAATTCACATGTGGTAACAGACCCAGATTTAAAACAGAACAACAAAAAATATCCACCAAAAAAACAACCTGTTTAATGGATGACTTATTACTTTCTATTGTTTCTAATTACATATGACTAGCCAGTATTGTTGTTCTTCATGTCATGGTGCAAGACTAACTTCTTCCATCCAGCCATAATTTCCTAAGAAGCTTACCAAAAGAAAATCCTCAAAAAACCCTTGCTCAGTCTTACAGACATGGAAATTTCAAAAGTGGAAAAGTTATGATATATGTTTTTCACTATTTTAAAACAATTTTTTAAATCCTATAGCTGGCTTAATGAATTGACATGTAGTTATGATTTCTACATAGTATCATGTGACCACAGAATTTCTCCAATGCTATTTAGTGCTATATAATTACACATCTCATTTTTCACTCAGAATAATTTAAATGAAGCCTGCATATTTACATAGTGAGACCTGGATGATTCAGATTTTAATTGGTTTTAGAGGCTTTTAAATTTAGTTATCTGGAATCTAAAGTAGGTCAGGGCTGATTGGAATTTTATTTTGTCTAATGACTAGTTATAGATTTTTTGCAAAATAACTTGATGGTCCTCAGCTTCTCCTTGGATTCATACTGATGCTCAGGATGGCTGGCTCTTTGTGTGGCTGAGAGTGTACTCCTGCTGCCTTGAAAATCAGAGCTTGTTTTAAAACATGATTTAGATTAATTATGTCACTTGTTTCCCTCCTAAAACTGGAAGGTAATAATTGCCTAGAAATAAGCTGATCACAATATTTCTGTGGAGCTCGATGACCTCAGCTGGTACATCAGGACCATCAAATCCAACAAGTCTAACATAACATGAGCTTCCAAATGAAACATTTATTATTTAAAATACTAATATTTGGATTCTATTTACCTTCTGAAACTTTAGGTCTTCTCAAAGTTTTTTTTGTTCCCTTATTTTAGGGGAAACCAAATTTGAGGGAATTGTTGGAATACTGCAGATGTTAGAGGCAGCCTTGCAGGAAAAAATCCCCAAGACTTCTGTCACATGAGTATTTGTTAGCAAAATTAATGGTGACATCAATCCTGTGCATGCCCAAGGCTGTGCAGGTCGAGAGTGGGATATCACACATGTTTCAGAGATGTTCATCACCTTCTTACAAACTCGGTTTACTTCAACAGTTTATACCAGACAGTGTTCAGTGTATCCAAAATTGCTTTTTTGTGGAGTTCTTCTTAGCTCAGAATTGTATTGCTATGCAAAATGTGCAATTCAAGCACACATATTAAACAGCTATTGAAGTTTTTCTGTAAAAATAAGTTTATTTTTTAATTAGCTGCTTTAAGTAGTCATGCTATTCTTTCACTTTCTTGCTGCCAGAAGGTCCCTAAATAAAGTGTTTGGGAATACTGATGTTCAGCAGGCAGGGCAGTGAAGAATATAAATTAACACTCCCAAACTCATCCCACTGCAGAATGAAGAGATCAGTAGAGATCTTAGATGTCCTTTTGTAATATGTGTAATCAGTAATTTTTAATTAGTGTACTGTCACCTTCAGGTACTTCAATCAGGCAAGCCACAAAAATAAGTGTGTTTTGTTGGACACGCTGTATTCAGTTTTCTTATTGGCTCCAGTGTTCTTACTTTGATATCTAATAAAAAAGTAGTTAGGGTAGGACACTGGGTAAAAATGAATCCATTACATATCGAGACTTTGAAAAGCTGTAAGCAGAAAATCACTTAAGCATGCATATTTTTCTCCTCGCTTCAGTGTTGTTACAGACAAGCTTAGAAATGAGTTTATGTTTTGGTGCTTTGCTTAGGGTGTAGGCATTCAGCTCCCAGGACTAAGTGTTACTCTGACTGACCAGAAACAGTGTTTCTGCCTAAGAAATAAAATCCAGACAAACATTTGAGTAGCCAATTTATCCTCCGATAATGTTTCACCTCAAGAGAAAGCTGCTATGTGTTGCTCTTACATTCTTCATTCGTGAAGCAAAAATGGGTTTTACAGAAACATAAAATAATCAGCTATGACTTTTCACATAAAAATTCATGTATCCTATAATAATGTGTGAACTTAGTTAAATGCTACAGTAGCTCATATAAGTAGTGTGAACAAGTTTATCCCTTTTACTAAATGGATGTGAAATAATAGGGCTTTTATGAATGAGGACACTGTCTAAAATTTAAAAGAGAGAAATAGTATTTTATTTCATAAAATGAAATTAAGACTTACAGACATTATTGTCAAATAATAAAACACAGTAAGGCCATTCAACTATGGGACAACATACCCCTATAACTTCAAGAACAGTAGTATTATACACTTCCACACTGACAGTAGGTACATTTCTACTAAACAATGCACACAAAAGTAATGTCAATGAATTAGTCAAACTTGACGTTAAAACTACTGGCTTCAGTTTGAAATTATTATGTTAACAGGTACTGCTAATTTAATGGTTTCCCCATAGAGTCAGCCTTTATTACTCAGCATTTAGAAGGGCCTCAGATGGAGTGCTGTGCCCAGTTGCCAGAACTTTGGTCAAAAATAATGAAAGAAGCAGTTACAGAGTATGCAGAGAGCAAAACCAAGAATGATCAGAGACCTTGCAGTGGTCATCTATAGATGGAAAGAAATTGATGTAATGTACTGAAGAGGAAAGTATTCAAAAAACAGGAAAGTGAAAAAAAAAAAAAAGCTTCAGTGCTCACAGAAGTGTTTCAAGACTGAGCTGAAATTATAATGGGAGATTTAGATTATATATGACAGGGAGAACCAAGTAATGGTAAGGACAGACAAACATCAGAAGAGGTTTAAACATTTCTGCTGTGGGAGGACTTTTATGAGCTGCTTCAACAAACACCTGGTAGGAACAACAAAGGCATGGCTGATCCTGCCTTGCAGCAGCAGCATGGAGTAGATGATGCATCTTTGAGCCCTTTTAGCCCTCGTTTCCTACAGTGATGAAGGCTGTGCCACCTTGCCATGGGGTCTGTTCCAGCCTTCCCTCACTACTAACTCTGACCCTGTAGGTAATGACGGCCCAGTTCCAGGGAGGAACGAGCCCCAAACACTCTGAAGTTCCTGCAGCTTCTTTGCAAAACGCGGAGGAAAAACTGAGCTAAGTGGTGGTGCTGCTGCTGGCTGTGGCGTGCTGGAAGGGCTGGAAGCCGTGGGCTGGGTGAGGGAGCAGTGCTGGGAGCACAGCAGCTGCTCGGCTGCTCCCTCTGAGCACCTGCAGCCACGGGCACCGAGAGCTCTGCTGCCGCCGGGCTCAGGGCAGGCGGGCAGGGGCATGGGAATGAACTGGGAGCTTCCTGAAAAGAGAAGAAATCCCACTAGAACCCGGGTTTAATTACTCTCACTGCTCAAGAAACTAGTTTCACTGAGGGAAAAGCAAGTGTTTGTTTATGCTGTTGTTTCATAGTGACCAACCAGCAATGCATCGATCTTGTCTTTTTTTAGCAAAAAATCTTTGTTTCCAGGATCAAAGTGTTAACCACAGAGATACTTTGTACAAACCACACAGATTACCGGAACTGATAAGCACTGTGGTTGTCATCTCTGAAAATACAAACTGCTACTATTATTGCTGCTTTTCCCCTTGTTCTCTATAGGATGGTACCTTTTTTAGAAGCTGCCACTGGTGAATAGACCTCCATATGTCTAAAAATACATCAAATGATTAGCCCTACTCTGTACTAAAATTGAAGGTGGGGAAAAAACTTTAATATTGAAAATATGTTGCTTCAGGATTGTATCCTTTCTATCCAGGACAAAAATAATATATTACTTAATCATATCTCTTTAAGTATTCAATAAGTCAGCCCAACTATGAGTTGGCAGTCATTGCCATGTGTATCACCCCTCATGAATACTTAAAGCAAAAGGCTTAATAACCACTGCATAGCTACAAGGTGTGCAGGGAGAAATTATGTGCAAAGAAGTTAAACTCTGGTAGTTGGCCATACTTTGACAATAAATAATTGATATTATCTATACTTGGGAGGATTCTTAAAGAGTGCATTTGGTACATATTGCACTGCATCGCTACAGTGATGTATTTCTGAGAATCTGCCTTAAAATTAATCACAAAATTTTCTGAATAGGAGCAGACTTGGCAGATTCAACATGGGAATGTTATACAAAAAGAAGTGCTTTACTGGTCATCAAAAGGAATGAGGACGATATTGAGAACCATCTGGATAATCAATTAAACTGGCCAAGAAAATGCTTCAGTCATTCAGAAAATGGAAATAAGATAGCAAATACATATTTTTAAATATTTTACTGAAAATAAAATAAACAGTGTCTCTCCTCTGGCAAACCTCTGAATAGCTTCAGTAAATGAGCATGGTCCTAATCCAACAAAGCATATGCAAGCACAATGGTAATTACATTTATTTCATCCAGCTTACGTGGTGGAAGTTACATTTGTATTTAGGGCATTGCTGGATGGGGACCTAACCTGAATTATGCAAAGTCTTTGACCAGACACTGGAGGAGGGGTTTGTTTTTAGCAGTCCATTAAAGCCACCAGAATGCCCCCGTGCCGGACGTTCCCGGCCTCTCTGCGAGAGGCCACTTTGCGGGCTCATTCATTTTTTCCAGCACAATCCCGAGCCCTTGTGACAGTCCCCGCGCGGTCCCGGCGGCGCGGAGCCTGCGGCTGCCGCGGTGCCCGACCCTCGCTGCCAGCGCAGGGGCGCTCCCGCCGCCCGTGCACGGCGGGGCCGCCACCACCGCGGGGCGGCAGC